>NC_071125.1:21296250-21655000 GCF_024256425.1 Clarias gariepinus | reverse complement strand
CAGTAGGGGTTGGGTGCCATTTTCTTTAAAACCCGTTTTCTCCTGTTTTGTGTTTAGTTAGGGAGTTAGGTTAGACTTATGTATTTTGTTAATAGTTTCTTTTTTCTATAGGTTAGTTAACTTACGGGAGGAGATAGGGAGGGGTTTTGTTTATTGTTTTGGCCTTGGCCCAACCCTGAAGCCAAGAGCTTCCTGTGTGTGTGTGTGTGTGTGTGTGTGTACAAGAGAAGAAAATAAAAGACCACGCACACTCAAACCTGGTTGAAAAGGTTTCTTTTTTTAATTTTATCTTTTGTTGCGGCCCTGAACCCTAGACTAAGGGGTTGTAACAGCCTCATAAAATATAGAAAATAAAAGTAATAAAATCACACTTTAATACAATAAGGACTCAGGACCAGATGAGACAGCAAACACGCATAGAATAAACCAGGTTACTAACAAGTAGATTTGTATGGTGGTTCAGGGTTCATATGGCTAAAGAGCTGAACCCTGAACCTCCCAATGATGGGGTGTCCCCTCAACACCCAATCATCCAATGGTAGCACCTGATACCCACTGATGATGGAATGACTCCAGCAATGACGTGGAGACACCCTGGCCCCTGTCATCGGTGCATGAGGACAAGAACCCCCAAAACTCCACTGCCCTATGAAGACTGTGTGACCCCATGACCCCCTAACGTTGGGGCAATCCCCTAACAACAGAGTGGATGCCCCTATGATTGAAATAAATAGATAATTTACATGAAACTATGTGTATTTTTGTTTCTTTTAAATAAAGAAATAAGTAAAGATTCTCAAGTAGCCAGTAATGATTTTGTGAAAAGACCAAAATAAATGTTAAATTCTCTTCTAGGCTACATATTAAGTTGCAATTTGCCTGTGCTTACAAACAACCCCACTGATAGATGCCATGTACTACATAATACATAACCATATATGTGATAAACATTACTATTTCTTAGTGGAGAATATGGTTGCAGTGTATATTTTTCATTGTAATTGGTGGCTCAGTCGGTTAAGGCTGTGTGTTACTGGGCTACTGATCGGAAGGTCGGGGTTCGAGCCCCAGCATCGCCAGGTTGCCACTGTTGAGCCCTTGAGCAAGGCCCTTAACCCTATCTGCTCCAGGGGCGCTGTAAGCTGGCTGACCCTGCGCTCTAACCCCAGTTTCCTAATTGGGATATGCGAAGAAGACATTTCACCGTGCTGTAAAGTACATGTGACAAATAATTGGATATTCTTTCTTCTATTCATATGCAGGCTTAGGGGTTAGCACTGTGGCCTCACATCTCTAGGGTCTAAAGTTTGCCACCTTACTTGGTCTTTTCAACCAAGTAAGGTGGGAAGTTGTTCTTTTGAAAGTAGAGCGCTGGAGTATGATAATGACATATAGCAGACACAGTTTTACCACACCCAACCTATAACAGCAACAAGCCATACTAACAGACGTTAGTGACATAACTGCAAAACTAGAAATTTCTGAATGTTGCACATAGAGTCTGGTTACAATGTGTAATGAGATTTGACTGTTCACTTGTATTTGGGTCAAAAGCTCTGGGTTTCCCCTCCAAACCCAAAAAACATTCATATCATAAACTAAATTTTTGCTAAACTGAGTGAATTAGAGAAGATAGGTTTATTAAAAATAATATTTTAAAACTACAGGTAAGCAGTTGCAAGTATGCAATGATTTATTCATTAAATGACATTGTTCACACAAAAAAATCAGTATTAGTAAAAGAGCGGTGTCTGTTGCAATCTGCTATTAGTGACTGGAGACCACCACCACCCCCAGATGATGGGGAGCCCCTCCCTTTATGGAGCGACTGTGAACCCCTCTAATAATGGGGTGCCCCCCTATAATATATGGGGGTCAACCTGAACACCCCCCCCCCATCATGGGGTGACCCTGACGCCCCCCCCCCCCATCATGGGGTGACCCTGAAGCCCCCCCCCATCATGGGGTGACCCTGAAGCCCCCCCCCCCCATCATGGGGTGACCCTGCAGACCCCCCCCCCCATCATGGGTTACCCTGAAGACCCCCCCCCATCATGGGGTGAAATATGAAATTTCAAATATTAATGCAAACTATTTATGTACAGTATGTTCAGTGAAAGTGACTTACAGTACTCAACCAATCTAACTTGAAACCTGTTAAACAAATTTTCTTGAAATTTAAACTATTAACACAAACAAGTTCAATACAATTGAAATAAACCACCCAGCCATCAGCTGACATTCTGAAGAAAAATCGTAAAACACGTCTCTGGTGATGCATACAACACTGAATATTGCAAGAGATCCTCAAACAGTCGTTCTTATACGACAACAGCAAATTGTGTGCCAGCATTTTGGACCTCATTATGTAATCAACATGGGTCAGACTTCCCAATGCACAGATGAAAAGAGAGGGTTAAAATGGTGGATGGCAAGGATAACTACTGCTGCAAACATCCTTCTGGGTTGCTACAAAATCTACAGGATCATCGTCAGTCTTTTTTAGCCATAGCAGAAAGCAGAAAATCCCAGCTCCGTGTGCCGTTAGCTGGCAAATCGACCCGCCGCTGCGCGAGGCCGAGCGCGCTGAGCCCATATCGGCGGTACATCGCGGCGGAAGAGCCGAGCGACCGCCCGCAGCTCAGTGGCGCTCGGTTCGTGAACCTAGCCGGGGACAGGGCTACCCGTCGCGGCTAGGCCACGAGCAGCTCTCCGACGTTTCACGGCGAGGCGACGGCGCGGGTGACCGTAAGGAGGCGCTGCGCGAGGTCGAGTACGCTGAGCCCATAACGGCGGCACATCATGGCGAAAGAGCCGAGCGACCGCCCGCAGCTCAGTGGCGCTCGGTAGGTGAACCTAGCCGGGGACAGGGCTACCCGTCGCGGCTAGGCCTCGACACCGCTTCCGAGATTCCGCGACGACGCCGAGGCCAGGGACCGCCGGACTACCGCTGCAACGTTCTCAGGCCTGAGGGACAGCCGGACTACCGCTTCAACGTTCTCAGGCCTGGGGAATAGCGTACACCAGCAGCCGCTAAACTAGCGCCGGGGGGACGGTTGGGGAGCCCCGCGGGGCTTTACATCGACTGTGTGCTGGACGGCGTCTTACTGCGGGCGCTCGTGGACACCGGCTCCACTGTTTCCCACAGGTTGTGGAACTGTGAACCGCTCATCGCCAGGCAGAAGGGCCCCACCCAGCGCTCGCGGGCACCGCTGCAAGACTTTTGGGTGGGGGCACCTATGGGGCGAAGGGGCGTGGACACTCACAGCCAGCTCGGCTTTCCAATGTCATCTACTGGGTGCGGTTGGCAGGGCGGGCACGAGTTTTGCCCTACCGGGACCGTCTTGCGCCTCACCAGCCGCACGCCGGGGAGACATCGAACTCTGTGGAGGCCGGACCGCCTCAGGACTACGTTCGCGTTCATCCCTCACCTGCCAAAGGACGCCGGCGTTCCCACCGCCAGCGCCGACCGCCTCCACGCCTCCAATACAAAGTTCTTCATGGTGACCAGGGACGGTCACCGCTCGGGTGGGGGCAGTGTGGCGTGGGCGGGGCGGCGGCTGACGACCAGCATGCCTTGCGGGGATGTCGGTGTGTTCACCATATTGGGGAAAGGTGTTTTGGTTAGTGGCTTCGGCCCTGTTGTGTGTGAGGGGGGTGTGACGTGTGAAATGTGCTCCAGTTCAGGCTGACGCTGAATTGGATGTAGGCTCCTGAGTGAAGGTGCTGCTCATGCCTGTGTGCTTAAATAAAGTACTCCCAGCCATTGCATTGGGTTGCAAATGAGCTCACTCGTCTCTCCAGCATTCCTTCCGGCGTAAAAATGCTACAATACTTTTTTTTCCTCTTTGGAAGCAGTAGGGGTTGGGTGCCATTTTCTTTAAAACCCGTTTTCTCCTGTTTTGTGTTTAGTTAGGGAGTTAGGTTAGACTTATGTATTTTGTTAATAGTTTCTTTTTTCTATAGGTTAGTTAACTTACGGGAGGAGATAGGGAGGGGTTTTGTTTATTGTTTTGGCCTTGGCCCAACCCTGAAGCCAAGAGCTTCCTGTGTGTGTGTGTGTGTGTGTGTGTGTACAAGAGAAGAAAATAAAAGACCACGCACACTCAAACCTGGTTGAAAAGGTTTCTTTTTTTAATTTTATCTTTTGTTGCGGCCCTGAACCCTAGACTAAGGGGTTGTAACAGCCTCATAAAATATAGAAAATAAAAGTAATAAAATCACACTTTAATACAATAAGGACTCAGGACCAGATGAGACAGCAAACACGCATAGAATAAACCAGGTTACTAACAAGTAGATTTGTATGGTGGTTCAGGGTTCATATGGCTAAAGAGCTGAACCCTGAACCTCCCAATGATGGGGTGTCCCCTCAACACCCAATCATCCAATGGTAGCACCTGATACCCACTGATGATGGAATGACTCCAGCAATGACGTGGAGACACCCTGGCCCCTGTCATCGGTGCATGAGGACAAGAACCCCCAAAACTCCACTGCCCTATGAAGACTGTGTGACCCCATGACCCCCTAACGTTGGGGCAATCCCCTAACAACAGAGTGGATGCCCCTATGATTGAAATAAATAGATAATTTACATGAAACTATGTGTATTTTTGTTTCTTTTAAATAAAGAAATAAGTAAAGATTCTCAAGTAGCCAGTAATGATTTTGTGAAAAGACCAAAATAAATGTTAAATTCTCTTCTAGGCTACATATTAAGTTGCAATTTGCCTGTGCTTACAAACAACCCCACTGATAGATGCCATGTACTACATAATACATAACCATATATGTGATAAACATTACTATTTCTTAGTGGAGAATATGGTTGCAGTGTATATTTTTCATTGTAATTGGTGGCTCAGTCGGTTAAGGCTGTGTGTTACTGGGCTACTGATCGGAAGGTCGGGGTTCGAGCCCCAGCATCGCCAGGTTGCCACTGTTGAGCCCTTGAGCAAGGCCCTTAACCCTATCTGCTCCAGGGGCGCTGTAAGCTGGCTGACCCTGCGCTCTAACCCCAGTTTCCTAATTGGGATATGCGAAGAAGACATTTCACCGTGCTGTAAAGTACATGTGACAAATAATTGGATATTCTTTCTTCTATTCATATGCAGGCTTAGGGGTTAGCACTGTGGCCTCACATCTCTAGGGTCTAAAGTTTGCCACCTTACTTGGTCTTTTCAACCAAGTAAGGTGGGAAGTTGTTCTTTTGAAAGTAGAGCGCTGGAGTATGATAATGACATATAGCAGACACAGTTTTACCACACCCAACCTATAACAGCAACAAGCCATACTAACAGACGTTAGTGACATAACTGCAAAACTAGAAATTTCTGAATGTTGCACATAGAGTCTGGTTACAATGTGTAATGAGATTTGACTGTTCACTTGTATTTGGGTCAAAAGCTCTGGGTTTCCCCTCCAAACCCAAAAAACATTCATATCATAAACTAAATTTTTGCTAAACTGAGTGAATTAGAGAAGATAGGTTTATTAAAAATAATATTTTAAAACTACAGGTAAGCAGTTGCAAGTATGCAATGATTTATTCATTAAATGACATTGTTCACACAAAAAAATCAGTATTAGTAAAAGAGCGGTGTCTGTTGCAATCTGCTATTAGTGACTGGAGACCACCACCACCCCCAGATGATGGGGAGCCCCTCCCTTTATGGAGCGACTGTGAACCCCTCTAATAATGGGGTGCCCCCCTATAATATATGGGGGTCAACCTGAACACCCCCCCCCCATCATGGGGTGACCCTGAAGCCCCCCCCCCCCATCATGGGGTGACCCTGAAGCCCCCCCCCATCATGGGGTGACCCTGAAGCCCCCCCCCCCCATCATGGGGTGACCCTGCAGACCCCCCCCCCCATCATGGGTTACCCTGAAGACCCCCCCCCATCATGGGGTGAAATATGAAATTTCAAATATTAATGCAAACTATTTATGTACAGTATGTTCAGTGAAAGTGACTTACAGTACTCAACCAATCTAACTTGAAACCTGTTAAACAAATTTTCTTGAAATTTAAACTATTAACACAAACAAGTTCAATACAATTGAAATAAACCACCCAGCCATCAGCTGACATTCTGAAGAAAAATCGTAAAACACGTCTCTGGTGATGCATACAACACTGAATATTGCAAGAGATCCTCAAACAGTCGTTCTTATACGACAACAGCAAATTGTGTGCCAGCATTTTGGACCTCATTATGTAATCAACATGGGTCAGACTTCCCAATGCACAGATGAAAAGAGAGGGTTAAAATGGTGGATGGCAAGGATAACTACTGCTGCAAACATCCTTCTGGGTTGCTACAAAATCTACAGGATCATCGTCAGTCTTTTTTAGCCATAGCAGAAAGCAGAAAATCCCAGCTCCGTGTGCCGTTAGCTGGCAAATCGACCCGCCGCTGCGCGAGGCCGAGCGCGCTGAGCCCATATCGGCGGTACATCGCGGCGGAAGAGCCGAGCGACCGCCCGCAGCTCAGTGGCGCTCGGTTCGTGAACCTAGCCGGGGACAGGGCTACCCGTCGCGGCTAGGCCACGAGCAGCTCTCCGACGTTTCACGGCGAGGCGACGGCGCGGGTGACCGTAAGGAGGCGCTGCGCGAGGTCGAGTACGCTGAGCCCATAACGGCGGCACATCATGGCGAAAGAGCCGAGCGACCGCCCGCAGCTCAGTGGCGCTCGGTAGGTGAACCTAGCCGGGGACAGGGCTACCCGTCGCGGCTAGGCCTCGACACCGCTTCCGAGATTCCGCGACGACGCCGAGGCCAGGGACCGCCGGACTACCGCTGCAACGTTCTCAGGCCTGAGGGACAGCCGGACTACCGCTTCAACGTTCTCAGGCCTGGGGAATAGCGTACACCAGCAGCCGCTAAACTAGCGCCGGGGGGACGGTTGGGGAGCCCCGCGGGGCTTTACATCGACTGTGTGCTGGACGGCGTCTTACTGCGGGCGCTCGTGGACACCGGCTCCACTGTTTCCCACAGGTTGTGGAACTGTGAACCGCTCATCGCCAGGCAGAAGGGCCCCACCCAGCGCTCGCGGGCACCGCTGCAAGACTTTTGGGTGGGGGCACCTATGGGGCGAAGGGGCGTGGACACTCACAGCCAGCTCGGCTTTCCAATGTCATCTACTGGGTGCGGTTGGCAGGGCGGGCACGAGTTTTGCCCTACCGGGACCGTCTTGCGCCTCACCAGCCGCACGCCGGGGAGACATCGAACTCTGTGGAGGCCGGACCGCCTCAGGACTACGTTCGCGTTCATCCCTCACCTGCCAAAGGACGCCGGCGTTCCCACCGCCAGCGCCGACCGCCTCCACGCCTCCAATACAAAGTTCTTCATGGTGACCAGGGACGGTCACCGCTCGGGTGGGGGCAGTGTGGCGTGGGCGGGGCGGCGGCTGACGACCAGCATGCCTTGCGGGGATGTCGGTGTGTTCACCATATTGGGGAAAGGTGTTTTGGTTAGTGGCTTCGGCCCTGTTGTGTGTGAGGGGGGTGTGACGTGTGAAATGTGCTCCAGTTCAGGCTGACGCTGAATTGGATGTAGGCTCCTGAGTGAAGGTGCTGCTCATGCCTGTGTGCTTAAATAAAGTACTCCCAGCCATTGCATTGGGTTGCAAATGAGCTCACTCGTCTCTCCAGCATTCCTTCCGGCGTAAAAATGCTACAATACTTTTTTTTCCTCTTTGGAAGCAGTAGGGGTTGGGTGCCATTTTCTTTAAAACCCGTTTTCTCCTGTTTTGTGTTTAGTTAGGGAGTTAGGTTAGACTTATGTATTTTGTTAATAGTTTCTTTTTTCTATAGGTTAGTTAACTTACGGGAGGAGATAGGGAGGGGTTTTGTTTATTGTTTTGGCCTTGGCCCAACCCTGAAGCCAAGAGCTTCCTGTGTGTGTGTGTGTGTGTGTGTGTGTACAAGAGAAGAAAATAAAAGACCACGCACACTCAAACCTGGTTGAAAAGGTTTCTTTTTTTAATTTTATCTTTTGTTGCGGCCCTGAACCCTAGACTAAGGGGTTGTAACAGCCTCATAAAATATAGAAAATAAAAGTAATAAAATCACACTTTAATACAATAAGGACTCAGGACCAGATGAGACAGCAAACACGCATAGAATAAACCAGGTTACTAACAAGTAGATTTGTATGGTGGTTCAGGGTTCATATGGCTAAAGAGCTGAACCCTGAACCTCCCAATGATGGGGTGTCCCCTCAACACCCAATCATCCAATGGTAGCACCTGATACCCACTGATGATGGAATGACTCCAGCAATGACGTGGAGACACCCTGGCCCCTGTCATCGGTGCATGAGGACAAGAACCCCCAAAACTCCACTGCCCTATGAAGACTGTGTGACCCCATGACCCCCTAACGTTGGGGCAATCCCCTAACAACAGAGTGGATGCCCCTATGATTGAAATAAATAGATAATTTACATGAAACTATGTGTATTTTTGTTTCTTTTAAATAAAGAAATAAGTAAAGATTCTCAAGTAGCCAGTAATGATTTTGTGAAAAGACCAAAATAAATGTTAAATTCTCTTCTAGGCTACATATTAAGTTGCAATTTGCCTGTGCTTACAAACAACCCCACTGATAGATGCCATGTACTACATAATACATAACCATATATGTGATAAACATTACTATTTCTTAGTGGAGAATATGGTTGCAGTGTATATTTTTCATTGTAATTGGTGGCTCAGTCGGTTAAGGCTGTGTGTTACTGGGCTACTGATCGGAAGGTCGGGGTTCGAGCCCCAGCATCGCCAGGTTGCCACTGTTGAGCCCTTGAGCAAGGCCCTTAACCCTATCTGCTCCAGGGGCGCTGTAAGCTGGCTGACCCTGCGCTCTAACCCCAGTTTCCTAATTGGGATATGCGAAGAAGACATTTCACCGTGCTGTAAAGTACATGTGACAAATAATTGGATATTCTTTCTTCTATTCATATGCAGGCTTAGGGGTTAGCACTGTGGCCTCACATCTCTAGGGTCTAAAGTTTGCCACCTTACTTGGTCTTTTCAACCAAGTAAGGTGGGAAGTTGTTCTTTTGAAAGTAGAGCGCTGGAGTATGATAATGACATATAGCAGACACAGTTTTACCACACCCAACCTATAACAGCAACAAGCCATACTAACAGACGTTAGTGACATAACTGCAAAACTAGAAATTTCTGAATGTTGCACATAGAGTCTGGTTACAATGTGTAATGAGATTTGACTGTTCACTTGTATTTGGGTCAAAAGCTCTGGGTTTCCCCTCCAAACCCAAAAAACATTCATATCATAAACTAAATTTTTGCTAAACTGAGTGAATTAGAGAAGATAGGTTTATTAAAAATAATATTTTAAAACTACAGGTAAGCAGTTGCAAGTATGCAATGATTTATTCATTAAATGACATTGTTCACACAAAAAAATCAGTATTAGTAAAAGAGCGGTGTCTGTTGCAATCTGCTATTAGTGACTGGAGACCACCACCACCCCCAGATGATGGGGAGCCCCTCCCTTTATGGAGCGACTGTGAACCCCTCTAATAATGGGGTGCCCCCCTATAATATATGGGGGTCAACCTGAACACCCCCCCCCCATCATGGGGTGACCCTGACGCCCCCCCCCCCCATCATGGGGTGACCCTGAAGCCCCCCCCCATCATGGGGTGACCCTGAAGCCCCCCCCCCCCATCATGGGGTGACCCTGCAGACCCCCCCCCCCATCATGGGTTACCCTGAAGACCCCCCCCCATCATGGGGTGAAATATGAAATTTCAAATATTAATGCAAACTATTTATGTACAGTATGTTCAGTGAAAGTGACTTACAGTACTCAACCAATCTAACTTGAAACCTGTTAAACAAATTTTCTTGAAATTTAAACTATTAACACAAACAAGTTCAATACAATTGAAATAAACCACCCAGCCATCAGCTGACATTCTGAAGAAAAATCGTAAAACACGTCTCTGGTGATGCATACAACACTGAATATTGCAAGAGATCCTCAAACAGTCGTTCTTATACGACAACAGCAAATTGTGTGCCAGCATTTTGGACCTCATTATGTAATCAACATGGGTCAGACTTCCCAATGCACAGATGAAAAGAGAGGGTTAAAATGGTGGATGGCAAGGATAACTACTGCTGCAAACATCCTTCTGGGTTGCTACAAAATCTACAGGATCATCGTCAGTCTTTTTTAGCCATAGCAGAAAGCAGAAAATCCCGGCGCTGGATCTCGGGGCGGAGGCTGGCGCTGCGCAAGCGCCGGAGCAAGATACAGCTCCGTGCGCCGTTAGCTGGCAAATCGACCCGCCGCTGCGCGAGGCCGAGCGCGCTGAGCCCATATCGGCCGTACATCGCGGCGGAAGAGCCGAGCGACCGCCCGCAGCTCAGTGGAGCTCGGTTCGTGAACCTAGCCGGGGACAGGGCTACCCGTCGCGGCTAGGCCACGAGCAGCTCTCCGACGTTTCACGGCGAGGCGACGGCGCGGGTGACCGTAAGGAGGCGCTGCGCGAGGTCGAGTACGCTGAGCCCATAACGGCGGCACATCATGGCGAAAGAGCCGAGCGACCGCCCGCAGCTCAGTGGCGCTCGGTAGGTGAACCTAGCCGGGGACAGGGCTACCCGTCGCGGCTAGGCCTCGACACCGCTTCCGAGATTCCGCGACGACGCCGAGGCCAGGGACCGCCGGACTACCGCTGCAACGTTCTCAGGCCTGGGGGACAGCGTACACCAGCAGCCGCTAAACTAGCGCCGGGTGGACGGTTGGGCTTTACATCGACTGTGTGCTGGACGGCGTCTTACTGCGGGCGCTCGTGGACACCGGCTCCACTGTTTCCCACAGGTTGTGGAACTGTGGACCGCTCATCGCCAGGCAGAAGGGCCCTACCCAGCGCTCGCGGGCACCGCTGCAAGACTTTTGGGTGGGGGCACCTATGGGGCGAAGGGGCGTGGACACTCACAGCCAGCTCGGCTTTCCGATGTCATCTACCGGGTGCGGTTGGCAGGGCGGGCACGAGTTTTGCCCTACCGGGACCGTCTTGCGCCTGACCAGCCGCACGCCGGGGAGACATCGAACTCTGTGGAGGCCGGACCGCCTCAGGACTACGTTCGCGTTCATCCCTCACCTGCCAAAGGACGCCGGCGTTCCCACCGCCAGCGCCGACCGCCTCCACGCCTCCAATACAAAGTTCTTCATGGTGACCAGGGACGGTCACCGCTCGGGTGGGGGCAGTGTGGCGTGGGCGGGGCGGCGGCTGACGACCAGCATGCCTTGCGGGGATGTCGGTGTGTTCACCATATTGGGGAAAGGTGTTTTGGTTAGTGGCTTCGGCCCTGTTGTGTGTGAGGGGGGTGTGACGTGTGAAATGTGCTCCAGTTCAGGCTGACGCTGAATTGGATGTAGGCTCCTGAGTGAAGGTGCTGCTCATGCCTGTGTGCTTAAATAAAGTACTCCCAGCCATTGCATTGGGTTGCAAATGAGCTCACTCGTCTCTCCAGCATTCCTTCCGGCGTAAAAATGCTACAATACTTTTTTTTCCTCTTTGGAAGCAGTAGGGGTTGGGTGCCATTTTCTTTAAAACCCGTTTTCTCCTGTTTTGTGTTTAGTTAGGGAGTTAGGTTAGACTTATGTATTTTGTTAATAGTTTCTTTTTTCTATAGGTTAGTTAACTTACGGGAGGAGATAGGGAGGGGTTTTGTTTATTGTTTTGGCCTTGGCCCAACCCTGAAGCCAAGAGCTTCCTGTGTGTGTGTGTGTGTGTGTGTGTGTGTGTACAAGAGAAGAAAATAAAAGACCACGCACACTCAAACCTGGTTGAAAAGGTTTCTTTTTTTAATTTTATCTTTTGTTGCGGCCCTGAACCCTAGACTAAGGGGTTGTAACAGCCTCATAAAATATAGAAAATAAAAGTAATAAAATCACACAAATCATACAATAAGGACTCAGGACCAGATGAGACAGCAAACACGCATAGAATAAACCAGGTTACTAACAAGTAGATTTGTATGGTGGTTCAGGGTTCATATGGCTAAAGAGCTGAACCCTGAACCTCCCAATGATGGGGTGTCCCCTCAACACCCAATCATCCAATGGTAGCACCTGATACCCACTGATGATAGAATGACTCCAGCAATGACGTGGAGACACCCTGGCCCCTGTCATCGGTGCATTAGGACAAGAACCCCCAAAACTCCACTGCCCTATGAAGACTGTGTGACCCCATGACCCCCTAACGTTGGGGCAATCCCCTAACAACAGAGTGGATGCCCCTATGATTGAAATAAATAGATAATAATTTACATGAAACTATGTGTATTTTTGTTTCTTTTAAATAAAGAGATAAGTAAAGATTCTCAAGTAGCCAGCAATGATTTTGTGAAAAGACCAAAATAAATGTTAAATTCTCTTCTAGGCTACATATTAAGTTGCAATTTGCCTGTGCTTACAAAACAACCCCACTGATAGATGCCATGTACTACATAATACATAACCATATATGTGATAAACATTACTATTTCTTAGTGGAGAATATGGTTGCAGTGTATATTTTTCATTGTAATTGGTGGCTCAGTCGGTTAAGGCTGTCTGTTACTGGGCTACTGATCGGAAGGTCGGGGTTCGAGCCCCAGCATCGCCAGGTTGCCACTGTTGAGCCCTTGAGCAAGGCCCTTAACCCTATCTGCTCCAGGGGCGCTGTAAGCTGGCTGACCCTGCGCTCTAACCCCAGTTTCCTAATTGGGATATGCGAAGAAGACATTTCACCGTGCTGTAAAGTACATGTGACAAATAATTGGATATTCTTTCTTCTATTCATATGCAGGCTTAGGGGTTAGCACTGTGGCCTCACATCTCTAGGGTCTAAAGTTTGCCACCTTACTTGGTCTTTTCAACCAAGTAAGGTGGGAAGTCGTTCTTCTGAAAGTAGAGCGCTGGAGTATGATAATGACATATAGCAGACACAGTTTTACCACACCCAACCTATAACAGCAACAAGCCATACTAACAGACGTTAGTGACATAACTGCAAAACTAGAAATTTCTGAATGTTGCACATAGAGTCTGGTTACAATGTGTAATGAGATTTGACTGTTCGCTTGTATTTGGGTCAAAGGCTCTGGGTTTCCCCTCCAAACCCAAAAAACATTCATATCATAAACTGAATTTTTGCATAAACTGAGTGGATTAGAGAAGATACGTTTATTAAAAATAATATTTTAAAACTACAGGTAAGCAGTTGCAAGTATGCAATGATTTATTCATTAAATGACATTGTTCACAAAAAAAATCAGTATCAGTATAAGAGCGGTGTCTGTTGCAATCTGCTAATAGTGACTGCAGACCACCACCACCCCCAGATGATGGGGAGCCCCTCCCTTTATGGAGCGACTGTGAACCCCACTAATGATGGGGTGCCCCCCTATAATAATTGGGGGTCAACCTTAAAGACCCCCCCCATCATGGGGTGACCCTGAAGACCCCCCCATTATGGGGTGACCCTGAACCCCCCCCCCCCCCCCATCATGGGGTGACCCTGAAGCCCCCCCCCCATCATGGGGTGACCCTGAAGCCCCCCTCCCAACATGGGGTGACCCTGAAGCCCCCCCCCCCATCATGGGGTGACCCTAAAGCCCCCCCCCCCCCCCATCATGGGGTGACCCTGAAGCCCCCCTCCCAACATGGGGTGAAATATGAAATTTCAAATATAAATGCAAACTATTTATGTACAGTATGTTCAGTGAAAGTGACTTACAGTACTCAACCAATCTAACTTGAAACCTGTTAAACAAATTTTCTTGAAATTTAAACTATTAACACAAACAAGTTCAATACAATTGAAATAAACCACCCAGCCATCAGCTGACATTCTGAAGAAAAATCGTAAAACACTTCTCTGGTGATGCATACAACACTGAATATTGCAAGAGATCCTCAAACAGTCGTTCTTATACGACAACAGCAAATTGTGTACCAGCATTTTGGACCTCATTATGTAATCAACATGGGTCAGACTTCCCAATGCACAGATGAAAAGAGAGGGTTAAAATGGTGGATGGCAAGGATAACTACTGCTGCAAACATCCTTCTGGGTTGCTACAAAATCTACAGGATCATCGTCAGTCTTTTTCAGCCATAGTGCCAGTTTAACAGTCAGCGTTGGGGTGTTACTGATGATGTACCATATCAGAACGTCCCGTCAGATCATCTGCATTAAGTGACTCATAAAATATAGAAAATAAAAAGAATAAAATCACACTTTAATACAATAAGGACTCAGGACCAGATGAGACAGCAAACACGCATAGAATAAACCAGGATACTAACAAGTAGATTTGAAGCATATGGCTAAAGAGCTGAACCCTGAACCTCCCAATGATGGGGTGTCCCCTCAACACCCAATCATCCAATGGTAGCACCTGATACCCACTGATGATGGAATGACTCCAGCAATGACGTGGAGACACCCTGGCCCCTGTCATCGGTGCATGAGGACAAGAACCCCCAAAACTCCACTGCCCTATGAAGACTGTGTGACCCCATGACCCCCTAACGTTGGGGCAATCCCCTAACAACAGAGTGGATGCCCCTATGATTGAAATAAATAGATAATAATTTACATGAAACTATGTGTATTTTTGTTTCTTTTAAATAAAGAGATAAGTAAAGATTCTCAAGTAGCCAGCAATGATTTTGTGAAAAGACCAAAATAAATGTTAAATTCTCTTCTAGGCTACATATTAAGTTGCAATTTGCCTGTGCTTACAAAACAACCCCACAGATAGATGCCATGTACTACATAATACATAACCATATATGTGATAAACATTACTATTTCTTAGTGGAGAATATGGTTGCAGTGTATATTTTTCATTGTAATTGGTGGCTCAGTCGGTTAAGGCTGTGTGTTACTGGGCTACTGATCGGAAGGTCGGGGTTCGAGCCCCAGCATCGCCAGGTTGCCACTGTTGAGCCCTTGAGCAAGGCCCTTAACCCTATCTGCTCCAGGGGCGCTGTAAGCTGGCTGACCCTGCGCTCTAACCCCAGTTTCCTAATTGGGATATGCGAAGAAGACATTTCACCGTGCTGTAAAGTACATGTGACAAATAATTGGATATTCTTTCTTCTATTCATATGCAGGCTTAGGGGTTAGCACTGTGGCCTCACATCTCTAGGGTCTAAAGTTTGCCACCTTACTTGGTCTTTTCAACCAAGTAAGGTGGGAAGTCGTTCTTCTGAAAGTAGAGCGCTGGAGTATGATAATGACATATAGCAGACACAGTTTTACCACACCCAACCTATAACAGCAACAAGCCATACTAACAGACGTTAGTGACATAACTGCAAAACTAGAAATTTCTGAATGTTGCACATAGAGTCTGGTTACAATGTGTAATGAGATTTGACTGTTCGCTTGTATTTACGTCAAAGGCTCTGGGTTTCCCCTCCAAACCCAAAAAACATTCATATCATAAACTGAATTTTTGCATAAACTGAGTGGATTAGAGAAGATACGTTTATTAAAAATAATATTTTAAAACTACAGGTAAGCAGTTGCAAGTATGCAATGATTTATTCATTAAATGACATTGTTCACAAAAAAAATCAGTATCAGTATAAGAGCGGTGTCTGTTGCAATCTGCTAATAGTGACTGCAGACCACCACCACCCCCAGTTGATGGGGAGCCCCTCCCTTTATGGAGCGACTCTGAACCCCACTAATGATGGGGTGCCCCCCTATAATAATTGGGGGTCAACCTTAAAGACCCCCCCCCATCTTGGGGTGACCCTGAAGACCCCCCCATTATGGGGTGACCCTGAACCCCCCCCCCCCCCCCCATCATGGGGTGACCCTGAACCCCCCCCCCCCATCATGGGGTGACCCTGAAGCCCCCCTCCCAACATGGGGTGACCCTGAAGCCCCCCCCCATCATGGGGTGACCCTAAAGCCCCCCCCCCATCATGGGGTGACCCTGAAGCCCCCCTCCCAACATGGGGTGAAATATGAAATTTCAAATATAAATGCAAACTATTTATGTACAGTATGTTCAGTGAAAGTGACTTACAGTACTCAACCAATCTAACTTGAAACCTGTTAAACAAATTTTCTTGAAATTTAAACTATTAACACAAACAAGTTCAATACAATTGAAATAAACCACCCAGCCATCAGCTGACATTCTGAAGAAAAATCGTAAAACACTTCTCTGGTGATGCATACAACACTGAATATTGCAAGAGATCCTCAAACAGTCGTTCTTATACGACAACAGCAAATTGTGTACCAGCATTTTGGACCTCATTATGTAATCAACTTGGGTCAGACTTCCCAATGCACAGATGAAAAGAGAGGGTTAAAATGGTGGGTGGCAAGGATAACTACTGCTGCAAACATCCTTCTGGGTTGCTACAAAATCTACAGGATCATCGTCAGTCTTTTTCAGCCATAGTGCCAGTTTAACAGTCAGCGTTGGGGTGTTACTGATGATGTACCATATCAGAACGTCCCGTCAGATCATCTGCATTAAGTGACTCATAAAATATAGAAAATAAAAAGAATAAAATCACACTTTAATACAATAAGGACTCAGGACCAGATGAGACAGCAAACACGCATAGAATAAACCAGGATACTAACAAGTAGATTTGAAGCATATGGCTAAAGAGCTGAACCCTGAACCTCCCAATGATGGGGTGTCCCCTCAACACCCAATCATCCAATGGTAGCACCTGATACCCACTGATGATGGAATGACTCCAGCAATGACGTGGAGACACCCTGGCCCCTGTCATCGGTGCATGAGGACAAGAACCCCCAAAACTCCACTGCCCTATGAAGACTGTGTGACCCCATGACCCCCTAATGTTGGGGCAATCCCCTAACAACAGAGTGGATGCCCCTATGATTGAAATAAATAGATAATTTACATGAAACTATGTGTATTTTTGATTCTTTTAAATAAAGAAATAAGTAAAGATTCTCAAGTAGCCAGTAATGATTTTGTGAAAAGACCAAAATAAATGTTAAATTCTCTTCTAGGCTACATATTAAGTTGCAATTTGCCTGTGCTTACAAAACAACCCCACTGATAGATGCCATGTACTACATAATACATAACCATATATGTGATAAACATTACTATTTCTTAGTGGAGAATATGGTTGCAGTGTATATTTTTCATTGTAATTGGTGGCTCAGTCGGTTAAGGCTGTGTGTTACTGGGCTACTGATCGGAAGGTCGGGGTTCGAGCCCCAGCATCGCCAGGTTGCCACTGTTGAGCCCTTGAGCAAGGCCCTTAACCCTATCTGCTCCAGGGGCGCTGTAAGCTGGCTGACCCTGCGCTCTAACCCCAGTTTCCTAATTGGGATATGCGAAGAAGACATTTCACCGTGCTGTAAAGTACATGTGACAAATAATTGGATATTCTTTCTTCTATTCATATGCAGGCTTAGGGGTTAGCACTGTGGCCTCACATCTCTAGGGTCTAAAGTTTGCCACCTTACTTGGTCTTTTCAACCAAGTAAGGTGGGAAGTTGTTCTTTTGAAAGTAGAGCGCTGGAGTATGATAATGACATATAGCAGACACAGTTTTACCACACCCAACCTATAACAGCAACAAGCCATACTAACAGACGTTAGTGACATAACTGCAAAACTAGAAATTTCTGAATGTTGCACATAGAGTCTGGTTACAATGTGTAATGAGATTTGACTGTTCACTTGTATTTGGGTCAAAAGCTCTGGGTTTCCCCTCCAAACCCAAAAAACATTCATATCATAAACTAAATTTTTGCTAAACTGAGTGAATTAGAGAAGATAGGTTTATTAAAAATAATATTTTAAAACTACAGGTAAGCAGTTGCAAGTATGCAATGATTTATTCATTAAATGACATTGTTCACACAAAAAAATCAGTATTAGTAAAAGAGCGGTGTCTGTTGCAATCTGCTATTAGTGACTGGAGACCACCACCACCCCCAGATGATGGGGAGCCCCTCCCTTTATGGAGCGACTGTGAACCCCTCTAATAATGGGGTGCCCCCCTATAATATATGGGGGTCAACCTGAACACCCCCCCCCATCATGGGGTGACCCTGAAGCCCCCCCCCCATCATGGGGTGACCCTGAAGCCCCCCCCATCATGGGGTGACCCTGAAGCCCACTCCCCCCCCCCCATCATGGGGTGACCCTGCAGACCCCCCCCCCCATCATGGGTTACCCTGAAGACCCCCCCCCATCATGGGGTGAAATATGAAATTTCAAATATTAATGCAAACTATTTATGTACAGTATGTTCAGTGAAAGTGACTTACAGTACTCAACCAATCTAACTTGAAACCTGTTAAACAAATTTTCTTGAAATTTAAACTATTAACACAAACAAGTTCAATACAATTGAAATAAACCACCCAGCCATCAGCTGACATTCTGAAGAAAAATCGTAAAACACGTCTCTGGTGATGCATACAACACTGAATATTGCAAGAAATCCTCAAACAGTCGTTCTTATACGACAACAGCAAATTGTGTGCCAGCATTTTGGACCTCATTATGTAATCAACATGGGTCAGACTTCCAAATGCACAGATGAAAAGAGAGGGTTAAAATGGTGGATGGCAAGGATAACTACTGCTGCAAACATCCTTCTGGGTTGCTACAAAATCTACAGGATCATCGTCAGTCTTTTTTAGCCATAGCAAAAAGCAGAAAATCCCGGCGCTGGATCTCGGGGCGGAGGCTGGCGCTGCGCAAGCGCCGGAGCAAGATACAGCTCCGTGCGCCGTTAGCTGGCAAATCGACCCGCCGCTGCGCGAGGCCGAGCGCGCTGAGCCCATATCGGCGGTACATCGCGGCGGAAGAGCCGAGCGACCGCCCGCAGCTCAGTGGAGCTCGGTTCGTGAACCTAGCCGGGGACAGGGCTACCCGTCGCGGCTAGGCAACGAGCAGCTCTCCGACGTTTCACGGCGAGGCGACGGCGCGGGTGACCGTAAGGAGGCTCTGTGCGAGGTCGAGTACGCTGAGCCCATAATGGCGGCACATCACGGCGAAAGAGCCGAGCGACCGCCCGCAGCTTAGTGGCGCTCGGTAGGTGAACCTAGCCGGGGACAGGGCTACCCGTCGCGGCTAGGCCTCGACACCGCTTCCGAGATTCCGCGACGATGCCGAGGCCAGGGACCGCCGGACTACCGCTGCAACGTTCTCAGGCCTGAGGGACAGCCGGACTACCGCTGCAACGTTCTCAGGCCTGAGGGACAGCCGGACTACCGCTTCAACGTTCTCAGGCCTGGGGGACAGCGTACACCAGCAGCCGCTAAACTAGCGCCGGGTGGACGGTTGGGCTTTACATCGACTGTGTGCTGGACGGCGTCTTACTGCGGGCGCTCGTGGACACCGGCTCCACTGTTTCCCACAGGTTGTGGAACTGTGAACCGCTCATCGTCAGGCAGAAGGGCCCCACCCAGCGCTCGCGGGCACCGCTGCAAGACTTTTGGGTGGGGGCACCTATGGGGCGAAGGGGCGTGGACACTCACAGCCAGCTCGGCTTTCCGATGTCATCTACCGGGTGCGGTTGGCAGGGCGGGCACGAGTTTTGCCCTACCGGGACCGTCTTGCGCCTCACCAGCCGCACGCCGGGGAGACATCGAACTCTGTGGAGGCCGGACCGCCTCAGGACTACGTTCGCGTTCATCCCTCACCTGCCAAAGGACGCCGGCGTTCCCACCGCCAGCGCCGACCGCCTCCACGCCTCCAATACAAAGTTCTTCATGGTGACCAGGGACGGTCACCGCTCGGGTGGGGGCAGTGTGGCGTGGGCGGGGCGGCGGCTGACGACCAGCATGCCTTGCGGGGATGTCGGTGTGTTCACCATATTGGGGAAAGGTGTTTTGGTTAGTGGCTTCGGCCCTGTTGTGTGTGAGGGGGGTGTGACGTGTGAAATGTGCTCCAGTTCAGGCTGACGCTGAATTGGATGTAGGCTCCTGAGTGAAGGTGCTGCTCATGCCTGTGTGCTTAAATAAAGTACTCCCAGCCATTGCATTGGGTTGCAAATGAGCTCACTCGTCTCTCCAGCATTCCTTCCGGCGTAAAAATGCTACAATACTTTTTTTTCCTCTTTGGAAGCAGTAGGGGTTGGGTGCCATTTTCTTTAAAACCCGTTTTCTCCTGTTTTGTGTTTAGTTAGGGAGTTAGGTTAGACTTATGTATTTTGTTAATAGTTTCTTTTTTCTATAGGTTAGTTAACTTACGGGAGGAGATAGGGAGGGGTTTTGTTTATTGTTTTGGCCTTGGCCCAACCCTGAAGCCAAGAGCTTCCTGTGTGTGTGTGTGTGTGTGTGTGTGTGTGTACAAGAGAAGAAAATAAAAGACCACGCACACTCAAACCTGGTTGAAAAGGTTTCTTTTTTTAATTTTATCTTTTGTTGCGGCCCTGAACCCTAGACTAAGGGGTTGTAACAGCCTCATAAAATATAGAAAATAAAAGTAATAAAATCACACAAATCATACAATAAGGACTCAGGACCAGATGAGACAGCAAACACGCATAGAATAAACCAGGTTACTAACAAGTAGATTTGTATGGTGGTTCAGGGTTCATATGGCTAAAGAGCTGAACCCTGAACCTCCCAATGATGGGGTGTCCCCTCAACACCCAATCATCCAATGGTAGCACCTGATACCCACTGATGATAGAATGACTCCAGCAATGACGTGGAGACACCCTGGCCCCTGTCATCGGTGCATTAGGACAAGAACCCCCAAAACTCCACTGCCCTATGAAGACTGTGTGACCCCATGACCCCCTAACGTTGGGGCAATCCCCTAACAACAGAGTGGATGCCCCTATGATTGAAATAAATAGATAATAATTTACATGAAACTATGTGTATTTTTGTTTCTTTTAAATAAAGAGATAAGTAAAGATTCTCAAGTAGCCAGCAATGATTTTGTGAAAAGACCAAAATAAATGTTAAATTCTCTTCTAGGCTACATATTAAGTTGCAATTTGCCTGTGCTTACAAAACAACCCCACTGATAGATGCCATGTACTACATAATACATAACCATATATGTGATAAACATTACTATTTCTTAGTGGAGAATATGGTTGCAGTGTATATTTTTCATTGTAATTGGTGGCTCAGTCGGTTAAGGCTGTCTGTTACTGGGCTACTGATCGGAAGGTCGGGGTTCGAGCCCCAGCATCGCCAGGTTGCCACTGTTGAGCCCTTGAGCAAGGCCCTTAACCCTATCTGCTCCAGGGGCGCTGTAAGCTGGCTGACCCTGCGCTCTAACTCCAGTTTCCTAATTGGGATATGCGAAGAAGACATTTCACCGTGCTGTAAAGTACATGTGACAAATAATTGGATATTCTTTCTTCTATTCATATGCAGGCTTAGGGGTTAGCACTGTGGCCTCACATCTCTAGGGTCTAAAGTTTGCCACCTTACTTGGTCTTTTCAACCAAGTAAGGTGGGAAGTCGTTCTTCTGAAAGTAGAGCGCTGGAGTATGATAATGACATATAGCAGACACAGTTTTACCACACCCAACCTATAACAGCAACAAGCCATCCTAACAGACGTTAGTGACATAACTGCAAAACTAGAAATTTCTGAATGTTGCACATAGAGTCTGGTTACAATGTGTAATGAGATTTGACTGTTCGCTTGTATTTGGGTCAAAGGCTCTGGGTTTCCCCTCCAAACCCAAAAAACATTAATATCATAAACTGAATTTTTGCATAAACTGAGTGGATTAGAGAAGATACGTTTATTAAAAATAATATTTCAAAACTACAGGTAAGCAGTTGCAAGTATGCAATGATTTATTCATTAAATGACATTGTTCACAAAAAAAATCAGTATCAGTATAAGAGCGGTGTCTGTTGCAATCTGCTAATAGTGACTGCAGACCACCACCACCCCCAGATGATGGGGAGCCCCTCCCTTTATGGAGCGACTGTGAACCCCACTAATGATGGGGTGCCCCCCTATAATAATTGGGGGTCAACCTTAAAGACCCCCCCCCATCATGGGGTGACCCTGAAGACCCCCCCATTATGGGGTGACCCTGAACCCCCCCCCCCCCCCCATCATGGGGTGACCCTGAAGCCCCCTCCCCATCATGGGGTGACCCTGAAGCCCCCCTCCCAACATGGGGTGACCCTGAAGCCCCCCCCCCCATCATGGGGTGACCCTAAAGCCCCCCCCCCATCATGGGGTGACCCTGAAGCCCCCCTCCCAACATGGGGTGAAATATGAAATTTCAAATATAAATGCAAACTATTTATGTACAGTATGTTCAGTGAAAGTGACTTACAGTACTCAACCAATCTAACTTGAAACCTGTTAAACAAATTTTCTTGAAATTTAAACTATTAACACAAACAAGTTCAATACAATTGAAATAAACCACCCAGCCATCAGCTGACATTCTGAAGAAAAATCGTAAAACACTTCTCTGGTGATGCATACAACACTGAATATTGCAAGAGATCCTCAAACAGTCGTTCTTATACGACAACAGCAAATTGTGTACCAGCATTTTGGACCTCATTATGTAATCAACATGGGTCAGACTTCCCAATGCACAGATGAAAAGAGAGGGTTAAAATGGTGGATGGCAAGGATAACTACTGCTGCAAACATCCTTCTGGGTTGCTACAAAATCTACAGGATCATCGTCAGTCTTTTTCAGCCATAGTGCCAGTTTAACAGTCAGCGTTGGGGTGTTACTGATGATGTACCATATCAGAACGTCCCGTCAGATCATCTGCATTAAGTGACTCATAAAATATAGAAAATAAAAAGAATAAAATCACACTTTAATACAATAAGGACTCAGGACCAGATGAGACAGCAAACACGCATAGAATAAACCAGGATACTAACAAGTAGATTTGAAGCATATGGCTAAAGAGCTGAACCCTGAACCTCCCAATGATGGGGTGTCCCCTCAACACCCAATCATCCAATGGTAGCACCTGATACCCACTGATGATGGAATGACTCCAGCAATGACGTGGAGACACCCTGGCCCCTGTCATCGGTGCATGAGGACAAGAACCCCCAAAACTCCACTGCCCTATGAAGACTGTGTGACCCCATGACCCCCTAACGTTGGGGCAATCCCCTAACAACAGAGTGGATGCCCCTATGATTGAAATAAATAGATAATAATTTACATGAAACTATGTGTATTTTTGTTTCTTTTAAATAAAGAGATAAGTAAAGATTCTCAAGAAGCCAGCAATGATTTTGTGAAAAGACCAAAATAAATGTTAAATTCTCTTCTAGGCTACATATTAAGTTGCAATTTGCCTGTGCTTACAAAACAACCCCACTGATAGATGCCATGTACTACATAATACATAACCATATATGTGATAAACATTACTATTTCTTAGTGGAGAATATGGTTGCAGTGTATATTTTTCATTGTAATTGGTGGCTCAGTCGGTTAAGGCTGTCTGTTACTGGGCTACTGATCGGAAGGTCGGGGTTCGAGCCCCAGCATCGCCAGGTTGCCACTGTTGAGCCCTTGAGCAAGGCCCTTAACCCTATCTGCTCCAGGGGCGCTGTAAGCTGGCTGACCCTGCGCTCTAACCCCAGTTTCCTAATTGGGATATGCGAAGAAGACATTTCACCGTGCTGTAAAGTACATGTGACAAATAATTGGATATTCTTTCTTCTATTCATATGCAGGCTTAGGGGTTAGCACTGTGGCCTCACATCTCTAGGGTCTAAAGTTTGCCACCTTACTTGGTCTTTTCAACCAAGTAAGGTGGGAAGTCGTTCTTTTGAAAGTAGAGCGCTGGAGTATGATAATGACATATAGCAGACACAGTTTTACCACACCCAACCTATAACAGCAACAAGCCATACTAACAGACGTTAGTGACATAACTGCAAAACTAGAAATTTCTGAATGTTGCACATAGAGTCTGGTTACAATGTGTAATGAGATTTGACTGTTCACTTGTATTTGGGTCAAAAGCTCTGGGTTTCCCCTCCAAACCCAAAAAACATTCATATCATAAACTGAATTTTTGCTAAACTGAGTGAATTAGAGAAGATAGGTTTATTAAAAATAATATTTTAAAACTACAGGTAAGCAGTTGCAAGTATGCAATGATTTATTCATTAAATGACATTGTTCACACAAAAAAATCAGTATTAGTAAAAGAGCGGTGTCTGTTGCAATCTGCTATTAGTGACTGGAGACCACCACCACCCCCAGATGATGGGGAGCCCCTCCTTTTATGGAGCGACTGTAAACCCCCTCTAATAATGGGGTGCCCCCCTATAATATATGGGGGTCAACCTGAACCCCCCCCCCCATCATGGGGTGACCCTGAAGACCCCCCCCCCCCATCATGGGTTACCCTGAAGACCCCCCCCCATCATGGGGTGAAATATGAAATTTCAAATATAAATGCAAACTATTTATGTACAGTATGTTCAGTGAAAGTGACTTACAGTACTCAACCAATCTAACTTGAAACCTGTTAAACAAATTTTCTTGAAATTTAAACTATTAACACAAACAAGTTCAATACAATTGAAATAAACCACCCAGCCATCAGCTGACATTCTGAAGAAAAATCGTAAAACACTTCTCTGGTGATGCATACAACACTGAATATTGCAAGAGATCCTCAAACAGTCGTTCTTATACGACAACAGCAAATTGTGTGCCAGCATTTTGGACCTCATTATGTAATCAACATGGGTCAGACTTCCCAATGCACAGATGAAAAGAGAGGGTTAAAATGGTGGATGGCAAGGATAACTACTGCTGCAAACATCCTTCTGGGTTGCTACAAAATCTACAGGATCATCGTCAGTCTTTTTTAGCCATAGCAGAAAGCAGAAAATCCCGGCGCTGGATCTCGGGGCGGAGGCTGGCGCTGCGCAAGCGCCGGAGCAAGATACAGCTCCGTGCGCCGTTAGCTGGCAAATCGACCCGCCGCTGCGCGAGGCCGAGCGCGCTGAGCCCATATCGGCGGTACATCGCGGCGGAAGAGCCGAGCGACCGCCCGCAGCTCAGTGGCGCTCGGTTCGTGAACCTAGCCGGGGACAGGGCTACCCGTCGCGGCTAGGCAACGAGCAGCTCTCTGACGTTTCACGGCGAGGCGACGGCGCGGGTGACCGTAAGGAGGCTCTGTGCGAGGTCGAGTACGCTGAGCCCATAATGGCGGCACATCACGGCGAAAGAGCCGAGCGACCGCCCGCAGCTCAGAGGCGCTCGGTAGGTGAACCTAGCCGGGGACAGGGCTACCCGTCGCGGCTAGGCCTCGACACCGCTTCCGAGATTCCGCGACGACGCCGAGGCCAGGGACCGCCGGACTACCGCTGCAACGTTCTCAGGCCTGAGGGACAGCCGGACTACCGCTGCAACGTTCTCAGGCCTGAGGGACAGCCGGACTACCGCTTCAACGTTCTCAGGCCTGGGGGACAGCGTACACCAGCAGCCGCTAAACTAGCGCCGGGTGGACGGTTGGGCTTTACATCGACTGTGTGCTGGACGGCGTCTTACTGCGGGCGCTCGTGGACACCGGCTCCACTGTTTCCCACAGGTTGTGGAACTGTGAACCGCTCATCGCCAGGCAGAAGGGCCCCACCCAGCGCTCGCGGGCACCGCTGCAAGACTTTTGGGTGGGGGCACCTATGGGGCGAAGGGGCGTGGACACTCACAGCCAGCTCGGCTTTCCGATGTCATCTACCGGGTGCGGTTGGCAGGGCGGGCACGAGTTTTGCCCTACCGGGACCGTCTTGCGCCTGACCAGCCGCACGCCGGGGAGACATCGAACTCTGTGGAGGCCGGACCGCCTCAGGACTACGTTCGCGTTCATCCCTCACCTGCCAAAGGACGCCGGCGTTCCCACCGCCAGCGCCGACCGCCTCCACGCCTCCAATACAAAGTTCGTCATGGTGACCAGGGACGGTCACCGCTCGGGTGGGGGCAGTGTGGCGTGGGCGGGGCGGCGGCTGACGACCAGCATGCCTTGCGGGGATGTCGGTGTGTTCACCATATTGGGGAAAGGTGTTTTGGTTAGTGGCTTCGGCCCTGTTGTGTGTGAGGCGGGTGTGACGTGTGAAATGTGCTCCAGTTCAGGCTGGCGCTGAATTGGATGTAGGCTCCTGAGTGAAGGTGCTGCTCATGCCTGTGTGCTTAAATAAAATACTCCCAGCCATTGCATTGGGTTGCAAATGAGCTCACTCATCTCTCCAGCATTCCTTCCGGCGTAAAAATGCTACAATACTTTTTTTTCCTCTTTGGAAGCAGTAGGGGTTGGGTGCCATTTTCTTTAAAACCCGTTTTCTCCTGTTTTGTGTTTAGTTAGGGAGTTAGGTTAGACTTATGTATTTTGTTAATAGTTTCTTTTTTCTATAGGTTAGTTAACTTACGGGAGGAGATAGGGAGGGGTTTTGTTTATTGTTTTGGCCTTGGCCCAACCCTGAAGCCAAGAGCTTCCTGTGTGTGTGTGTGTGTGTGTGTGTACAAGAGAAGAAAATAAAAGACCACGCACACTCAAACCTGGTTGGAAAGGTTTCTTTTTTTAATTTTATCTTTTGTTGCGGCCCTGAACCCTAGACTAAGGGGTTGTAACAGCCTCATAAAATATAGAAAATAAAAGTAATAAAATCACACTTTAATCCAATAAGGACTCAGGACCAGATGAGACAGCAAACACGCATAGAATAAACCAGGTTACTAACAAGTAGATTTGTATGGTGGTTCAGGGTTCATATGGCTAAAGAGCTGAACCCTGAACCTCCCAATGATGGGGTGTCCCCTCAACACCCAATCATCCAATGGTAGCACCTGATACCCACTGATGATGGAATGACTCCAGCAAAGACGTGGAGACACCCTGGCCCCTGTCATCGGTGCATGAGGACAAGAACCCCCAAAACTCCACTGCCCTATGAAGACTGTGTGACCCCATGACCCCCTAATGTTGGGGCAATCCCCTAACAACAGAGTGGATGCCCCTATGATTGAAATAAATAGATAATTTACATGAAACTATGTGTATTTTTGTTTCTTTTAAATAAAGAAATAAGTAAAGATTCTCAAGTAGCCAGTAATGATTTTGTGAAAAGACCAAAATAAATGTTAAATTCTCTTCTAGGCTACATATTAAGTTGCAATTTGCCTGTGCTTACAAAACAACCCCACTGATAGATGCCATGTAATACATAATACATAACCATATATGTGATAAACATTACTATTTCTTAGTGGAGAATATGGTTGCAGTGTATATTTTTCATTGTAATTGGTGGCTCAGTCGGTTAAGGCTGTGTGTTACTGGGCTACTGATCGGAAGGTCGGGGTTCGAGCCCCAGCATCGCCAGGTTGCCACTGTTGAGCCCTTGAGCAAGGCCCTTAACCCTATCTGCTCCAGGGGCGCTGTAAGCTGGCTGACCCTGCGCTCTAACCCCAGTTTCCTAATTGGGATATGCGAAGAAGACATTTCACCGTGCTGTAAAGTACATGTGACAAATAATTGGATATTCTTTCTTCTATTCATATGCAGGCTTAGGGGTTAGCACTGTGGCCTCACATCTCTAGGGTCTAAAGTTTGCCACCTTACTTGGTCTTTTCAACCAAGTAAGGTGGGAAGTCGTTCTTTTGAAAGTAGAGCGCTGGAGTATGATAATGACATATAGCAGACACAGTTTTACCACACCCAACCTATAACAGCAACAAGCCATACTAACAGACGTTAGTGACATAACTGCAAAACTAAAAATTTCTGAATGTTGCACATAGAGTCTGGTTACAATGTGTAATGAGATTTGACTGTTCGCTTGTATTTGGGTCAAAAGCTCTGGGTTTCCCCTCCAAACCCAAAAAACATTCATATCATAAACTAAATTTTTGCTAAACTGAGTGAATTAGAGAAGATAGGTTTATTAAAAATAATATTTTAAAACTACAGGTAAGCAGTTGCAAGTATGCAATGATTTATTCATTAAATGACATTGTTCACACAAAAAAATCAGTATTAGTAAAAGAGCGGTGTCTGTTGCAATCTGCTATTAGTGACTGGAGACCACCACCACCCCCAGATGATGGGGAGCCCCTCCCTTTATGGAGCGACTGTGAACCCCTCTAATAATGGGGTGCCCCCCTATAATATATGGGGGTCAACCTGAACACCCCCCCCCATCATGGGGTGACCCTGAAGCCCCCCCCCCATCATGGGGTGACCCTGAAGCCCCCCCCCCATCATGGGGTGACCCTGAAGCCCCCCCCATCATGGGGTGACCCTGAAGCCCCCCCCCCCATCATGGGGTGACCCTGAAGCCCCCCCCCAACATGGGGTGACCCTGAAGTCCCCCCCCACCCAACATCATGGGGTGACCCTGAAGTCCCCCCCCAACATGGGGTGACCCTGAAGCCCCCCCCCCATCATGGGGTGACCCTGAAGCCCCCCTCGCAACATGGGGTGAAATATGAAATTTCAAATATAAATGCAAACTATTTATGTACAGTATGTTCAGTGAAAGTGACTTACAGTACTCAACCAATCTAACTTGAAACCTGTTAAACAAATTTTCTTGAAATTTAAACTATTAACACAAACAAGTTCAATACAATTGAAATAAACCACCCAGCCATCAGCTGACATTCTGAAGAAAAATCGTAAAACACTTCTCTGGTGATGCATACAACACTGAATATTGCAAGAGATCCTCAAACAGTCGTTCTTATACGACAACAGCAAATTGTGTACCAGCATTTTGGACCTCATTATGTAATCAACATGGATCAGACTTCCCAATGCACAGATGAAAAGAGAGGGTTAAAATGGTGGATGGCAAGGATAACTACTGCTGCAAACATCCTTCTGGGTTGCTACAAAATCTACAGGATCATCGTCAGTCTTTTTCAGCCATAGTGCCAGTTTAACAGTCAGCGTTGGGGTGTTACTGATAATGTACCATATCAGAACGTCCCGTCAGATCATCTGCATTAAGTGACTCATAAAATATAGAAAATAAAAAGAATAAAATCACACTTTAATACAATAAGGACTCAGGACCAGATGAGACAGCAAACACGCATAGAATAAACCAGGATACTAACAAGTAGATTTGAAGCATATGGCTAAAGAGCTGAACCCTGAACCTCCCAATGATGGGGTGTCCCCTCAACACCCAATCATCCAATGGTAGCACCTGATACCCACTGATGATGGAATGACTCCAGCAATGACGTGGAGACACCCTGGCCCCTGTCATCGGTGCATGAGGACAAGAACCCCCAAAACTCCACTGCCCTATGAAGACTGTGTGACCCCATGACCCCCTAATGTTGGGGCAATCCCCTAACAACAGAGTGGATGCCCCTATGATTGAAATAAATAGATAATTTACATGAAACTATGTGTATTTTTGTTTCTTTTAAATAAAGAAATAAGTAAAGATTCTCAAGTAGCCAGTAATGATTTTGTGAAAAGACCAAAATAAATGTTAAATTCTCTTCTAGGCTACATATTAAGTTGCAATTTGCCTGTGCTTACAAAACAACCCCACTGATAGATGCCATGTACTACATAATACATAACCATATATGTGATAAACATTACTATTTCTTAGTGGAGAATATGGTTGCAGTGTATATTTTTCATTGTAATTGGTGGCTCAGTCGGTTAAGGCTGTGTGTTACTGGGCTACTGATCGGAAGGTCAGGGTTCGAGCCCCAGCATCGCCAGGTTGCCACTGTTGAGCCCTTCAGCAAGGCCCTTAACCCTATCTGCTCCAGGGGCGCTGTAAGCTGGCTGACCCTGCGCTCTAACCCCAGTTTCCCAATTGGGATATGCGAAGAAGACATTTCACCGTGCTGTAAAGTACATGTGACAAATAATTGGATATTCTTTCTTCTATTCATATGCAGGCTTAGGGGTTAGCACTGTGGCCTCACATCTCTAGGGTCTAAAGTTTGCCACCTTACTTGGTCTTTTCAACCAAGTAAGGTGGGAAGTCGTTCTTTTGAAAGTAGAGCGCTGGAGTATGATAATGACATATAGCAGACACAGTTTTACCACACCCAACCTATAACAGCAACAAGCCATACTAACAGACGTTAGTGACATAACTGCAAAACTAAAAATTTCTGAATGTTGCACATAGAGTCTGGTTACAATGTGTAATGAGATTTGACTGTTCACTTGTATTTGGGTCAAAAGCTCTGGGTTTCCCCTCCAAACCCAAAAAACATTCATATCATGAACTAAATTTTTGCTAAACTGAGTGAATTAGAGAAGATAGGTTTATTAAAAATAATATTTTAAAACTACAGGTAAGCAGTTGCAAGTATGCAATGATTTATTCATTAAATGACATTGTTCACACAAAAAAATCAGTATTAGTAAAAGAGCGGTGTCTGTTGCAATCTGCTATTAGTGACTGGAGACCACCACCACCCCCAGATGATGGGGAGCCCCTCCCTTTATGGAGCGACTGTGAACCCCTCTAATAATGGGGTGCCCCCCTATAATATATGGGGGTCAACCTGAACACCCCCCCCCATCATGGGGTGACCCTGAAGCCCCCCCCCCATCATGGGGTGATCCTGAAGCCCCCCCCCCATCATGGGGTGACCCTGAAGCCCCCCCCCATCATGGGGTGACCCTGAAGCCCCCCCCCCCCCCATCATGGGGTGACCCTGCAGACCCCCCCCCCCCATCATGGGTTACCCTGAAGACCCCCCCCCCCATCATGGGGTGAAATATGAAATTTCAAATATTAATGCAAAATATTTATGTACAGTATGTTCAGTGAAAGTGACTTACAGTACTCAACCAATCTAACTTGAAACCTGTTAAACAAATTTTCTTGAAATTTAAACTATTAACACAAACAAGTTCAATACAATTGAAATAAACCACCCAGCCATCAGCTGACATTCTGAAGAAAAATCGTAAAACACGTCTCTGGTGATGCATACAACACTGAATATTGCAAGAGATCCTCAAACAGTCGTTCTTATACGACAACAGCAAATTGTGTGCCAGCATTTTGGACCTCATTATGTAATCAACATGGGTCAGACTTCCCAATGCACAGATGAAAAGAGAGGGTTAAAATGGTGGATGGCAAGGATAACTACTGCTGCAAACATCCTTCTGGGTTGCTACAAAATCTACAGGATCATCGTCAGTCTTTTTTAGCCATAGCAGAAAGCAGAAAATCCCGGCGCTGGATCTCGGGGCGGAGGCTGGCGCTGCGCAAGCGCCGGAGCAAGATACAGCTCCGTGCGCCGTTAGCTGGCAAATCGACCCGCCGCTGCGCGAGGCCGAGCGCGCTGAGCCCATATCGGCAGTACATCGCGGCGGAAGAGCCGAGCGACCGCCCGCAGCTCAGTGGAGCTCGGTTCGTGAACCTAGCCGGGGACAGGGCTACCCGTCGCGGCTAGGCAACGAGCAGCTCTCCGACGTTTCACGGCGAGGCGACGGCGCGGGTGACCGTAAGGAGGCTCTGTGCGAGGTCGAGTACGCTGAGCCCATAATGGCGGCACATCACGGCGAAAGAGCCGAGCGACCGCCCGCAGCTCAGTGGCGCTCGGTAGGTGAACCTAGCCGGGGACAGGGCTACCCGTCGCGGCTAGGCCTCGACACCGCTTCCGAGATTCCGCGACGACGCCGAGGCCAGGGACCGCCGGACTACCGCTGCAACGTTCTCAGGCCTGAGGGACAGCCGGACTACCGCTTCAACGTTCTCAGGCCTGGGGGACAGCGTACACCAGCAGCCGCTAAACTAGCGCCCGGTGGACGGTTGGGCTTTACATCGACTGTGTGCTGGACGGCGTCTTACTGCGGGCGCTCGTGGACACCGGCTCCACTGTTTCCCACAGGTTGTGGAACTGTGAACCGCTCATCGCCAGGCAGAAGGGCCCCACCCAGCGCTCGCGGGCACCGCTGCAAGACTTTTGGGTGGGGGCACCTATGGGGCGAAGGGGCGTGGACACTCACAGCCAGCTCGGCTTTCCGATGTCATCTACCGGGTGCGGTTGGCAGGGCGGGCACGAGTTTTGCCCTACCGGGACCGTCTTGCGCCTCACCAGCCGCACGCCGGGGAGACATCGAACTCTGTGGAGGCCGGACCGCCTCAGGACTACGTTCGCGTTCATCCCTCACCTGCCAAAGGACGCCGGCGTTCCCACCGCCAGCGCCGACCGCCTCCACGCCTCCAATACAAAGTTCTTCATGGTGACCAGGGACGGTCACCGCTCGGGTGGGGGCAGTGTGGCGTGGGCGGGGCGGCGGCTGACGACCAGCATGCCTTGCGGGGATGTCGGTGTGTTCACCATATTGGGGAAAGGTGTTTTGGTTAGTGGCTTCGGCCCTGTTGTGTGTGAGGCGGGTGTGACGTGTGAAATGTGCTCCAGTTCAGGCTGACGCTGAATTGGATGTAGGCTCCTGAGTGAAGATGCTGCTCATGCCTGTGTGCTTAAATAAAGTACTCCCAGCCATTGCATTGGGTTGCAAATGAGCTCACTCGTCTCTCCAGCATTCCTTCCGGCGTAAAAATGCTACAATACTTTTTTTTCCTCTTTGGAAGCAGTAGGGGTTGGGTGCCATTTTCTTTAAAACCCGTTTTCTCCTGTTTTGTGTTTAGTTAGGGAGTTAGGTTAGACTTATGTATTTTGTTAATAGTTTCTTTTTTCTATAGGTTAGTTAACTTAAGGGAGGAGATAGGGAGGGGTTTTGTTTATTGTTTTGGCCTTGGCCCAACCCTGAAGCCAAGAGCTTCCTGTGTGTGTGTGTGTGTGTGTGTGTGTGTGTGTACAAGAGAAGAAAATAAAAGACCACGCACACTCAAACCTGGTTGAAAAGGTTTCTTTTTTTAATTTTATCTTTTGTTGCGGCCCTGAACCCTAGACTAAGGGGTTGTAACAGCCTCATAAAATATAGAAAATAAAAGTAATAAAATCACACTTTAATACAATAAGGACTCAGGACCAGATGAGACAGCAAACACGCATAGAATAAACCAGGTTACTAACAAGTAGATTTGTATGGTGGTTCAGGGTTCATATGGCTAAAGAGCTGAACCCTGAACCTCCCAATGATGGGGTGTCCCCTCAACACCCAATCATCCAATGGTAGCACCTGATACCCACTGATGATGGAATGACTCCAGCAATGACGTGGAGACACCCTGGCCCCTGTCATCGGTGCATGAGGACAAGAACCCCCAAAACTCCACTGCCCTATGAAGACTGTGTGACCCCATGACCCCCTAACGTTGGGGCAATCCCCTAACAACAGAGTGGATGCCCCTATGATTGAAATAAATAGATAATTTACATGAAACTATGTGTATTTTTGTTTCTTTTAAATAAAGAAATAAGTAAAGATTCTCAAGTAGCCAGTAATGATTTTGTGAAAAGACCAAAATAAATGTTAAATTCTCTTCTAGGCTACATATTAAGTTGCAATTTGCCTGTGCTTACAAAACAACCCCACTGATAGATGCCATGTACTACATAATACATAACCATATATGTGATAAACATTACTATTTCTTAGTGGAGAATATGGTTGCAGTGTATATTTTTCATTGTAATTGGTGGCTCAGTCGGTTAAGGCTGTGTGTTACTGGGCTACTGATCGGAAGGTCGGGGTTCGAGCCCCAGCATCGCCAGGTTGCCACTGTTGAGCCCTTGAGCAAGGCCCTTAACCCTATCTGCTCCAGGGGCGCTGTAAGCTGGCTGACCCTGCGCTCTAACCCCAGTTTCCTAATTGGGATATGCGAAGAAGACATTTCACCGTGCTGTAAAGTACATGTGACAAATAATTGGATATTCTTTCTTCTATTCATATGCAGGCTTAGGGGTTAGCACTGTGGCCTCACATCTCTAGGGTCTAAAGTTTGCCACCTTACTTGGTCTTTTCAACCAAGTAAGGTGGGAAGTCGTTCTTCTGAAAGTAGAGCGCTGGAGTATGATAATGACATATAGCAGACACAGTTTTACCACACCCAACCTATAACAGCAACAAGCCATACTAACAGACGTTAGTGACATAACTGCAAAACTAGAAATTTCTGAATGTTGCACATAGAGTCTGGTTACAATGTGTAATGAGATTTGACTGTTCGCTTGTATTTAGGTCAAAGGCTCTGGGTTTCCCCTCCAAACCCAAAAAACATTCATATCATAAACTGAATTTTTGCATAAACTGAGTGGATTAGAGAAGATACGTTTATTAAAAATAATATTTTAAAACTACAGGTAAGCAGTTGCAAGTATGCAATGATTTATTCATTAAATGACATTGTTCACAAAAAAAATCAGTATCAGTATAAGAGCGGTGTCTGTTGCAATCTGCTAATAGTGACTGCAGACCACCACCACCCCCAGATGATGGGGAGCCCCTCCCTTTATGGAGCGACTGTGAACCCCACTAATGATGGGGTGCCCCCCTATAATAATTGGGGGTCAACCTTAAAGACCCCCCCCATCATGGGGTGACCCTGAAGACCCCCCCATTATGGGGTGACCCTGAACCCCCCCCCCCCCCATCATGGGGTGACCCTGAAGCCCCCCTCCCAACATGGGGTGACCCTGAAGCCCCCCCCCATCATGGGGTGACCCTAAAGCCCCCCCCCCATCATGGGGTGACCCTGAAGCCCCCCTCCCAACATGGGGTGACCCTGAAGCCCCCCCCCATCATGGGGTGACCCTAAAGCCCCCCCCCCCATCATGGGGTGACCCTGAAGCCCCCCTCCCAACATGGGGTGAAATATGAAATTTCAAATATAAATGCAAACTATTTATGTACAGTATGTTCAGTGAAAGTGACTTACAGTACTCAACCAATCTAACTTGAAACCTGTTAAACAAATTTTCTTGAAATTTAAACTATTAACACAAACAAGTTCAATACAATTGAAATAAACCACCCAGCCATCAGCTGACATTCTGAAGAAAAATCGTAAAACACTTCTCTGGTGATGCATACAACACTGAATATTGCAAGAGATCCTCAAACAGTCGTTCTTATACGACAACAGCAAATTGTGTACCAGCATTTTGGACCTCATTATGTAATCAACATGGGTCAGACTTCCCAATGCACAGATGAAAAGAGAGGGTTAAAATGGTGGATGGCAAGGATAACTACTGCTGCAAACATCCTTCTGGGTTGCTACAAAATCTACAGGATCATCGTCAGTCTTTTTCAGCCATAGTGCCAGTTTAACAGTCAGCGTTGGGGTGTTACTGATGATGTACCATATCAGAACGTCCCGTCAGATCATCTGCATTAAGTGACTCATAAAATATAGAAAATAAAAAGAATAAAATCACACTTTAATACAATAAGGACTCAGGACCAGATGAGACAGCAAACACGCATAGAATAAACCAGGATACTAACAAGTAGATTTGAAGCATATGGCTAAAGAGCTGAACCCTGAACCTCCCAATGATGGGGTGTCCCCTCAACACCCAATCATCCAATGGTAGCACCTGATACCCACTGATGATGGAATGACTCCAGCAATGACGTGGAGACACCCTGGCCCCTGTCATCGGTGCATGAGGACAAGAACCCCCAAAACTCCACTGCCCTATGAAGACTGTGTGACCCCATGACCCCCTAATGTTGGGGCAATCCCCTAACAACAGAGTGGATGCCCCTATGATTGAAATAAATAGATAATTTACATGAAACTATGTGTATTTTTGTTTCTTTTAAATAAAGAAATAAGTAAAGATTCTCAAGTAGCCAGTAATGATTTTGTGAAAAGACCAAAATAAATGTTAAATTCTCTTCTAGGCTACATATTAAGTTGCAATTTGCCTGTGCTTACAAAACAACCCCACTGATAGATGCCATGTACTACATAATACATAACCATATATGTGATAAACATTACTATTTCTTAGTGGAGAATATGGTTGCAGTGTATATTTTTCATTGTAATTGGTGGCTCAGTCGGTTAAGGCTGTGTGTTACTGGGCTACTGATCGGAAGGTCGGGGTTCGAGCCCCAGCATCGCCAGGTTGCCACTGTTGAGCCCTTGAGCAAGGCCCTTAACCCTATCAGCGCTGTAAGCTGGCTGACCCTGCGCTCTAACCCCAGTTTCCTAATTGGGATATGCGAAGAAGACATTTCACCGTGCTGTAAAGTACATGTGACAAATGAAAAGAGAGGGTTAAAATGGTGGATGGCAAGGATAACTACTGCTGCAAACATCCTTCTGGCTTGCTACAAAATCTACAGGATCATCGTCAGTCTTTTTTAGCCATAGCAGAAAGCAGAAAATCCCGGCGCTGGATCTCGGGGCGGAGGCTGGCGCTGCGCAAGCGCCGGAGCAAGATACAGCTCCGTGCGCCGTTAGCTGGCAAATCGACCCGCCGCTGCGCGAGGCCGAGCGCGCTGAGCCCATCTCGGCGGTACATCGCGGCGGAAGAGCCGAGCGACCGCCCGCAGCTCAGTGGAGCTCGGTTCGTGAACCTAGCCGGGGACAGGGCTACCCGTCGCGGCTAGGCAACGAGCAGCTCTCCGACGTTTCACGGCGAGGCGACGGCGCGGGTGACCGTAAGGAGGCTCTGTGCGAGGTCGAGTACGCTGAGCCCATAATGGCGGCACATCACGGCGAAAGAGCCGAGCGACCGCCCGCAGCTCAGTGGCGCTCGGTAGGTGAACCTAGCCGGGGACAGGGCTACCCGTCGCGGCTAGGCCTCGACACCGCTTCCGAGAATCCCGCGACGACGCCGAGGCCAGGGACCGCCGGACTACCGCTGCAACGTTCTCAGGCCTGAGGGACAGCCGGACTACCGCTGCAATGTTCTCAGGCCTGAGGGACAGCCGGACTACCGCTTCAACGTTCTCAGGCCTGGGGGACAGCGTACACCAGCAGCCGCTAAACTAGCGCCGGGTGGACGGTTGGGCTTTACATCGACTGTGTGCTGGACGGCGTCTTACTGCGGGCGCTCGTGGACACCGGCTCCACTGTTTCCCACAGGTTGTGGAACTGTGAACCGCTCATCGCCAGGCAGAAGGGCCCCACCCAGCGCTCGCGGGCACCGCTGCAAGACTTTTGGGTGGGGGCACCTATGGGGCGAAGGGGCGTGGACACTCACAGCCAGCTGGGCTTTCCGATGTCATCTACCGGGTGCGGTTGGCAGGGCGGGCACGAGTTTTGCCCTACCGGGACCGTCTTGCGCCTCACCAGCCGCACGCCGGGGAGACATCGAACTCTGTGGAGGCCGGACCGCCTCAGGACTACGTTCGCGTTCATCCCTCACCTGCCAAAGGACGCCGGCGTTCCCACCGCCAGCGCCGACCGCCTCCACGCCTCCAATACAAAGTTCTTCATGGTGACCAGGGACGGTCACCGCTCGGGTGGGGGCAGTGTGGCGTGGGCGGGGCGGCGGCTGACGACCAGCATGCCTTGCGGGGATGTCGGTGTGTTCACCATATTGGGGAAAGGTGTTTTGGTTAGTGGCTTCGGCCCTGTTGTGTGTGAGGCGGGTGTGACGTGTGAAATGTGCTCCAGTTCAGGCTGACGCTGAATTGGATGTAGGCTCCTGAGTGAAGGTGCTGCTCATGCCTGTGTGCTTAAATAAAGTACTCCCAGCCATTGCATTGGGTTGCAAATGAGCTCACTCGTCTCTCCAGCATTCCTTCCGGCGTAAAAATGCTGCAATACTTTTTTTTCCTCTTTGGAAGCAGTAGGGGTTGGGTGCCATTTTCTTTAAAACCCGTTTTCTCCTGTTTTGTGTTTAGTTAGGGAGTTAGGTTAGACTTATGTATTTTGTTAATAGTTTCTTTTTTCTATAGGTTAGTTAACTTACGGGAGGAGATAGGGAGGGGTTTTGTTTATTGTTTTGGCCTTGGCCCAACCCTGAAGCCAAGAGCTTCCTGTGTGTGTGTGTGTGTGTGTGTGTGTGTGTGTGTGTACAAGAGAAGAAAATAAAAGACCACGCACACTCAAACCTGGTTGAAAAGGTTTCTTTTTTTAATTTTATCTTTTGTTGCGGCCCTGAACCCTAGACTAAGGGGTTGTAACAGCCTCATAAAATATAGAAAATAAAAGTAATAAAATCACACTTTAATACAATAAGGACTCAGGACCAGATGAGACAGCAAACACGCATAGAATAAACCAGGTTACTAACAAGTAGATTTGTATGGTGGTTCAGGGTTCATATGGCTAAAGAGCTGAACCCTGAACCTCCCAATGATGGGGTGTCCCCTCAACACCCAATCATCCAATGGTAGCACCTGATACCCACTGATGATGGAATGACTCCAGCAATGACGTGGAGACACCCTGGCCCCTGTCATCGGTGCATGAGGACAAGAACCCCCAAAACTCCACTGCCCTATGAAGACTGTGTGACCCCATGACCCCCTAACGTTGGGGCAATCCCCTAACAACAGAGTGGATGCCCCTATGATTGAAATAAATAGATAATTTACATGAAACTATGTGTATTTTTGTTTCTTTTAAATAAAGAAATAAGTAAAGATTCTCAAGTAGCCAGTAATGATTTTGTGAAAAGACCAAAATAAATGTTAAATTCTCTTCTAGGCTACATATTAAGTTGCAATTTGCCTGTGCTTACAAAACAACCCCACTGATAGATGCCATGTACTACATAATACATAACCATATATGTGATAAACATTACTATTTCTTAGTGGAGAATATGGTTGCAGTGTATATTTTTCATTGTAATTGGTGGCTCAGTCGGTTAAGGCTGTGTGTTACTGGGCTACTGATCGGAAGGTCGGGGTTCGAGCCCCAGCATCACCAGGTTGCCACTGTTGAGCCCTTGAGCAAGGCCCTTAACCCTATCTGCTCCAGGGGCGCTGTAAGCTGGCTGACCCTGCGCTCTAACCCCAGTTTCCTAATTGGGATATGCGAAGAAGACATTTCACCGTGCTGTAAAGTACATGTGACAAATAATTGGATATTCTTTCTTCTATTCATATGCAGGCTTAGGGGTTAGCACTGTGGCCTCACATCTCTAGGGTCTAAAGTTTGCCACCTTACTTGGTCTTTTCAACCAAGTAAGGTGGGAAGTCGTTCTTTTGAAAGTAGAGCGCTGGAGTATGATAATGACATATAGCAGACACAGTTTTACCACACCCAACCTATAACAGCAACAAGCCATACTAACAGACGTTAGTGACATAACTGCAAAACAAGAAATTTCTCAATGTTGCACATAGAGTCTGGTTACAATGTGTAATGAGATTTGACTGTTCGCTTGTATTTGGGTCAAAGGCTCTGGGTTTCCCCTCCAAACCCAAAAAACATTCATATCATAAACTGAATTTTTGCATAAACTGAGTGGATTAGAGAAGATACGTTTATTAAAAATAATATTTTAAAACTACAGGTAAGCAGTTGCAAGTATGCAATGATTTATTCATTAAATGACATTGTTCACAAAAAAAATCAGTATCAGTATAAGAGCGGTGTCTATTGCAATCTGCTAATAGTGACTGCAGACCACCACCACCCCCAGATGATGGGGAGCCCCTCCCTTTATGGAGCGACTGTGAACCCCACTAATGATGGGGTGCCCCCCTATAATAATTGGGGGTCAACCTTAAAGACCCCCCCCATCATGGGGTGACCCTGAAGACCCCCCCATTATGGGGTGACCCTGAACCCCCCCCCCCCCCCCCCATCATGGGGTGACCCTGAAGCCCCCCCCCCATCATGGGGTGACCCTGAAGCCCCCCTCCCAACATGGGGTGACCCTGAAGCCCCCCCCCATCATGGGGTGACCCTAAAGCCCCCCCCCCCCATCATGGGGTGACCCTGAAGCCCCCCTCCCAACATGGGGTGAAATATGAAATTTCAAATATAAATGCAAACTATTTATGTACAGTATGTTCAGTGAAAGTGACTTACAGTACTCAACCAATCTAACTTGAAACCTGTTAAACAAATTTTCTTGAAATTTAAACTATTAACACAAACAAGTTCAATACAATTGAAATAAACCACCCAGCCATCAGCTGACATTCTGAAGAAAAATCGTAAAACACTTCTCTGGTGATGCATACAACACTGAATATTGCAAGAGATCCTCAAACAGTCGTTCTTATACGACAACAGCAAATTGTGTGCCAGCATTTTGGACCTCATTATGTAATCAACATGGGTCAGACTTCCCAATGCACAGATGAAAAGAGAGGGTTAAAATGGTGGATGGCAAGGATAACTACTGCTGCAAACATCCTTCTGGGTTGCTACAAAATCTACAGGATCATCGTCAGTCTTTTTCAGCCATAGTGCCAGTTTAACAGTCAGCGTTGGGGTGTTACTGATGATGTACCATATCAGAACGTCCCGTCAGATCATCTGCATTAAGTGACTCATAAAATATAGAAAATAAAAAGAATAAAATCACACTTTAATACAATAAGGACTCAGGACCAGATGAGACAGCAAACACGCATAGAATAAACCAGGATACTAACAAGTAGATTTGAAGCATATGGCTAAAGAGCTGAACCCTGAACCTCCCAATGATGGGGTGTCCCCTCAACACCCAATCATCCAATGGTAGCACCTGATACCCACTGATGATGGAATGACTCCAGCAATGACGTGGAGACACCCTGGCCCCTGTCATCGGTGCATTAGGACAAGAACCCCCAAAACTCCACTGCCCTATGAAGACTGTGTGACCCCATGACCCCCTAACGTTGGGGCAATCCCCTAACAACAGAGTGGATGCCCCTATGATTGAAATAAATAGATAATAATTTACATGAAACTATGTGTATTTTTGTTTCTTTTAAATAAAGAGATAAGTAAAGATTCTCAAGTAGCCAGCAATGATTTTGTGAAAAGACCAAAATAAATGTTAAATTCTCTTCTAGGCTACATATTAAGTTGCAATTTGCCTGTGCTTACAAAACAACCCCACTGATAGATGCCATGTACTACATAATACATAACCATATATGTGATAAACATTACTATTTCTTAGTGGAGAATATGGTTGCAGTGTATATTTTTCATTGTAATTGGTGGCTCAGTCGGTTAAGGCTGTCTGTTACTGGGCTACTGATCGGAAGGTCGGGGTTCGAGCCCCAGCATCGCCAGTTTGCCACTGTTGAGCCCTTGAGCAAGGCCCTTAACCCTATCTGCTCCAGGGGCGCTGTAAGCTGGCTGACCCTGCGCTCTAACCCCAGTTTCCTAATTGGGATATGCGAAGAAGACATTTCACCGTGCTGTAAAGTACATGTGACAAATAATTGGATATTCTTTCTTCTATTCATATGCAGGCTTAGGGGTTAGCACTGTGGCCTCACATCTCTAGGGTCTAAAGTTTGCCACCTTACTTGGTCTTTTCAACCAAGTAAGGTGGGAAGTCGTTCTTTTGAAAGTAGAGCGCTGGAGTATGATAATGACATATAGCAGACACAGTTTTACCACACCCAACCTATAACAGCAACAAGCCATACTAACAGACGTTAGTGACATAACTGCAAAACTAGAAATTTCTCAATGTTGCACATAGAGTCTGGTTACAATGTGTAATGAGATTTGACTGTTCACTTGTATTTGGGTCAAAAGCTCTGGGTTTCCCCTCCAAACCCAAAAAACATTCATATCATAAACTAAATTTTTGCTAAACTGAGTGAATTAGAGAAGATAGGTTTATTAAAAATAATATTTTAAAACTACAGGTAAGCAGTTGCAAGTATGCAATGATTTATTCATTAAATGACATTGTTCACACAAAAAAATCAGTATTAGTAAAAGAGCGGTGTCTGTTGCAATCTGCTATTAGTGACTGGAGACCACCACCACCCCCAGATGATGGGGAGCCCCTCCCTTTATGGAGCGACTGTAAACCCCTCTAATAATGGGGTGCCCCCCTATAATAATTGGGGGTCAACCTTAAAGACCCCCCCCCCATCATGGGGTGACCCTGAAGGCCCCCCCATTATGGGGTGACCCTGAACCCCCCCCCCCCCCAACATGGGGTGACCCTGAAGCCCCCCCCCCATCATGGGGTGACCGTGAAGCCCCCCCATCATGGGGTGACCCTGAAGCCCCCCCCCAACATGGGGTGACTCTGAAGTCCCCCCCCACCCAACATCATGGGGGGGCCCTGAAGCCCCCCCCCATCATGGGGGGACCCTGAAGCCCCCCCCCCCATCATGGGGTGACCCTGAAGCCCCCCCCCATCATGGGGTGACCCTGAAGCCCCCCCATCATGGGGTGACCCTGAAGCCCCCCCCCAACATGGGGTGACCCTGAAGTCCCCCCCACCCAACATCATGGGGGGGCCCTGAATCCCCCCCCCATCATGGGGGGACCCTGAAGCCCCCCCCCCCCATCATGGGGTGACCCTGAAGCCCCCCTCCCAACATGGGGTGACCCTGAAGCCCCCCCCCATCATGGGGTGACCCTAAAGCCCCCCCCCCATCATGGGGTGACCCTGAAGCCCCCCTCCCAACATGGGGTGAAATATGAAATTTCAAATATAAATGCAAACTATTTATGTACAGTATGTTCAGTGAAAGTGACTTACAGTACTCAACCAATCTAACTTGAAACCTGTTAAACAAATTTTCTTGAAATTTAAACTATTAACACAAACAAGTTCAATACAATTGAAATAAACCACCCAGCCATCAGCTGACATTCTGAAGAAAAATCGTAAAACACTTCTCTGGTGATGCATACAACACTGAATATTGCAAGAGATCCTCAAACAGTCGTTCTTATACGACAACAGCAAATTGTGTACCAGCATTTTGGACCTCATTATGTAATCAACATGGGTCAGACTTCCCAATGCACAGATGAAAAGAGAGGGTTAAAATGGTGGATGGCAAGGATAACTACTGCTGCAAACATCCTTCTGGGTTGCTACAAAATCTACAGGATCATCGTCAGTCTTTTTCAGCCATAGTGCCAGTTTAACAGTCAGCGTTGGGGTGTTACTGATGATGTACCATATCAGAACGTCCCGTCAGATCATCTGCATTAAGTGACTCATAAAATATAGAAAATAAAAAGAATAAAATCACACTTTAATACAATAAGGACTCAGGACCAGATGAGACAGCAAACACGCATAGAATAAACCAGGATACTAACAAGTAGATTTGAAGCATATGGCTAAAGAGCTGAACCCTGAACCTCCCAATGATGGGGTGTCCCCTCAACACCCAATCATCCAATGGTAGCACCTGATACCCACTGATGATGGAATGACTCCAGCAATGACGTGGAGACACCCTGGCCCCTGTCATCGGTGCATTAGGACAAGAACCCCCAAAACTCCACTGCCCTATGAAGACTGTGTGACCCCATGACCCCCTAACGTTGGGGCAATCCCCTAACAACAGAGTGGATGCCCCTATGATTGAAATAAATAGATAATAATTTACATGAAACTATGTGTATTTTTGTTTCTTTTAAATAAAGAGATAAGTAAAGATTCTCAAGTAGCCAGCAATGATTTTGTGAAAAGACCAAAATAAATGTTAAATTCTCTTCTAGGCTACATATTAAGTTGCAATTTGCCTGTGCTTACAAAACAACCCCACTGATAGATGCCATGTACTACATAATACATAACCATATATGTGATAAACATTACTATTTCTTAGTGGAGAATATGGTTGCAGTGTATATTTTTCATTGTAATTGGTGGCTCAGTCGGTTAAGGCTGTGTGTTACTGGGCTACTGATCGGAAGGTCGGGGTTCGAGCCCCAGCATCGCCAGTTTGCCACTGTTGAGCCCTTGAGCAAGGCCCTTAACCCTATCTGCTCCAGGGGCGCTGTAAGCTGGCTGACCCTGCGCTCTAACCCCAGTTTCCTAATTGGGATATGCGAAGAAGACATTTCACCGTGCTGTAAAGTACATGTGACAAATAATTGGATATTCTTTCTTCTATTCATATGCAGGCTTAGGGGTTAGCACTGTGGCCTCACATCTCTAGGGTCTAAAGTTTGCCACCTTACTTGGTCTTTTCAACCAAGTAAGGTGGGAAGTCGTTCTTTTGAAAGTAGAGCGCTGGAGTATGATAATGACATATAGCAGACACAGTTTTACCACACCCAACCTATAACAGCAACAAGCCATACTAACAGACGTTAGTGACATAACTGCAAAACTAGAAATTTCTCAATGTTGCACATAGAGTCTGGTTACAATGTGTAATGAGATTTGACTGTTCACTTGTATTTGGGTCAAAAGCTCTGGGTTTCCCCTCCAAACCCAAAAAACATTCATATCATAAACTAAATTTTTGCTAAACTGAGTGAATTAGAGAAGATAGGTTTATTAAAAATAATATTTTAAAACTACAGGTAAGCAGTTGCAAGTATGCAATGATTTATTCATTAAATGACATTGTTCACACAAAAAAATCAGTATTAGTAAAAGAGCGGTGTCTGTTGCAATCTGCTATTAGTGACTGGAGACCACCACCAGCCCCAGATGATGGGGAGCCCCTCCCTTTATGGAGCGACTGTAAACCCCTCTAATAATGGGGTGCCCCCCTATAATATATGGGGGTCAACCTGAACACCCCCCCCATCATGGGGTGACCCTGAAGCCCCCCCCCCATCATGGGGTGACCCTGAAGCCCCCCCCCATCATGGGGTGACCCTGAAGCCCCCCCCCCATCATGGGGTGACCCTGAAGACCCCCCCCCCATCATGGGTTACCCTGAAGACCCCCCCCCCCATCATGGGGTGAAATATGAAATTTCAAATATTAATGCAAACTATTTATGTACAGTATGTTCAGTGAAAGTGACTTACAGTACTCAACCAATCTAACTTGAAACCTGTTAAACAAATTTTCTTGAAATTTAAACTATTAACACAAACAAGTTCAATACAATTGAAATAAACCACCCAGCCATCAGCTGACATTCTGAAGAAAAATCGTAAAACACTTCTCTGGTGATGCATACAACACTGAATATTGCAAGAGATCCTCAAACAGTCGTTCTTATACGACAACAGCAAATTGTGTACCAGCATTTTGGACCTCATTATGTAATCAACATGGGTCAGACTTCCCAATGCACAGATGAAAAGAGAGGGTTAAAATGGTGGATGGCAAGGATAACTACTGCTGCAAACATCCTTCTGGGTTGCTACAAAATCTACAGGATCATCGTCAGTCTTTTTCAGCCATAGTGCCAGTTTAACAGTCAGCGTTGGGGTGTTACTGATGATGTACCATATCAGAACGTCCCGTCAGATCATCTGCATTAAGTGACTCATAAAATATAGAAAATAAAAAGAATAAAATCACACTTTAATACAATAAGGACTCAGGACCAGATGAGACAGCAAACACGCATAGAATAAACCAGGATACTAACAAGTAGATTTGAAGCATATGGCTAAAGAGCTGAACCCTGAACCTCCCAATGATGGGGTGTCCCCTCAACACCCAATCATCCAATGGTAGCACCTGATACCCACTGATGATGGAATGACTTCAGCAATGACGTGGAGACACCCTGGCCCCTGTCATCGGTGCATTAGGACAAGAACCCCCAAAACTCCACTGCCCTATGAAGACTGTGTGACCCCATGACCCCCTAACGTTGGGGCAATCCCCTAACAACAGAGTGGATGCCCCTATGATTGAAATAAATAGATAATAATTTACATGAAACTATGTGTATTTTTGTTTCTTTTAAATGAAGAAATAAGTAAAGATTCTCAAGTAGCCAGCAATGATTTTGTGAAAAGACCAAAATAAATGTTAAATTCTCTTCTAGGCTACATATTAAGTTGCAATTTGCCTGTGCTTACAAAACAACCCCACTGATAGATGCCATGTACTACATAATACATAACCATATATGTGATAAACATTACTATTTCTTAGTGGAGAATATGGTTGCAGTGTATATTTTTCATTGTAATTGGTGGCTCAGTCGGTTAAGGCTGTGTGTTACTGGGCTACTGATCGGAAGGTCGGGGTTCGAGCCCCAGCATCGCCAGGTTGCCACTGTTGAGCCCTTGAGCAAGGCCCTTAACCCTATCTGCTCCAGGGGCGCTGTAAGCTGGCTGACCCTGCGCTCTAACCCCAGTTTCCTAATTGGGATATGCGAAGAAGACATTTCACCGTGCTGTAAAGTACATGTGACAAATAATTGGATATTCTTTCTTCTATTCATATGCAGGCTTAGGGGTTAGCACTGTGGCCTCACATCTCTAGGGTCTAAAGTTTGCCACCTTACTTGGTCTTTTCAACCAAGTAAGGTGGGAAGTCGTTCTTTTGAAAGTAGAGCGCTGGAGTATGATAATGACATATAGCAGACACAGTTTTACCACACCCAACCTATAACAGCAACAAGCCATACTAACAGACGTTAGTGACATAACTGCAAAACTAGAAATTTCTCAATGTTGCACATAGAGTCTGGTTACAATGTGTAATGAGATTTGACTGTTCACTTGTATTTGGGTCAAAAGCTCTGGGTTTCCCCTCCAAACCCAAAAAACATTCATATCATAAACTGAATTTTTGCTAAACTGAGTGAATTAGAGAAGATAGGTTTATTAAAAATAATATTTTAAAACTACAGGTAAGCAGTTGCAAGTATGCAATGATTTATTCATTAAATGACATTGTTCACACAAAAAAATCAGTATTAGTAAAAGAGCGGTGTCTGTTGCAATCTGCTATTAGTGACTGGAGACCACCACCACCCCCAGATGATGGGGAGCCCCTCCCTTTATGGAGCGACTGTGAACCCCTCTAATAATGGGGTGCCCCCCTATAATAATTGGGGGTCAACCTGAACACCCCCCCCATCATGGGGTGACCCTGACGCCCCCCCCCCCCATCATGGGGTGACCCTGAAGCCCCCCCCCCATCATGGGGTGACCCTGAAGCCCCCCCCCCCCATCATGGGGTGACCCTGAAGCCCCCCCCCCCATCATGGGGTGACCCTGAAGCCCCCCCCCAACATGGGGTGACCCTGAAGTCCCCCCCCACCCAACATCATGGGGGGGCCCTGAAGCCCCCCCCCCCCATCATGGGGGGACCCTGAAGCCCCCCCCCCCATCATGGGGTGACCCTGAAGTCCCCCCCCAACACGGGGTGACCCTGAAGCCCCCCCCCCCATCATGGGGTGACCCTGAAGCCCCCCTCCCAACATGGGGTGAAATATGAAATTTCAAATATAAATGCAAACTATTTATGTACAGTATGTTCAGTGAAAGTGACTTACAGTACTCAACCAATCTAACTTGAAACCTGTTAAACAAATTTTCTTGAAATTTAAACTATTAACACAAACAAGTTCAATACAATTGAAATAAACCACCCAGCCATCAGCTGACATTCTGAAGAAAAATCGTAAAACACTTCTCTGGTGATGCATACAACACTGAATATTGCAAGAGATCCTCAAACAGTCGTTCTTATACGACAACAGCAAATTGTGTACCAGCATTTTGGACCTCATTATGTAATCAACATGGGTCAGACTTCCCAATGCACAGATGAAAAGAGAGGGTTAAAATGGTGGATGGCAAGGATAACTACTGCTGCAAACATCCTTCTGGGTTGCTACAAAATCTACAGGATCATCGTCAGTCTTTTTCAGCCATAGTGCCAGTTTAACAGTCAGCGTTGGGGTGTTACTGATGATGTACCATATCAGAACGTCCCGTCAGATCATCTGCATTAAGTGACTCATAAAATATAGAAAATAAAAAGAATAAAATCACACTTTAATACAATAAGGACTCAGGACCAGATGAGACAGCAAACACGCATAGAATAAACCAGGATACTAACAAGTAGATTTGAAGCATATGGCTAAAGAGCTGAACCCTGAACCTCCCAATGATGGGGTGTCCCCTCAACACCCAATCATCCAATGGTAGCACCTGATACCCACTGATGATGGAATGACTCCAGCAATGACGTGGAGACACCCTGGCCCCTGTCATCGGTGCATTAGGACAAGAACCCCCAAAACTCCACTGCCCTATGAAGACTGTGTGACCCCATGACCCCCTAACGTTGGGGCAATCCCCTAACAACAGAGTGGATGCCCCTATGATTGAAATAAATAGATAATAATTTACATGAAACTATGTGTATTTTTGTTTCTTTTAAATAAAGAAATAAGTAAAGATTCTCAAGTAGCCAGCAATGATTTTGTGAAAAGACCAAAATAAATGTTAAATTCTCTTCTAGGCTACATATTAAGTTGCAATTTGCCTGTGCTTACAAAACAACCCCACTGATAGATGCCATGTACTACATAATACATAACCATATATGTGATAAACATTACTATTTCTTAGTGGAGAATATGGTTGCAGTGTATATTTTTCATTGTAATTGGTGGCTCAGTCGGTTAAGGCTGTGTGTTACTGGGCTACTGATCGGAAGGTCGGGGTTCGAGCCCCAGCATCGCCAGGTTGCCACTGTTGAGCCCTTGAGCAAGGCCCTTAACCCTATCTGCTCCAGGGGCGCTGTAAGCTGGCTGACCCTGTGCTCTAACCCCAGTTTCCTAATTGGGATATGCGAAGAAGACATTTCACCGTGCTGTAAAGTACATGTGACAAATAATTGGATATTCTTTCTTCTATTCATATGCAGGCTTAGGGGTTAGCACTGTGGCCTCACATCTCTAGGGTCTAAAGTTTGCCACCTTACTTGGTCTTTTCAACCAAGTAAGGTGGGAAGTCGTTCTTTTGAAAGTAGAGCGCTGGAGTATGATAATGACATATAGCAGACACAGTTTTACCACACCCAACCTATAACAGCAACAAGCCATCCTAACAGACGTTAGTGACATAACTGCAAAACTAGAAATTTCTGAATGTTGCACATAGAGTCTGGTTACAATGTGTAATGAGATTTGACTGTTCGCTTGTATTTGGGTCAAAGGCTCTGGGTTTCCCCTCCAAACCCAAAAAACATTCATATCATAAACTGAATTTTTGCATAAACTGAGTGGATTAGAGAAGATCCGTTTATTAAAATTAATATTTTAAAACTACAGGTAAGCAGTTGCAAGTATGCAATGATTTATTCATTAAATGACATTGTTCACAAAAAAAATCAGTATCAGTATAAGAGCGGTGTCTGTTGCAATCTGCTAATAGTGACTGCAGACCACCACCACCCCCAGATGATGGGGAGCCCCTCCGTTTATGGAGCGACTGTGAACCCCACTAATGATGGGGTGCCCCCCTATAATAATTGGGGGTCAACCTTAAAGACCCCCCCCCCCATCATGGGGTGACCCTGAAGGCCCCCCCATTATGGGGTGACCCTGAACCCCCCCCCCCCAACATGGGGTGACCCTGAAGCCCCCCCCCCATCATGGGGTGACCGTGAAGCCCCCCCATCATGGGGTGACCCTGAAGCCCCCCCCCAACATGGGGTGACTCTGAAGTCCCCCCCCACCCAACATCCTGGGGGGGCCCTGAAGCCCCCCCCCCATCATGGGGGGACCCTGACGCCCCCCCCCCCCATCATGGGGTGACCCTGAAGCCCCCCCATCATGGGGTGACCCTGAAGCCCCCCCCCAACATGGGGTGACCCTGAAGTCCCCCCCACCCAACATCATGGGGGGGCCCTGATTCCCCCCCCCATCATGGGGGGACCCTGAAGCCCCCCCCCCCCCCCATCATGGGGTGACCCTGAAGCGCCCCCCCCCATCATGGGGTGACCCTGAAGACCCCCCCCCCCCCCATCATGGGTTACCCTGAAGACCCCCCCCCCATCATGGGGTGGAATATGAAATTTCAAATATTAATGCAAACTATTTATGTACAGTATGTTCAGTGAAAGTGACTTACAGTACTCAACCAATCTAACTTGAAACCTGTTAAACAAATTTTCTTGAAATTTAAACTATTAACACAAACAAGTTCAATACAATTGAAATAAACCACCCAGCCATCAGCTGACATTCTGAAGAAAAATCGTAAAACACTTCTCTGGTGATGCATACAACACTGAATATTGCAAGAGATCCTCAAACAGTCGTTCTTATACGACAACAGCAAATTGTGTGCCAGCATTTTGGACCTCATTATGTAATCAACATGGGTCAGACTTCCCAATGCACAGATGAAAAGAGAGGGTTAAAATGGTGGATGGCAAGGATAACTACTGCTGCAAACATCCTTCTGGGTTGCTACAAAATCTACAGGATCATCGTCAGTCTTTTTTAGCCATAGCAGAAAGCAGAAAATCCCGGCGCTGGATCTCGGGGCGGAGGCTGGCGCTGCGCAAGCGCCGGAGCAAGATACAGCTCCGTGCGCCGTTAGCTGGCAAATCGACCTGCCGCTGCGCGAGGCCGAGCGCGCTGAGCCCATATCGGCGGTACATCGCGGCGGAAGAGCCGAGCGACCGCCCGCAGCTCAGTGGCGCTCGGTTCGTGAACCTAGCCGGGGACAGGGCTACCCGTCGCGGCTAGGCAACGAGCAGCTCTCCGACGTTTTACGGCGAGGCGACGGCGCGGGTGACCGTAAGGAGGCTCTGTGCGAGGTCGAGTACGCTGAGCCCATAATGGCGGCACATCACGGCGAAAGAGCCGAGCGACCGCCCGCAGCTCAGTGGCGCTCGGTAGGTGAACCTAGCCGGGGACAGGGCTACCCGTCGCGGCTAGGCCTCGACACCGCTTCCGAGATTCCGCAACGACGCCGAGGCCAGGGACCGCCGGACTACCGCTGCAACGTTCTCAGGCCTGAGGGACAGCCGGACTACCGCTTCAACGTTCTCAGGCCTGGGGGACAGCGTACACCAGCAGCCGCTAAACTAGCGCCGGGTGGACGGTTGGGCTTTACATCGACTGTGTGCTGGACGGCGTCTTACTGCGGGCGCTCGTGGACACCGGCTCCACTGTTTCCCACAGGTTGTGGAACTGTGAACCGCTCATCGCCAGGCAGAAGGGCCCCACCCAGCGCTCGCGGGCACCGCTGCAAGACTTTTGGGTGGGGGCACCTATGGGGCGAAGGGGCGTGGACACTCACAGCCAGCTCGGCTTTCCGATGTCATCTACCGGGTGCGGTTGGCAGGGCGGGCACGAGTTTTGCCCTACCGGGACCGTCTTGCGCCTCACCAGCCGCACGCCGGGGAGACATCGAACTCTGTGGAGGCCGGACCGCCTCAGGACTACGTTCGCGTTCATCCCTCACCTGCCAAAGGACGCCGGCGTTCCCACCGCCAGCGCCGACCGCCTCCACGCCTCCAATACAAAGTTCGTCATGGTGACCAGGGACGGTCACCGCTCGGGTGGGGGCAGTGTGGCGTGGGCGGGGCGGCGGCTGACGACCAGCATGCCTTGCGGGGATGTCGGTGTGTTCACCATATTGGGGAAAGGTGTTTTGGTTAGTGGCTTCGGCCCTGTTGTGTGTGAGGTGGGTGTGACGTGTGAAATGTGCTCCAGTTCAGGCTGATGCTGAATTGGATGTAGGCTCCTGAGTGAAGGTGCTGCTCATGCCTGTGTGCTTAAATAAAGTACTCCCAGCCATTGCATTGGGTTGCAAATGAGCTCACTCGTCTCTCCAGCATTCCTTCCGGCGTAAAAATGCTACAATACTTTTTTTTCCTCTTTGGAAGCAGTAGGGGTTGGGTGCCATTTTCTTTAAAACCCGTTTTCTCCTGTTTTGTGTTTAGTTAGGGAGTTAGGTTAGACTTATGTATTTTGTTAATAGTTTCTTTTTTCTATAGGTTAGATAACTTACGGGAGGAGATAGGGAGGGGTTTTGTTTATTGTTTTGGCCTTGGCCCAACCCTGAAGCCAAGAGCTTTCTGTGTGTGTGTGTGTGTGTGTGTGTACAAGAGAAGAAAATAAAAGACCACGCACACTCAAACCTGGTTGAAAAGGTTTCTTTTTTTAATTTTATCTTTTGTTGCGGCCCTGAACCCTAGACTAAGGGGTTGTAACAGCCTCATAAAATATAGAAAATAAAAGTAATGAAATCACACTTTAATCCAATAAGGACTCAGGACCAGATGAGACAGCAAACACGCATAGAATAAACCAGGTTACTAACAAGTAGATTTGTATGGTGGTTCAGGGTTCATATGGCTAAATAGCTGAACCCTGAACCTCCCAATGATGGGGTGTCCCCTCAACACCCAATCATCCAATGGTAGCACCTGATACCCACTGATGATGGAATGACTCCAGCAATGACGTGGAGACACCCTGGCCCCTGTCATCGGTGCATGAGGACAAGAACCCCCAAAACTCCACTGCCCTATGAAGACTGTGTGACCCCATGACCCCCTAACGTTGGGGCAATCCCCTAACAACAGAGTGGATGCACCTATGATTGAAATAAATAGATAATTTACATGAAACTATGTGTATTTTTGTTTCTTTTAAATAAAGAAATAAGTAAAGATTCTCAAGTAGCCAGTAATGATTTTGTGAAAAGACCAAAATAAATGTTAAATTCTCTTCTAGGCTACATATTAAGTTGCAATTTGCCTGTGCTTACAAAACAACCCCACTGATAGATGCCATGTACTACATAATACATAACCATATATGTGATAAACATTACTATTTCTTAGTGGAGAATATGGTTGCAGTGTATATTTTTCATTGTAATTGGTGGCTCAGTCGGTTAAGGCTGTGTGTTACTGGGCTACTGATCGGAAGGTCGGGGTTCGAGCCCCAGCATCGCCAGGTTGCCACTGTTGAGCCCTTGAGCAAGGCCCTTAACCCTATCTGCTCCAGGGGCGCTGTAAGCTGGCTGACCCTGCGCTCTAACCCCAGTTTCCTAATTGGGATATGCGAAGAAGACATTTCACTGTGCTGTAAAGTACATGTGACAAATAATTGGATATTCTTTCTTCTATTCATATGCAGGCTTAGGGGTTAGCACTGTGGCCTCACATCTCTAGGGTCTAAAGTTTGCCACCTTACTTGGTCTTTTCAACCAAGTAAGGTGGGAAGTCGTTCTTTTGAAAGTAGAGCGCTGGAGTATGATAATGACATATAGCAGACACAGTTTTACCACACTCAACCTATAACACCAACAAGCCATCCTAACAGACGTTAGTGACATAACTGCAAAACTAGAAATTTCTGAATGTTGCACATAGAGTCTGGTTACAATGTGTAATGAGATTTGACTGTTCGCTTGTATTTGGATCAAAGGCTCTGGGTTTCCCCTCCAAACCCAAAAAACATTCATATCATAAACTGAATTTTTGCATAAACTGAGTGGATTAGAGAAGATACGTTTATTAAAAATAATATTTTAAAACTACAGGTAAGCGGTTGCAAGTATGCAATGATTTATTCATTAAATGACATTGTTCACAAAAAAAATCAGTATCAGTATAAGAGCGGTGTCTGTTGCAATCTGCTAATAGTGACTGCAGACCACCACCACCCCCAGATGATGGGGAGCCCCTCCCTTTATGGAGCGACTGTGAACCCCACTAATGATGGGGTGCCCCCCTATAATAATTGGGGGGCAACCTTAAAGACCCCCCCCATCATGGGGTGACCCTGAAGACCCCCCCATTATGGGGTGACCCTGAAGCCCCCCCATCATGGGGTGACCCTGAAGCCCCCCCCCAACATGGGGTGACCCTGAAGTCCCCCCCCACCCAACATCATGGGGGGGCCCTGAAGCCCCCACCCCCATCATGGGGGGACCGTGAAGTCCCCCCCACCCCATCATGGGGTGACCCTGAAGACCCCCCCCCAACATGGGGTGACCCTGAAGCCCCCCCCCCCATCATGGGGTGACCCTGAAGCCCCCCTCCCAACATGGGGTGAAATATGAAATTTCAAATATAAATGCAAACTATTTATGTACAGTATGTTCAGTGAAAGTGACTTACAGTACTCAACCAATCTAACTTGAAACCTGTTAAACTAATTTTCTTGAAATTTAAACTATTAACACAAACAAGTTCAATACAATTGAAATAAACCACCCAGCCATCAGCTGACATTCTGAAGAAAAATCGTAAAACACTTCTCTGGTGATGCATACAACACTGAATATTGCAAGAGATCCTCAAACAGTCGTTCTTATACGACAACAGCAAATTGTGTACCAGCATTTTGGACCTCATTATGTAATCAACATGGGTCAGACTTCCCAATGCACAGATGAAAAGAGAGGGTTAAAATGGTGGATGGCAAGGATAACTACTGCTGCAAACATCCTTCTGGGTTGCTACAAAATCTACAGGATCATCGTCAGTCTTTTTCAGCCATAGTGCCAGTTTAACAGTCAGCGTTGGGGTGTTACTGATGATGTACCATATCAGAACGTCCCGTCAGATCATCTGCATTAAGTGACTCATAAAATATAGAAAATAAAAAGAATAAAATCACACTTTAATACAATAAGGACTCAGGACCAGATGAGACAGCAAACACGCATAGAATAAACCAGGATACTAACAAGTAGATTTGAAGCATATGGCTAAAGAGCTGAACCCTGAACCTCCCAATGATGGGGTGTCCCCTCAACACCCAATCATCCAATGGTAGCACCTGATACCCACTGATGATGGAATGACTCCAGCAATGACGTGGAGACACCCTGGCCCCTGTCATCGGTGCATGAGGACAAGAACCCCCAAAACTCCACTGCCCTATGAAGACTGTGTGACCCCATGACCCCCTAATGTTGGGGCAATCCCCTAACAACAGAGTGGATGCCCCTATGATTGAAATAAATAGATAATTTACATGAAACTATGTGTATTTTTGTTTCTTTTAAATAAAGAAATAAGTAAAGATTCTCAAGTAGCCAGTAATGATTTTGTGAAAAGACCAAAATAAATGTTAAATTCTCTTCTAGGCTACATATTAAGTTGCAATTTGCCTGTGCTTACAAAACAACCCCACTGATAGATGCCATGTAATACATAATACATAACCATATATGTGATAAACATTACTATTTCTTAGTGGAGAATATGGTTGCAGTGTATATTTTTCATTGTAATTGGTGGCTCAGTCGGTTAAGGCTGTGTGTTACTGGGCTACTGATCGGAAGGTCGGGGTTCGAGCCCCAGCATCGCCAGGTTGCCACTGTTGAGCCCTTGAGCAAGGCCCTTAACCCTATCTGCTCCAGGGGCGCTGTAAGCTGGCTGACCCTGCGCTCTAACCCCAGTTTCCTAATTGGGATATGCGAAGAAGACATTTCACCGTGCTGTAAAGTACATGTGACAAATAATTGGATATTCTTTCTTCTATTCATATGCAGGCTTAGGGGTTAGCACTGTGGCCTCACATCTCTAGGGTCTAAAGTTTGCCACCTTACTTGGTCTTTTCAACCAAGTAAGGTGGGAAGTTGTTCTTTTGAAAGTAGAGCGCTGGAGTATGATAATGACATATAGCAGACACAGTTTTACCACACCCAACCTATAACAGCAACAAGCCATACTGACAGACGTTAGTGACATAACTGCAAAACTAGAAATTTCTGAATGTTGCACATAGAGTCTGGTTACAATGTGTAATGAGATTTGACTGTTCACTTGTATTTGGGTCAAAAGCTCTGGGTTTCCCCTCCAAACCCAAAAAACATTCATATCATAAACTGAATTTTTGCATAAACTGAGGGGATTAGAGAAGATACGTTTATTAAAAATAATATTTTAAAACTACAGGTAAGCAGTTGCAAGTATGCAATGATTTATTCATTAAATGACATTGTTCACAAAAAAAATCAGTATCAGTATAAGAGCGGTGTCTGTTGCAATCTGCTAATAGTGACTGCAGACCACCACCACCCCCAGATGATGGGGAGCCCCTCCCTTTATGGAGCGACTGTGAACCCCACTAATGATGGGGTGCCCCCCTATAATAATTGGGGGTCAACCTTAAAGACCCCCCCCCATCATGGGGTGACCCTGAAGACCCCCCCATAATGGGGTGACCCTGAACCCCCCCCCCCCCCATCATGGGGTGACCCTGAAGCCCCCCCCCCATCATGGGGTGACCCTGAAGCCCCCCCATCATGGGGTGACCCTGAAGCCCCCCCCCAACATGGGGTGACCCTGAAGTCCCCCCCCCCCCCATCATGGGGTGACCCTGAAGTCCCCCCCCAACATGGGGTGACCCTGAAGCCCCCCCCCCCCATCATGGGGTGACCCTGAAGCCCCCCTCCCAACATGGGGTGAAATATGAAATTTCAAATATAAATGCAAACTATTTATGTACAGTATGTTCAGTGAAAATGACTTACAGTACTCAACCAATCTAACTTGAAACCTGTTAAACAAATTTTCTTGAAATTTAAACTATTAACACAAACAAGTTCAATACAATTGAAATAAACCACCCAGCCATCAGCTGACATTCTGAAGAAAAATCGTAAAACACTTCTCTGGTGATGCATACAACACTGAATATTGCAAGAGATCCTCAAACAGTCGTTCTTATACGACAACAGCAAATTGTGTGCCAGCATTTTGGACCTCATTATGTAATCAACATGGGTCAGACTTCCCAATGCACAGATGAAAAGAGAGGGTTAAAATGGTGGATGGCAAGGATAACTACTGCTGCAAACATCCTTCTGGGTTGCTACAAAATCTACAGGATCATCGTCAGTCTTTTTCAGCCATAGTGCCAGTTTAACAGTCAGCGTTGGGGTGTTACTGATGATGTACCATATCAGAACGTCCCGTCAGATCATCTGCATTAAGTGACTCATAAAATATAGAAAATAAAAAGAATAAAATCACACTTTAATACAATAAGGACTCAGGACCAGATGAGACAGCAAACACGCATAGAATAAACCAGGATACTAACAAGTAGATTTGAAGCATATGGCTAAAGAGCTGAACCCTGAACCTCCCAATGATGGGGTGTCCCCTCAACACCCAATCATCCAATGGTAGCACCTGATACCCACTGATGATGGAATGACTCCAGCAATGACGTGGAGACACCCTGGCCCCTGTCATCGGTGCATGAGGACAAGAACCCCCAAAACTCCACTGCCCTATGAAGACTGTGTGACCCCATGACCCCCTAATGTTGGGGCAATCCCCTAACAACAGAGTGGATGCCCCTATGATTGAAATAAATAGATAATAATTTACATGAAACTATGTGTATTTTTGTTTCTTTTAAATAAAGAAATAAGTAAAGATTCTCAAGTAGCCAGTAATGATTTTGTGAAAAGACCAAAATAAATGTTAAATTCTCTTCTAGGCTACATATTAAGTTGCAATTTGCCTGTGCTTACAAAACAACCCCACTGATAGATGCCATGTACTACATAATACATAACCATATATGTGATAAACATTACTATTTCTTAGTGGAGAATATGGTTGCAGTGTATATTTTTCATTGTAATTGGTGGCTCAGTCGGTTAAGGCTGTGTGTTACTGGGCTACTGATCGGAAGGTCGGGGTTCGAGCCCCAGCATCGCCAGGTTGCCACTGTTGAGCCCTTGAGCAAGGCCCTTAACCCTATCTGCTCCAGGGGCGCTGTAAGCTGGCTGACCCTGCGCTCTAACCCCAGTTTCCTAATTGGGATATGCGAAGAAGACATTTCACCGTGCTGTAAAGTACATGTGACAAATAATTGGATATTCTTTCTTCTATTCATATGCAGGCTTAGGGGTTAGCACTGTGGCCTCACATCTCTAGGGTCTAAAGTTTGCCACCTTACTTGGTCTTTTCAACCAAGTAAGGTGGGAAGTCGTTCTTTTGAAAGTAGAGCGCTGGAGTATGATAATGACATATAGCAGACACAGTTTTACCACACCCAACCTATAACAGCAACAAGCCATACTAACAGACGTTAGTGACATAACTGCAAAACTAAAAATTTCTGAATGTTGCACATAGAGTCTGGTTACAATGTGTAATGAGATTTGACTGTTCACTTGTATTTGGGTCAAAAGCTCTGGGTTTCCCCTCCAAACCCAAAAAACATTCATATCATAAACTAAATTTTTGCTAAACTGAGTGAATTAGAGAAGATAGGTTTATTAAAAATAATATTTTAAAACTACAGGTAAGCAGTTGCAAGTATGCAATGATTTATTCATTAAATGACATTGTTCACACAAAAAAATCAGTATTAGTAAAAGAGCGGTGTCTGTTGCAATCTGCTATTAGTGACTGGAGACCACCACCACCCCCAGATGATGGGGAGCCCCTCCCTTTATGGAGCGACTGTGAACCCCTCTAATAATGGGGTGCCCCCCTATAATATATGGGGGTCAACCTGAACACCCCCCCCATCATGGGGTGACCCTGAAGCCCCCCCCCCATCATGGGGTGACCCTGAAGCCCCCCCCATCATGGGGTGACCCTGAAGCCCCCCCCCCCCCCATCATGGGGTGACCCTGAAGCCCCCCCCCAACATGGGGTGACCCTGAAGTCCCCCCCCCCCCCCATCATGGGGGGACCCTGAAGCCCCCCCCCCCCCCCATCATGGGGTGACCCTGAAGTCCCCCCCCCAACATGGGGTGACCCTGAAGCCCATAGTGCCAGTTTAACAGTCAGCGTTGGGGTGTTACTGATGATGTACCATATCAAAACGTCCCGTCAGATCATCTGCATTAAGTGACTCATAAAATATAGAAAATAAAAAGAATAAAATCACACTTTAATACAATAAGGACTCAGGACCAGATGAGACAGCAAACACGCATAGAATAAACCAGGATACTAACAAGTAGATTTGAAGCATATGGCTAAAGAGCTGAACCCTGAACCTCCCAATGATGGGGTGTCCCCTCAACACCCAATCATCCAATGGTAGCACCTGATACCCACTGATGATGGAATGACTCCAGCAATGACGTGGAGACACCCTGGCCCCTTTCATCGGTGCATTAGGACAAGAACCCCCAAAACTCCACTGCCCTATGAAGACTGTGTGACCCCATGACCCCCTAACGTTGGGGCAATCCCCTAACAACAGAGTGGATGCCCCTATGATTGAAATAAATAGATAATAATTTACATGAAACTATGTGGATTTTTGTTTCTTTTAAATGAAGAAATAAGTAAAGATTCTCAAGTAGCCAGCAATGATTTTGTGAAAAGACCAAAATAAATGTTAAATTCTCTTCTAGGCTACATATTAAGTTGCAATTTGCCTGTGCTTACAAAACAACCCCACTGATAGATGCCATGTACTACATAATACATAACCATATATGTGATAAACATTACTATTTCTTAGTGGAGAATATGGTTGCAGTGTATATTTTTCATTGTAATTGGTGGCTCAGTCGGTTAAGGCTGTGTGTTACTGGGCTACTGATCGGAAGGTCGGGGTTCGAGCCCCGGCATCGCCAGGTTGCCACTGTTGAGCCCTTGAGCAAGGCCCTTAACCCTATCTGCTCCAGGGGCGCTGTAAGCTGGCTGACCCTGCGCTCTAACCCCAGTTTCCTAATTGGGATATGTGAAGAAGACATTTCACCGTGCTGTAAAGTACATGTGACAAATAATTGGATATTCTTTCTTCTATTCATATGCAGGCTTAGGGGTTAGCACTGTGGCCTCACATCTCTAGGGTCTAAAGTTTGCCACCTTACTTGGTCTTTTCAACCAAGTAAGGTGGGAAGTCGTTCTTTTGAAAGTAGAGCGCTGGAGTATGATAATGACATATAGCAGACACAGTTTTACCACACCCAACCTATAACAGCAACAAGCCATACTAACAGACGTTAGTGACATAACTGCAAAACTAGAAATTTCTGAATGTTGCACATAGAGTCTGGTTACAATGTGTAATGAGATTTGACTGTTCACTTGTATTTGGGTCAAAAGCTCTGGGTTTCCCCTCCAAACCCAAAAAACATTCATATCATAAACTGAATTTTTGCTAAACTGAGTGAATTAGAGAAGATAGGTTTATTAAAAATAATATTTTAAAACTACAGGTAAGCAGTTGCAAGTATGCAATGATTTATTCATTAAATGACATTGTTCACACAAAAAAATCAGTATTAGTAAAAGAGCGGTGTCTGTTGCAATCTGCTATTAGTGACTGGAGACCACCACCACCCCCAGATGATGGGGAGCCCCTCCCTTTATGGAGCGACTGTGAACCCCTCTAATAATGGGGTGCCCCCCTATAATATATGGGGTCAACCTGAACACCCCCCCCCATCATGGGGTGACCCTGAAGCCCCCCCCCCCATCATGGGGTGACCCTGAAGCCCCCCCCCCCCATCATGGGGTGACCCTGAAGACCCCCCCCCCATCATGGGTTACCCTGAAGACCCCCCCCCCATCATGGGGTGAAATATGAAATTTCAAATATTAATGCAAACTATTTATGTACAGTATGTTCAGTAAAAGTGACTTACAGTACTCAACCAATCTAACTTGAAACCTGTTAAACAAATTTTCTTGAAATTTAAACTATTAACACAAACAAGTTCAATACAATTGAAATAAACCACCCAGCCATCAGCTGACATTCTGAAGAAAAATCGTAAAACACTTCTCTGGTGATGCATACAACACTGAATATTGCAAGAGATCCTCAAACAGTCGTTCTTATACGACAACAGCAAATTGTGTGCCAGCATTTTGGACCTCATTATGTAATCAACATGGGTCAGACTTCCCAATGCACAGATGAAAAGAGAGGGTTAAAATGGTGGATGGCAAGGATAACTACTGCTGCAAACATCCTTCTGGGTTGCTACAAAATCTACAGGATCATCGTCAGTCTTTTTTAGCCATAGCAGAAAGCAGAAAATCCCGGCGCTGGATCTGGGGGCGGAGGCTGGCGCTGCGCAAGCGCCGGAGCAAGATACAGCTCCGTGCGCCGTTAGCTGGCAAATCGACCCGCCGCTGCGCGAGGCCGAGCGCGCTGAGCCCATATCGGCGGTACATCGCGGCGGAAGAGCCGAGCGACCGCCCGCAGCTCAGTGGCGCTCGGTTCGTGAACCTAGCCGGGGACAGGGCTACCCGTCGCGGCTAGGCAACGAGCAGCTCTCCGACGTTTCACGGCGAGGCGACGGCGCGGGTGACCGTAAGGAGGCTCTGTGCGAGGTCGAGTACGCTGAGCCCATAATGGCGGCAAATCACGGCGAAAGAGCCGAGCGACCGCCCGCAGCTCAGTGGCGCTCGGTAGGTGAACCTAGCCGGGGACAGGGCTACCCGTCGCGGCTAGGCCTCGACACCGCTTCTGAGATTCCGCGACGACGCCGAGGCCAGGGACCGCCGGACTACCGCTGCAACGTTCTCAGGCCTGAGGGACAGCCGGACTACCGCTTCAACGTTCTCAGGCCTGGGGGACAGCGTACACCAGCAGCCGCTAAACTAGCGCCGGGTGGACGGTTGGGCTTTACATCGACTGTGTGCTGGACGGCGTCTTACTGCGGGCGCTCGTGGACACCGGCTCCACTGTTTCCCACAGGTTGTGGAACTGTGAACCGCTCATCGCCAGGCAGAAGGGCCCCACCCAGCGCTCGCGGGCACCGCTGCAAGACTTTTGGGTGGGGGCACCTATGGGGCGAAGGGGCGTGGACACTCACAGCCAGCTCGGCTTTCCGATGTCATCTACCGGGTGCGGTTGGCAGGGCGGGCACGAGTTTTGCCCTACCGGGACCGTCTTGCGCCTCACCAGCCGCACGCCGGGGAGACATCGAACTCTGTGGAGGCCGGACCGCCTCAGGACTACGTTCGCGTTCATCCCTCACCTGCCAAAGGACGCCGGCGTTCCCACCGCCAGCGCCGACCGCCTCCACGCCTCCAATACAAAGTTCGTCATGGTGACCCGGGACGGTCACCGCTCGGGTGGGGGCAGTGTGGCGTGGGCGGGGCGGCGGCTGACGACCAGCATGCCTTGCGGGGATGTCGGTGTGTTCACCATATTGGGGAAAGGTGTTTTGGTTAGTGGCTTCGACCCTGTTGTGTGTGAGGAGGGTGTGATGTGTGAAATGTGCTCCAGTTCAGGCTGACGCTGAATTGGATGTAGGCTCTTGAGTGAAGGTGCTGCTCATGCCTGTGTGCTTAAATAAAGTACTCCCAGCCATTGCATTGGGTTGCAAATGAGCTCACTCATCTCTCCAGCATTCCTTCCGGCGTAAAAATGCTACAATACTTTTTTTTCCTCTTTGGAAGCAGTAGGGGTTGGGTGCCATTTTCTTTAAAACCCGTTTTCTCCTGTTTTGTGTTTAGTTAGGGAGTTAGGTTAGACTTATGTATTTTGTTAATAGTTTCTTTTTTCTATAGGTTAGTTAACTTACGGGAGGAGATAGGGAGGGGTTTTGTTCATTGTTTTGGCCTTGGCCCAACCCTGAAGCCAAGAGCTTCCTGTGTGTGTGTGTGTGTGTGTGTGTGTGTGTGTACAAGAGAAGAAAATAAAAGACCACGCACACTCAAACCTGGTTGAAAAGGTTTCTTTTTTTAATTTTATCTTTTGTTGCGGCCCTGAACCCTAGACTAAGGAGTTGTAACAGCCTCATAAAATATAGAAAATAAAAGTAATAAAATCACACTTTAATACAATAAGGACTCAGGACCAGATGAGACAGCAAACACGCATAGAATAAACCAGGTTACTAACAAGTAGATTTGTATGGTGGTTCAGGGTTCATATGGCTAAAGAGCTGAACCCTGAACCTCCCAATGATGGGGTGTCCCCTCAACACCCAATCATCCAATGGTAGCACCTGATACCCACTGATGATGGAATGACTCCAGCAATGACGTGGAGACACCCTGGCCCCTGTCATCGGTGCATGAGGACAAGAACCCCCAAAACTCCACTGCCCTATGAAGACTGTGTGACCCCATGACCCCCTAACGTTGGGGCAATCCCCTAACAACAGAGTGGATGCCCCTATGATTGAAATAAATAGATAATTTACATGAAACTATGTGTATTTTTGTTTCTTTTAAATAAAGAAATAAGTAAAGATTCTCAAGTAGCCAGTAATGATTTTGTGAAAAGACCAAAATAAATGTTAAATTCTCTTCTAGGCTACATATTAAGTTGCAATTTGCCTGTGCTTACAAAACAACCCCACTGATAGATGCCATGTACTACATAATACATAACCATATATGTGATAAACATTACTATTTCTTAGTGGAGAATATGGTTGCAGTGTATATTTTTCATTGTAATTGGTGGCTCAGTCGGTTAAGGCTGTGTGTTACTGGGCTACTGATCGGAAGGTCGGGGTTCGATCCCCAGCATCGCCAGGTTGCCACTGTTGAGCCCTTGAGCAAGGCCCTTAACCCTATCTGCTCCAGGGGCGCTGTAAGCTGGCTGACCCTGCGCTCTAACCCCAGTTTCCTAATTGGGATATGCGAAGAAGACATTTCACCGTGCTGTAAAGTACATGTGACAAATAATTGGATATTCTTTCTTCTATTCATATGCAGGCTTAGGGGTTAGCACTGTGGCCTCACATCTCTAGGGTCTAAAGTTTGCCACCTTACTTGGTCTTTTCAACCAAGTAAGGTGGGAAGTCGTTCTTCTGAAAGTAGAGCGCTGGAGTATGATAATGACATATAGCAGACACAGTTTTACCACACCCAACCTATAACAGCAACAAGCCATACTAACAGACGTTAGTGACATAACTGCAAAACTAGAAATTTCTGAATGTTGCACATAGAGTCTGGTTACAATGTGTAATGAGATTTGACTGTTCACTTGTATTTGGGTCAAAAGCTCTGGGTTTCCCCTCCAAACCCAAAAAACATTCATATCATAAACTGAATTTTTGCATAAACTGAGTGGATTAGAGAAGATACGTTTATTAAAAATAATATTTTAAAACTACAGGTAAGCAGTTGCAAGTATGCAATGATTTATTCATTAAATGACATTGTTCACAAAAAAAATCAGTATCAGTATAAGAGCGGTGTCTGTTGCAATCTGCTAATAGTGACTGCAGACCACCACCACCCCCAGATGATGGGGAGCCCCTCCCTTTATGGAGCGACTGTGAACCCCACTAATGATGGGGTGCCCCCCTATAATAATTGGGGGTCAACCTTAAAGACCCCCCCCCATCATGGGGTGACCCTGAAGACCCCCCCATTTTGGGGTGACCCTGAACCCCCCCCCCCCCCCCCATCATGGGGTGACCCTGAAGCCCCCCCCCCATCATGGGGTGACCCTGAAGCCCCCCTCCCAACATGGGGTGACCCTGAAGCCCCCCCCCCCATCATGGGGTGACCCTAAAGCCCCCCCCCATCATGGGGTGACCCTGAAGCCCCCCTCCCAACATGGGGTGAAATATGAAATTTCAAATATAAATGCAAACTATTTATGTACAGTATGTTCAGTGAAAGTGACTTACAGTACTCAACCAATCTAACTTGAAACCTGTTAAACAAATTTTCTTGAAATTTAAACTATTAACACAAACAAGTTCAATACAATTGAAATAAACCACCCAGCCATCAGCTGACATTCTGAAGAAAAATCGTAAAACACTTCTCTGGTGATGCATACAACACTGAATATTGCAAGAGATCCTCAAACAGTCATTCTTATACGACAACAGCAAATTGTGTACCAGCATTTTGGACCTCATTATGTAATCAACATGGGTCAGACTTCCCAATGCACAGATGAAAAGAGAGGGTTAAAATGGTGGATGGCAAGGATAACTACTGCTGCAAACATCCTTCTGGGTTGCTACAAAATCTACAGGATCATCGTCAGTCTTTTTCAGCCATAGTGCCAGTTTAACAGTCAGCGTTGGGGTGTTACTGATGATGTACCATATCAGAACGTCCCGTCAGATCATCTGCATTAAGTGACTCATAAAATATAGAAAATAAAAAGAATAAAATCACACTTTAATACAATAAGGACTCAGGACCAGATGAGACAGCAAACACGCATAGAATAAACCAGGATACTAACAAGTAGATTTGAAGCATATGGCTAAAGAGCTGAACCCTGAACCTCCCAATGATGGGGTGTCCCCTCAACACCCAATCATCCAATGGTAGCACCTGATACCCACTGATGATGGAATGACTCCAGCAATGACGTGGAGACACCCTGGCCCCTGTCATCGGTGCATTAGGACAAGAACCCCCAAAACTCCACTGCCCTATGAAGACTGTGTGACCCCATGACCCCCTAATGTTGGGGCAATCCCCTAACAACAGAGTGGATGCCCCTATGATTGAAATAAATAGATAATTTACATGAAACTATGTGTATTTTTGTTTCTTTTAAATAAAGAAATAAGTAAAGATTCTCAAGTAGCCAGTAATGATTTTGTGAAAAGACCAAAATAAATGTTAAATTCTCTTCTAGGCTACATATTAAGTTGCAATTTGCCTGTGCTTACAAAACAACCCCACTGATAGATGCCATGTACTACATAATACATAACCATATATGTGATAAACATTACTATTTCTTAGTGGAGAATATGGTTGCAGTGTATATTTTTCATTGTAATTGGTGGCTCAGTCGGTTAAGGCTGTGTGTTACTGGGCTACTGATCGGAAGGTCGGGGTTCGAGCCCCAGCATCGCCAGGTTGCCACTGTTGAGCCCTTGAGCAAGGCCCTTAACCCTATCTGCTCCAGGGGCGCTGTAAGCTGGCTGACCCTGCGCTCTAACCCCAGTTTCCTAATTGGGATATGCGAAGAAGACATTTCACCGTGCTGTAAAGTACATGTGACAAATAATTGGATATTCTTTCTTCTATTCATATGCAGGCTTAGGGGTTAGCACTGTGGCCTCACATCTCTAGGGTCTAAAGTTTGCCACCTTACTTGGTCTTTTCAACCAAGTAAGGTGGGAAGTCGTTCTTCTGAAAGTAGAGCGCTGGAGTATGATAATGACATATAGCAGACACAGTTTTACCACACCCAACCTATAACAGCAACAAGCCATACTAACAGACGTTAGTGACATAACTGCAAAACTAGAAATTTCTGAATGTTGCACATAGAGTCTGGTTACAATGTGTAATGAGATTTGACTGTTCGCTTGTATTTGGGTCAAAGGCTCTGGGTTTCCCCTCCAAACCCAAAAAACATTCATATCATAAACTGAATTTTTGCATAAACTGAGTGGATTAGAGAAGATACGTTTATTAAAAATAATATTTAAAAACTACAGGTAAGCAGTTGCAAGTATGCAATGATTTATTCATTAAATGACATTGTTCACAAAAAAAATCAGTATCAGTATAAGAGCGGTGTCTGTTGCAATCTGCTAATAGTGACTGCAGACCACCACCACCCCCAGATGATGGGGAGCCCCTCCCTTTATGGAGCGACTGTGAACCCCACTAATGATGGGGTGCCCCCCTATAATAATTGGGGGTCAACCTTAAAGACCCCCCCCCATCATGGGGTGACCCTGAAGACCCCCCCATAATGGGGTGACCCTGAACCCCCCCCCCCCATCATGGGGTGACCCTGAAGCCCCCCCCCCCATCATGGGGTGACCCTGAAGCCCCCCCATCATGGGGTGACCCTGAAGCCCCCCCCCCAACATGGGGTGACCCTGAAGTCCCCCCCCACCCAACATCATGGGGGGACCCTGAAGCCCCCCCCCCCCATCATGGGGTGACCCTGAAGTCCCCCCCCCCAACATGGGGTGACCCTGAAGCCCCCCCCCCATCATGGGGTGACCCTGAAGCCCCCCTCCCAACATGGGGTGAAATATGAAATTTCAAATATAAATGCAAACTATTTATGTACAGTATGTTCAGTGAAAGTGACTTACAGTACTCAACCAATCTAACTTGAAACCTGTTAAACAAATTTTCTTGAAATTTAAACTATTAACACAAACAAGTTCAATACAATTGAAATAAACCACCCAGCCATCAGCTGACATTCTGAAGAAAAATCGTAAAACACTTCTCTGGTGATGCATACAACACTGAATATTGCAAGAGATCCTCAAACAGTCGTTCTTATACGACAACAGCAAATTGTGTACCAGCATTTTGGACCTCATTATGTAATCAACATGGGTCAGACTTCCCAATGCACAGATGAAAAGAGAGGGTTAAAATGGTGAATGGCAAGGATAACTACTGCTGCAAACATCCTTCTGGGTTGCTACAAAATCTACAGGATCATCGTCAGTCTTTTTTAGCCATAGCAGAAAGCAGAAAATCCCGGCGCTGGATCTCGGGGCGGAGGCTGGCGCTGCGCAAGCGCCGGAGCAAGATACAGCTCCGTGCGCCGTTAGCTGGCAAATCGACCCGCCGCTGCGCGAGGCCGAGCGCGCTGAGCCCATATCGGCGGTACATCGCGGCGGAAGAGCCGAGCGACCGCCCGCAGCTCAGTGGAGCTCGGTTCGTGAACCTAGCCGGGGACAGGGCTACCCGTCGCGGCTAGGCAACGAGCAGCTCTCCGACGTTTCACGGCGAGGCGACGGCGCGGGTGACCGTAAGGAGGCTCTGTGCGAGGTCGAGTACGCTGAGCCCATAATGGCGGCACATCACGGCGAAAGAGCCGAGCGACCGCCCGCGGCTCAGTGGCGCTCGGTAGGTGAACCTAGCCGGGGACAGGGCTACCCGTCGCGGCTAGGCCTCGACACCGCTTCCGAGATTCCGCGACGACGCCGAGGCCAGGGACCGCCGGACTACCGCTGCAACGTTCTCAGGCCTGAGGGACAGCCGGACTACCGCTGCAACGTTCTCAGGCCTGAGGGACAGCCGGACTACCGCTTCAACGTTCTCAGGCCTGGGGGACAGCGTACACCAGCAGCCGCTAAACTAGCGCCGGGTGGACGGTTGGGCTTTACATCGACTGTGTGCTGGACGGCGTCTTACTGCGGGCGCTCGTGGACACCGGCTCCACTGTTTCCCACAGGTTGTGGAACTGTGAACCGCTCATCGCCAGGCAGAAGGGCCCCACCCAGCGCTCGCGGGCACCGCTGCAAGACTTTTGGGTGGGGGCACCTATGGGGCGAAGGGGCGTGGACACTCACAGCCAGCTCGGCTTTCCGATGTCATCTACCGGGTGCGGTTGGCAGGGCGGGCACGAGTTTTGCCCTACCGGGACCGTCTTGCGCCTCACCAGCCGCACGCCGGGGAGACATCGAACTCTGTGGAGGCCGGACCGCCTCAGGACTACGTTCGCGTTCATCCCTCACCTGCCAAAGGACGCCGGCGTTCCCACCGCCAGCGCCGACCGCCTCCACGCCTCCAATACAAAGTTCTTCATGGTGACCAGGGACGGTCACCGCTCGGGTGGGGGCAGTGTGGCGTGGGCGGGGCGGCGGCTGACGACCAGCATGCCTTGCGGGGATGTCGGTGTGTTCACCATATTGGGGAAAGGTGTTTTGGTTAGTGGCTTCGGCCCTGTTGTGTGTGAGGGGGGTGTGACGTGTGAAATGTGCTCCAGTTCAGGCTGACGCTGAATTGGATGTAGGCTCCTGAGTGAAGGTGCTGCTCATGCCTGTGTGCTTAAATAAAGTACTCCCAGCCATTGCATTGGGTTGCAAATGAGCTCACTCGTCTCTCCAGCATTCCTTCCGGCGTAAAAATGCTACAATACTTTTTTTTCCTCTTTGGAAGCAGTAGGGGTTGGGTGCCATTTTCTTTAAAACCCGTTTTCTCCTGTTTTGTGTTTAGTTAGGGAGTTAGGTTAGACTTATGTATTTTGTTAATAGTTTCTTTTTTCTATAGGTTAGTTAACTTACGGGAGGAGATAGGGAGGGGTTTTGTTTATTGTTTTGGCCTTGGCCCAACCCTGAAGCCAAGAGCTTCCTGTGTGTGTGTGTGTGTGTGTGTGTGTACAAGAGAAGAAAATAAAAGACCACGCACACTCAAACCTGGTTGAAAAGGTTTCTTTTTTTAATTTTATCTTTTGTTGCGGCCCTGAACCCTAGACTAAGGGGTTGTAACAGCCTCATAAAATATAGAAAATAAAAGTAATAAAATCACACTTTAATACAATAAGGACTCAGGACCAGATGAGACAGCAAACACGCATAGAATAAACCAGGTTACTAACAAGTAGATTTGTATGGTGGTTCAGGGTTCATATGGCTAAAGAGCTGAACCCTGAACCTCCCAATGATGGGGTGTCCCCTCAACACCCAATCATCCAATGGTAGCACCTGATACCCACTGATGATGGAATGACTCCAGCAATGACGTGGAGACACCCTGGCCCCTGTCATCGGTGCATGAGGACAAGAACCCCCAAAACTCCACTGCCCTATGAAGACTGTGTGACCCCATGACCCCCTAACGTTGGGGCAATCCCCTAACAACAGAGTGGATGCCCCTATGATTGAAATAAATAGATAATTTACATGAAACTATGTGTATTTTTGTTTCTTTTAAATAAAGAAATAAGTAAAGATTCTCAAGTAGCCAGTAATGATTTTGTGAAAAGACCAAAATAAATGTTAAATTCTCTTCTAGGCTACATATTAAGTTGCAATTTGCCTGTGCTTACAAAACAACCCCACAGATAGATGCCATGTACTACATAATACATAACCATATATGTGATAAACATTACTATTTCTTAGTGGAGAATATGGTTGCAGTGTATATTTTTCATTGTAATTGGTGGCTCAGTCGGTTAAGGCTGTGTGTTACTGGGCTACTGATCGGAAGGTCGGGGTTCGAGCCCCAGCATCGCCAGGTTGCCACTGTTGAGCCCTTGAGCAAGGCCCTTAACCCTATCTGCTCCAGGGGCGCTGTAAGCTGGCTGACCCTGCGCTCTAACCCCAGTTTCCTAATTGGGATATGCGAAGAAGACATTTCACCGTGCTGTAAAGTACATGTGACAAATAATTGGATATTCTTTCTTCTATTCATATGCAGGCTTAGGGGTTAGCACTGTGGCCTCACATCTCTAGGGTCTAAAGTTTGCCACCTTACTTGGTCTTTTCAACCAAGTAAGGTGGGAAGTCGTTCTTCTGAAAGTAGAGCGCTGGAGTATGATAATGACATATAGCAGACACAGTTTTACCACACCCAACCTATAACAGCAACAAGCCATACTAACAGACGTTAGTGACATAACTGCAAAAGTAGAAATTTCTGAATGTTGCACATAGAGTCTGGTTACAATGTGTAATGAGATTTGACTGTTCGCTTGTATTTGGGTCAAAGGCTCTGGGTTTCCCCTCCAAACCCAAAAAACATTCATATCATAAACTGAATTTTTGCATAAACTGAGTGGATTAGAGAAGATACGTTTATTAAAAATAATATTTTAAAACTACAGGTAAGCAGTTGCAAGTATGCAATGATTTATTTATTAAATGACATTGTTCACAAAAAAAATCAGTATCAGTATAAGAGCGGTGTCTGTTGCAATCTGCTAATAGTGACTGCAGACCACCACCACCCCCAGATGATGGGGAGCCCCTCCCTTTATGGAGCGACTGTGAACCCCACTAATGATGGGGTGCCCCCCTATAATAATTGGGGGTCAACCTTAAAGACCCCCCCCCATCATGGGGTGACCCTGAAGACCCCCCCATCATGGGGTGACCCTGAAGCCCCCCCCCCATCATGGGGTGACCCTGAAGCCCCCCTCCCAACATGGGGTGACCCTGAAGCCCCCCCCCCCATCATGGGGTGACCCTAAAGCCCCCCCCCCATCATGGGGTGACCCTGAAGCCCCCCTCCCAACATGGGGTGAAATATGAAATTTCAAATATAAATGCAAACTATTTATGTACAGTATGTTCAGTGAAAGTGACTTACAGTACTCAACCAATCTAACTTGAAACCTGTTAAACAAATTTTCTTGAAATTTAAACTATTAACACAAACAAGTTCAATACAATTGAAATAAACCACCCAGCCATCAGCTGACATTCTGAAGAAAAATCGTAAAACACTTCTCTGGTGATGCATACAACACTGAATATTGCAAGAGATCCTCAAACAGTCGTTCTTATACGACAACAGCAAATTGTGTACCAGCATTTTGGACCTCATTATGTAATCAACATGGGTCAGACTTCCCAATGCACAGATGAAAAGAGAGGGTTAAAATGGTGGATGGCAAGGATAACTACTGCTGCAAACATCCTTCTGGGTTGCTACAAAATCTACAGGATCATCGTCAGTCTTTTTCAGCCATAGTGCCAGTTTAACAGTCAGCGTTGGGGTGTTACTGATGATGTACCATATCAGAACGTCCCGTCAGATCATCTGCATTAAGTGACTCATAAAATATAGAAAATAAAAAGAATAAAATCACACTTTAATACAATAAGGACTCAGGACCAGATGAGACAGCAAACACGCATAGAATAAACCAGGATACTAACAAGTAGATTTGAAGCATATGGCTAAAGAGCTGAACCCTGAACCTCCCAATGATGGGGTGTCCCCTCAACACCCAATCATCCAATGGTAGCACCTGATACCCACTGATGATGGAATGACTCCAGCAATGACGTGGAGACACCCTGGCCCCTGTCATCGGTGCATGAGGACAAGAACCCCCAAAACTCCACTGCCCTATGAAGACTGTGTGACCCCATGACCCCCTAATGTTGGGGCAATCCCCTAACAACAGAGTGGATGCCCCTATGATTGAAATAAATAGATAATTTACATGAAACTATGTGTATTTTTGTTTCTTTTAAATAAAGAAATAAGTAAAGATTCTCAAGTAGCCAGTAATGATTTTGTGAAAAGACCAAAATAAATGTTAAATTCTCTTCTAGGCTACATATTAAGTTGCAATTTGCCTGTGCTTACAAAACAACCCCACTGATAGATGCCATGTACTACATAATACATAACCATATATGTGATAAACATTACTATTTCTTAGTGGAGAATATGGTTGCAGTGTATATTTTTCATTGTAATTGGTGGCTCAGTCGGTTAAGGCTGTGTGTTACTGGGCTACTGATCGGAAGGTCGGGGTTCGAGCCCCAGCATCGCCAGGTTGCCACTGTTGAGCCCTTGAGCAAGGCCCTTAACCCTATCTGCTCCAGGGGCGCTGTAAGCTGGCTGACCCTGCGCTCTAACCCCAGTTTCCTAATTGGGATATGCGAAGAAGACATTTCACCGTGCTGTAAAGTACATGTGACAAATAATTGGATATTCTTTCTTCTATTCATATGCAGGCTTAGGGGTTAGCACTGTGGCCTCACATCTCTAGGGTCTAAAGTTTGCCACCTTACTTGGTCTTTTCAACCAAGTAAGGTGGGAAGTCGTTCTTTTGAAAGTAGAGCGCTGGAGTATGATAATGACATATAGCAGACACAGTTTTACCACACCCAACCTATAACAGCAACAAGCCATACTAACAGACGTTAGTGACATAACTGCAAAACTAGAAATTTCTGAATGTTGCACATAGAGTCTGGTTACAATGTGTAATGAGATTTGACTGTTCACTTGTATTTGGGTCAAAAGCTCTGGGTTTCCCCTCCAAACCCAAAAAACATTCATATCATAAACTAAATTTTTGCTTAACTGAGTGAATTAGAGAAGATAGGTTTATTAAAAATAATATTTTAAAACTACAGGTAAGCAGTTGCAAGTATGCAATGATTTATTCATTAAATGACATTGTTCACACAAAAAAATCAGTATTAGTAAAAGAGCGGTGTCTGTTGCAATCTGCTATTAGTGACTGGAGACCACCACCACCCCCAGATGATGGGGAGCCCCTCCCTTTATGGAGCGACTGTGAACCCCTCTAATAATGGGGTGCCCCCCTATAATATATGGGGGTCAACCTGAACACCCCCCCCCCATCATGGGGTGACCCTGAAGCCCCCCCCCCCATCATGGGGTGACCCTGAAGCCCCCCCCCCCATCATGGGGTGACCCTGAAGCCCCTCCCCATCATGGGGTGACCCTGCAGACCCCCCCCCCCCCAATCATGGGTTACCCTGAAGACCCCCCCCCATCATGGGGTGAAATATGAAATTTCAAATATTAATGCAAACTATTTATGTACAGTATGTTCAGTGAAAGTGACTTACAGTACTCAACCAATCTAACTTGAAACCTGTTAAACAAATTTTCTTGAAATTTAAACTATTAACACAAACAAGTTCAATACAATTGAAATAAACCACCCAGCCATCAGCTGACATTCTGAAGAAAAATCGTAAAACACGTCTCTGGTGATGCATACAACACTGAATATTGCAAGAGATCCTCAAACAGTCGTTCTTATACGACAACAGCAAATTGTGTGCCAGCATTTTGGACCTCATTATGTAATCAACATGGGTCAGACTTCCCAATGCACAGATGAAAAGAGAGGGTTAAAATGGTGGATGGCAAGGATAACTACTGCTGCAAACATCCTTCTGGGTTGCTACAAAATCTACAGGATCATCGTCAGTCTTTTTTAGCCATAGCAGAAAGCAGAAAATCCCGGCGCTGGATCTCGGGGGGGAGGCTGGCGCTGCGCAAGCGCCGGAGCAAGATACAGCTCCGTGCGCCGTTAGCTGGCAAATCGACCCGCCGCTGCGCGAGGCCGAGCGCGCTGAGCCCATATCGGCGGTACATCGCGGCGGAAGAGCCGAGCGACCGCCCGCAGCTCAGTGGAGCTCGGTTCGTGAACCTAGCCGGGGACAGGGCTACCCGTCGCGGCTAGGCAACGAGCAGCTCTCCGACGTTTCGCGAGGCGACGGCGCGGGTGACCGTAAGGAGGCTCTGTGCGAGGTCGAGTACGCTGAGCCCATAATGGCGGCACATCACGGCGAAAGAGCCGAGCGACCGCCCGCAGCTCAGTGGCGCTCGGTAGGTGAACCTAGCCGGGGACAGGGCTACCCGTCGCGGCTAGGCCTCGACACCGCTTCCGAGATTCCGCGACGACGCCGAGGCCAGGGACCGCCGGACTACCGCTGCAACGTTCTCAGGCCTGAGGGACAGCCGGACTACCGCTGCAACGTTCTCAGGCCTGAGGGACAGCCGGACTACCGCTTCAACGTTCTCAGGCCTGGGGGACAGCGTACACCAGCAGCCGCTAAACTAGCGCCGGGTGGACGGTTGGGCTTTACATCGACTGTGTGCTGGACGGCGTCTTACTGCGGGCGCTCGTGGACACCGGCTCCACTGTTTCCCACAGGTTGTGGAACTGTGAAGCGCTCATCGCCAGGCAGAAGGGCCCCACCCAGCGCTCGCGGGCACCGCTGCAAGACTTTTGGGTGAGGGCACCTATGGGGCGAAGGGGCGTGGACACTCACAGCCAGCTCGGCTTTCTGATGTCATCTACCGGGTGCGGTTGGCAGGGCGGGCACGAGTTTTGCCCTACCGGGACCGTCTTGCGCCTCACCAGCCGCACGCCGGGGAGACATCGAACTCTGTGGAGGCCGGACCGCCTCAGGACTACGTTCGCGTTCATCCCTCACCTGCCAAAGGACGCCGGCGTTCCCACCGCCAGCGCCGACCGCCTCCACGCCTCCAATACAAAGTTCTTCATGGTGACCAGGGACGGTCACCGCTCGGGTGGGGGCAGTGTGGCGTGGGCGGGGCGGCGGCTGACGACCAGCATGCCTTGCGGGGATGTCGGTGTGTTCACCATATTGGGGAAAGGTGTTTTGGTTAGTGGCTTCGGCCCTGTTGTGTGTGAGGGGGGTGTGACGTGTGAAATGTGCTCCAGTTCAGGCTGACGCTGAATTGGATGTAGGCTCCTGAGTGAAGGTGCTGCTCATGCCTGTGTGCTTAAATAAAGTACTCCCAGCCATTGCATTGGGTTGCAAATGAGCTCACTCGTCTCTCCAGCATTCCTTCCGGCGTAAAAATGCTTCAATACTTTTTTTTCCTCTTTGGAAGCAGTAGGGGTTGGGTGCCATTTTCTTTAAAACCCGTTTTCTCCTGTTTTGTGTTTAGTTAGGGAGTTAGGTTAGACTTATGTATTTTGTTAATAGTTTCTTTTTTCTATAGGTTAGTTAACTTACGGGAGGAGATAGGGAGGGGTTTTGTTTATTGTTTTGGCCTTGGCCCAACCCTGAAGCCAAGAGCTTCCTGTGTGTGTGTGTGTGTGTGTACAAGAGAAGAAAATAAAAGACCACGCACACTCAAACCTGGTTGAAAAGGTTTCTTTTTTTTAATTTTATCTTTTGTTGCGGCCCTGAACCCTAGACTAAGGGGTCGTAACAGCCTCATAAAATATAGGAAATAAAAGTAATAAAATCACACTTTAATACAATAAGGACTCAGGACCAGATGAGACAGCAAACACGCATAGAATAAACCAGGTTACTAACAAGTAGATTTGAAGCATATGGCTAAAGAGCTGAACCCTGAACCTCCCAATGATGGGGTGTCCCCTTAACACCCAATCATCCAATGGTAGCACCTGATACCCTCTGATGATGGAATGACTCCAGCAATGACGTGGAGACACCCTGGCCCCTGTCATCGGTGCATTAGGACAAGAACCCCCAAAACTCCACTGCCCTATGAAGACTGTGTGACCCCATGACCCCCTAACGTTGGGGCAATCCCATAACAACAGAGTGGATGCCCCTATGATTGAAATAAATAGATAAAAATTTACATGAAACTATGTGTATTTTTGTTTCTTTTAAATAAAGAAATAAGTAAAGATTCTCAAGTAGCCAGCAATGATTTTGTGAAAAGACCAAAATAAATGTTAAATTCTCTTCTAGGCTACATATTAAGTTGCAATTTGCCTGTGCTTACAAAACAACCCCACTGATAGATGCCATGTACTACATAATACATAACCATATATGTGATAAACATTACTATTTCTTTGTGGAGAATATGGTTGCAGTGTATATTTTTCATTGTAATTGGTGGCTCAGTCGGTTAAGGCTGTGTGTTACTGGGCTACTGATCGGAAGGTTGGGGTTCGAGCCCCAGCAACCACAGGTTGCCACTGTTGAGCCCTTGAGCAAGGCCCTTAACCCTATCTGCTCCAGGGGCGCTGTAAGCTGGCTGACCCTGCGCTCTGACCCCAGTTTCCTAATTGGGATATGCGAAGAAGACATTTCACCGTGCTGTAAAGTACATGTGACAAATAATTGGATATTCTTTCTTCTATTCATATGCAGGCTTAGGGGTTAGCACTGTGGCCTCACATCTCTAGGGTCAAAAGTTTGCCACCTTACTTGGTCTTTTCAACCAAGTAAGGTGGGAAGTCGTTCTTTTGAAAGTAGAGCGCTGGAGTATGATAATGACATATAGCAGACACAGTTTTACCACACCCAACCTATAACAGCAACAAGCCATACTAACAGATGTTAGTGACATAACTGCAAAACTAGAAATTCCTGAATGTTGCACATAAAGTCTGGTTACAATGTGTAATGAGATTTGACTGTTCACTTGTATTTGGGTCAAAGGCTCTGGGTTTCCCCTCCAAACCCAAAAAACATTCATATCATAAACTGAATTTTTGCATAAACTGAGTGAATTAGAGAAGATAGGTTTATTAAAAATAATATTTTAAAACTACAGGTAAGCAGTTGCAAGTATGCAATGATTTATTCATTAAATGACATTGTTCACACAAAAAAATCAGTATTAGTAAAAGAGCGGTGTCTGTTGCAATCTGGTATTAGTGACTGCAGACCACCACCACTCCCAGATGATGGGGAGCCCCTCCCTTTATGGAGCGACTGTGAACCCCTCTAATAATGGGGTGCCCCCCTATAATATTTGGGGGTCAACCTGAACACCCCCCCCCCCACCATCATGGGGTGACCCTGAAGCCCCCCCCCCATCATGGGGTGACCCTGAAGACCCCCCCCCCATCATGGGGTGACCCTGAAGACCCCCCCCCCATCATGGGGTGAAATATGAAATTTCAAATATTAATGCAAACTATTTATGTACAGTATGTTCAGTGAAAGTGACTTACAGTACTTAACCAATCTAACTTGAAACCTGTTAAACAAATTTTCTTGAAATTTAAACTATTAACACAAACAAGTTCAATACAATTGAAATAAACCACCCAGCCATCAGCTGACATTCTGAAGAAAAATCGTAAAACACTTCTCTGGTGATGCATACAACACTGAATATTGCAAGAGATCCTCAAACAGTCGTTCTTATACGACAACAGCAAATTGTGTACCAGCATTTTGGACCTCATTATGTAATCAACATGGGTCAGACTTCCCAATGCACAGATGAAAAGAGAGGGTTAAAATGGTGGATGGCAAGGATAACTACTGGTGCAAACATCCTTCTGGGTTGCTACAAAATCTACAGGATCATCGTCAGTCTTTTTTAGCCATAGCAGAAAGCAGAAAATCCCGGCGCTGGATCTCGGGGCGGAGGCTGGCGCTGCGCAAGCGCCGGAGCAAGATACAGCTCCGTGCGCCGTTAGCCGGCAAATCGACCCGTCGCTGCGCGAGGCCGAGCGCGCTGAGCCTATATCGGCGGTACATCGCGGCGGAAGAGCCGAGCGACCGCCCGCAGCTCAGTGGCGCTCGGTTCGTGAACCTAGCCGGGGACAGGGCTACCCGTCGCGGCTAGGCAACGAGCAGCTCTCCGACGTTTCACGGCGAGGCGACGGCGCGGGTGACCGTAAGGAGGCGCTGCGCGAGGTCGAGTACGCTGAGCCCATAATGGCGGCACATCACGGCGAAAGAGCCGAGCGACCGCCCGCAGCTCAGTGGCGCTCGGTAGGTGAACCTATCCAGGGACAGGGCTACCCGTCGCGGCTAAGCCTCGACACCGCTTCCGAGATTCCGCGACGACGCCGAGGCCAGGGACCGCCGGACTACCGCTGCAACGTTCTCAGGCCTGAGGGACAGCCGGACTACCGCTTCAACGTTCTCAGGCCTGAGGGACAGCGTACACCAGCAGCCGCTAAACTAGCGCCGGGTGGACGGTTGGGGAGCCCCGCGGGGCTTTACATCGACTGTAAGCTGGACGGCGTCTTACTGCGGGCGCTCGTGGACACCGGCTCCACTGTTTCCCACAGGTTGTGGAACTGTGAACCGCTCATCGCCTGGCAGAAGGGCCCCACCCAGCACTCGCGGGCACCGCTGCAAGACTTTTGGGTGGGGGCACCTATGGGGCGAAGGGGCGTGGACACTCACAGCCAGCTCGGCTTTCCAGCAATGACGTGGAGACACCCTGGCCCCTGTCATCGGTGCATTAGGACAAGAACCCCCAAAACTCCACTGCCCTATGAAGACTGTGTGACCCCATGACCCCCTAACGTTGGGGCAATCCCCTAACAACAGAGTGGATGCCCCTATGATTGAAATAAATAGATAATAATTTACATGAAACTATGTGTATTTTTGTTTCTTTTAAATAAAGAAATAGGTAAAGATTCTCAAGTAGCCAGCAATGATTTTGTGAAAAGACCAAAATAAATGTTAAATTCTCTTCTAGGCTACATATTAAGTTGCAATTTGCCTGTGCTTACAAAACAACCCCACTGATAGATGCCATGTACTACATAATACATAACCATATATGTGATAAACATTACTATTTCTTTGTGGAGAATATGGTTGCAGTGTATATTTTTCATTGTAATTGGTGGCTCAGTCGGTTAAGGCTGTGTGTTACTGGGCTACTGATCGGAAGGTCGGGGTTCGAGCCCCAGCATCGCCAGGTTGCCACTGTTGAGCCCTTGAGCAAGGCCCTTAACCCTATCTGCTCCAGGGGCGCTGTAAGCTGGCTGACCCTGCGCTCTGACCCCAGTTTCCTAATTGGGATATGCGAAGAAGACATTTCACCGTGCTGTAAAGTACATGTGACAAATAATTGGATATTCTTTCTTCTATTCATATGCAGGCTTAGGGGTTAGCACTGTGGCCTCACATCTCTAGGGTCAAAAGTTTGCCACCTTACTTGGTCTTTTCAACCAAGTAAGGTGGGAAGTCGTTCTTTTGAAAGTAGAGCGCTGGAGTATGATAATGACATATAGCAGACACAGTTTTACCACACCCAACCTATAACAGCAACAAGCCATACTAACAGATGTTAGTGACATAACTGCAAAACTAGAAATTCCTGAATGTTGCACATAAAGTCTGGTTACAATGTGTAATGAGATTTGACTGTTCACTTGTATTTGGGTCAAAGGCTCTGGGTTTCCCCTCCAAACCCAAAAAACATTCATATCATAAACTGAATTTTTGCATAAACTGAGTGAATTAGGAAAGATAGGTTTATTAAAAATAATATTTTAAAACTACAGGTAAGCAGTTGCAAGTATGCAATGATTTATTCATTAAATGACATTGTTCACACAAAAAAATCAGTATTAGTAAAAGAGCGGTGTCTGTTGCAATCTGGTATTAGTGACTGCAGACCACCACCACCCCCAGATGATGGGGAGCCCCTCCCTTTATGGAGCGACTGTGAACCCCTCTAATAATAGGGTGCCCCCCTATAATATTTGGGGGTCAACCTGAAGCCCCCCCCCCCACCATGGGGTGACCCTGAAGCCCCCCCCCCCCCATAGGGGTGACCCTGAAGCCCCCCCCCCCCCCCCCCCCATCATGGGGTGACCCTGAAGCCCCCCCCCCCCATCATGGGGTAAAATATGAAATTTCAAATATTAATGCAAACTATTTATGTACAGTATGTTCAGTGAAAGTGACTTACAGTACTCAACCAATCTAACTTGAAACCTGTTAAACAAATTTTCTTGAAATTTAAACTATTAACACAAACAAGTTCAATACAATTGAAATAAACCACCCAGGCATCAGCTGACATTCTGAAGAAAAATCGTAAAACACTTCTCTGGTGATGCATACAACACTGAATATTGCAAGAGATCCTCAAACAGTCGTTCTTATACGACAACAGCAAATTGTGTACCAGCATTTTGGACCTTATTATGTAATCAACATGGGTCAGACTTCCCAATGCACAGATGAAAAGAGAGGGTTAAAATGGTGGATGGCAAGGATAACTACTGCTGCAAACATCCTTCTGGGTTGCTACAAAATCTACAGAATCATCGTCAGTCTTTTTTAGCCATAGTGCCAGTTTAACAGTCAGCGTTGGGGTGTTACTGATGATGTACCATATCAGAACGTCCCCTCAGATCATCTACATTAAGTGACTGTTACGTGCAGGTGTAGTGCACGTATGTGTGCGTGCGTGGCTGCTGGTGCCGCTCTCTCTCTCTCCCTTCCTTTCTCTCTCTCCCTCGCTCTCCTTGCTATGGGAAGCCCCGCCCTGATTAAGCGTGCCGTGACGTGCGACGGGATTGGCTGGCCTGGGAGAAGCACGTCCTTTTAAGCTGGCCGGTGAAAGCCGGAAGCGCGTGCTGTTGTGTTTTTGAGATGTGGATTGTGTTGGCTGTTGTATGCAAACTGTTGGGTCGCGCCGGTATTTTTGTGAGTTGGGTTAAGTGTTTTGTTTCATTCTTTATGTTTTTGTTCTCTTTTGTTGTAAATATTGTAAATAGTCTTCTGTTTGTTTGTATATACTTTTTTTTCTCTTTGGAAGCAGTAGGGGTTGGGTGCCATTTTCTTTAAAACCCGTTTTCTCCTGTTTTGTGTTTAGTTAGGGAGTTAGGTTAGACTTATGTATTTTGTTAATAGTTTCTTTTTTCTATAGGTTAGTTAACTTACGGGAGGAGATAGGGAGGGGTTTTGTTTATTGTTTTGGCCTTGGCCCAACCCTGAAGCCAAGAGCTTCCTGTGTGTGTGTGTGTGTGTGTGTACAAGAGAAGAAAATAAAAGACCACGCACACTTAAACCTGGTTGAAAAGGGATCTTTTTTTAATTTTATCTTTTGTTGCGGCCCCGAACCCTAGACTAAGGGGTCGTAACAGCCTCATAAAATATAGAAAATAAAAGTAATAAAATCACACTTTAATACAATAAGGACTCAGGACCAGATGAGACAGCAAACACGCATAGAATAAACCAGGTTACTAACAAGTAGATTTGAAGCATATGGCCAAAGAGCTGAACCCTGAACCTCCCAATGATGGGGTGTCCCCTCAACACCCAATCATCCAATGGTAGCACCTGATATCCACTGATGATGGAATGACTCCAGCAATGATGTGGAGACACCCTGGCCCCTGTCATCGGTGCATTAGGACAAGAACCCCCAAAACTCCACTGCCCTATGAAGACTGTGTGACCCCATGACCCCCTGGCAATCCCTTGACAACAGGGCAAGAGGCAAGACCCCAACCCCACGCCAAAACCCACCAACCCCTGACAACAGAGCAAATATACTCCCATGACCCCCCCCCACCAACACCCACACACACTTTGATGGGACCATTGTGGATTTCAATATGATTGAAATAAATAGATAATTTACATAAAACTGTGTATTTTTGTTTCTTTTAAATAAAGAAATAAATAAAGATCCTCAAGTAGCCAGCAATGATTTTGTGAAAAGTCCAAAATAAATGTTAAATTCTCTTCTAGGCTACATATTAAGTTGCAATTTGCTTGTGCTTACAAAACAACCCCACTAATAGATGCCATGTACTACATAATGCATAACCATATATGTGATAAACATTACTATTTCTTTGTGGAGAATATGGTTGCAGTGTATATTTTTCATTGTAATTGTATAAATCTCCCCCATATGCAGGCTTAGTGGTTAGCACTGTGGCCTCACATCTCTAGGGTCAAAGGTTTGATTCTCGCCTTGGGTCTGTGTGTGTGTGTGTGTGTGTGGAGCTTGCACTCTGGTACGCGGTTTCCTCCTACAGTCCGAAGACATGCAGATTAGGCAACAAAAAAAAGTGAATAAATGCAAAGGGGATCACCATGGGCCTCCACGATGGACTACAGAGGTTCCTACACTAATGTTTAAATAACTTAAGAAAAGGAAATTTAAATCAATATTTAAGATTGTATGGGGTTGCTCAGATATTAAGTAAAACCAACCACACTACAGGACGTTTTATTATTCATGGTCGTATTGTGCAGTACTGCTATCTAGTGACTGAAAAGTGAAGTGTCGCTATGTATCTCGCAGGCGCAGAAGAGGGACGGAAAACAGCGCTAAAACAGTAACTCAAACTAATGTGTACGGAGGCAAACATGTGCAAAATGTGTACAGATGTTATTGATATATATAATTTTGCCTTAATGTGTAATCTCGAGTGGGCAGCATGGTGATGTAGGGGTTAACACTGTCGACTTGCGGGGTCAGGGTTCGATTCCCACCTCAGGACTCCATGGAGCTTGCATGTTCTCCCCGTGCTTGGTGGGTTTCCTCTGGATACTTTCCTCCTACAGTCCAGAGACATGTAAATTAGACTAATTGGTGTTTCCCTGTGATAGATTGGCACCCATTCTAGGGTGTACCCCACCTTGTGCCCTAAATCTCCTGGGATAGGCTCTAGGCCCTCTGCTATATCCCCTGTATACAGGATAAAGTGGTATAGACGATAAGTGAGTGTGTAATGTCCATGAATAAACAGCAGCAGAAACGTTTTATTAACAAATTAAAGACAATTAATAATGTCCTTTTGTGTATATACTTAGGTCTACACTCTCAGCACAACAGGAAAGCGGTTAGGAAAGTTATTTTGTCTATTTTTACTGTTACAATCATGAAAATCGCTGCTGCATTTTGTCCCACAACAACGTTTTACCATAAATACATATACAAATAAAATATGTATAATAATTATAATAATAATAATAAGGGAATACAGAGCAAATAGGCCATGTGCCCCTGACTGCTAGAGCAGATGAAGTTTGTGCTGGCTACAAACAACAACACAGAATGACATCACAACGCCCAATCCGCAATGTGGTCTTTAGTCTTTTTGCTATATAATTACAACATACCAGAACTTCCAGAGATGCTGTACTGTAGGTTCACAAACTGAATTATGACAGGGTGGATGTCTGTCAACTAAGACCAAGATTGAAGGTCTCTTCATTGTCAGTCTTTGACAATAAGTTTTTTTTTTTCATTAATAGCCGTCATCCTTCAGGGAAAACAATGATGTCACCAAGTTGTGCCAGTTCCATTGCCAAACTTATTTCCTCCACAGTGGATCCAAAAACAACCTGATAGTTCCTCATTCTCACTTCAGCGAATTTCCCAGTTGATATGGCTACCAACAGGCAACAATATCATGTACCCATTGTGTGTAAATACAGCTAAAGTACAAAACACTACATTCTGCACGTAGAACTAAATACTAAACTATTTTTGGCACTTCAGTTCTGACTGTTGTGTCAAATGTCAAGATCCTTTTAAAATTATCCCATGGTGGTGTGAGAGCAGTAAGCAACGTGCAAAACATGCATCCACCCATATAGTCTGTAGTATGAGGAGTGAAGGCCAATGGTCATTACCATTGTATTAATTCCCATTTTTACAACCATGATAGGACCTCCAGTCAACATCCATACCCGCATTTACACACCATGGGCAATTTGGGAACACTAATTAACCTAATCTGCATGTCTTTGGATTGTGGGAGGAAACCCACCAACCACAGGTAGAACATGCACACCGATCCCAAAGTGGGATTTGAACCCAGACCCTGGAGGTGCAACCACTAACTACTAAGCCACTGTGCCACCAGTAAGCAATCGCATATACCTTTAATAAACATGTCTGTTAAACCTTTTTCCCACTGAGGTCTCAAAGGAGATATATCTTTGGTTGCTCTTTCCAAGGGTGGAATGACATCAAAATCTTCAAAATTTTGGTGATGTCAGTAATTCCTTTGCCATACAGGCACCTCCAGGTTTCACCACGTCTAAAATTCCTGCCTAAGTCATTGCTTTTGGGTTTTTACCCTGGATCTCTGTGCAATCCAAAATAACGCTCTTTAGTGATACAATTGCAGGGAGTGTAAGACTCAAAAAAAAATCTGTCAAACTAGTGAGCTGGGTCTTGGTTATATATCTACTGTCCAGGGGCTAAACTTTTGTTATTTATAGACTGACTTGTTCTCGAGTCCACAAGGTTTAGTTTAACCCAGTCAAAATGTCTGTTTTTTATTTGCCATGTTGTGACTGAAGACACGTCCAGGGTGTATCCAGGTGTGTCCAGGTTCTAATAAAATAAAAGAATGGACTGAATGCCATAAAAGGACAAAATTCTAAAATATTTCTAAACTGTTGCTGAGATTTTTTTTTTGTGAGTCATACTGAACTAAACTGGTTTAGTTGCATTTCTAGCTTTCGTTTAGGAATCCTGCTCATCGAGTCCAGTGTCCTGGGACTCTCACTGTACATGTATGTGACATAATGAATGGGTGTCCTTTATTTCCTGTTTATATACTGCTCTTATCCATGTGTATGAGCTTAAGTATGAGTAAATACCTGCTTAATTCATAACTTAACACTAAGGGGGGAAAAAAACATGAAAGTATAAAAATAGGTTTTAGATCCAAGATCCATCAAATATGTAAATGCATCTATTGGAAATGAAGGTAAGACATAAAATGTAATCGATATAGATAAATAATGAAATGTGTGAAAATCTATCTAAATGCAGAATATGACAAGAGAATAGTGTGTTCCCTCCTGAGCCCCTGGGCCCTCCTGGGTTGGGCCAGGTGACACACTTGTCGCCAGGTGAGGACACGCTTCTAACCCAGCAACGCTCCAGCATTTCACTTGTAGACATCACTTAGAACCTATGCTTCCATATTGTTTTATTTTTCGACATTTGGATCACATTTGGTTTTTAGGTAAAAACAGGTAGGAGAACTTTCCTTTTCATTGCTGAGCAGTTTAACATAGAACCAACCATCCAGGAAACATTGGAAGTACTTATACATCTGTTTTTGTTTTTATTTTACTTTTATTGCATTTTGATATTGAAATGTTAGATAGTTTTTCATTTAGATGTGCTTTTAAAGTCTTTCCTGAGTGTAGTGATTTGATTAAAGCTGGACTGTTTGAGCTGATCTGGTGACCATGAAACGAGCTATTAGTGGCCAACTGTATGCAGGGGGTATGCAATAATGACATATTACACAATTATAATCCAGACAATCACAATTATTATCTGCTTTTTATTCTGCTGGTTTTCTTGCACAGGTGAATTCGGGGTGTGCAGACGTTTTCAGGTGCTTAAGTCCCTTGAATTGCAACCTTAGAGTGTAATAAGTTTACTGTAACACTTCATCTGGTTCCAGCTGAACAAACACATACACTGCAGGTGTTAATAGGATTTGTCTGTTTAATCTTCACTGGAGTAACTCAAGCCTTTTTTTTGGAGACAAGTCACGGGACAGGATGAGCCAGTTTTCTTCTTTGTGTTCTGGGTTTTACCTGTGTCAATTAGAGCAGTGTACTTTGCATAGCTTAAGGACTCGTCATACTGTGCTAAAAGAGCGCATTGAGATCTAGCTTGTGTTTAAACTTTTGCTGAAACTCCATCAAGCCTGGTGTGGTTTTGCTTCTTCAGCAAGCTGACAGGAAGATGTCCCATGTAACGAAATCAACAACAGGCCCTGATTGCACGGGGGAGAGCAGCCCGGCCGGAGACGTCCGAGTCACCTTAGACGAGCATGAGGTGAACTTTAGATTTAAATAGTTAATAGTTAATAGAATTAGAGGTTAACAGTTTAGATTTGATTTGAGGGAGAAAGCACGTCTCGATTACATTGGACAGGCCATGTTTCAGCTGGTTTGTGGTATGAGCTTTGCTTTTACATAGAAGGAAAGAAATTTTAGATTTTAAAATATTTAAAGTCCCAGATGCACATACTGTAGTTATTTTAAAAAAAAAGACAATTTGTGGAATTTAGATATTAAATGTATGTTTTGTCCATTTATAAAGATCTGGATTTTAGATATTACATGTAATTAATACAAATTTATAAAGTCTGGAATTTCCTACGGGATCAATAAAGTAACTATCTGTTTATTTATCTCACAAATTATAGGAATTTAAAAAATCATGTTGAATTTAAATATGACCTTTTTCAAATATGAGCAAGGGGAAAAAAACTTAAAAACTTCGCAGTCACAAATTCAACCCCGGCTCGAGAAGATAGTCTGCGTGGAGTTTAATTTTCTCCTTGTGTAAATGTCACCTTACTTTTGATCCTCTGATTTCCTTACGCCCTTCAAGACGTGCTAGTACATTGATGGGCGAAGAGAATCGCCCCTAGGTGCAAATGCGCCTGTGCATGGTGCTCAGAGTTGGTCTGGTCTTGCTTCAGGGTGTATTTTTAGTCTCATTGTTCGTTTATTCATTTAGTTATTTATTCATCCCTTAATTCATCCTCAGTAAGCTTTACATTTCGGTCAGGGTTACCATGGATCTATGTAGCTGTGAGGCAGGAACTCTACCTACCTGTATGTATGACAAAATGTGACTTATAATTTAATTGAAGAATCAAAAAAAAATGTAAACATTTTCCTTGACATTTGTATTCATTTATTTACCCTTTCAGGGAGTGAGTAGTGTAACCCCACAATCATCCACAACCAGTTACAAACAGAGAAGTGAAGAGTTCAGGAAGGCTTTTAAAGAAGTGTCTGAGACAGAACGACTTATAGTAGGTGAGTAATAAGGCAATGCAGATTGGGCTAATTGGCACCTCGACGTGAGAATGAATACACTGGTCACTATTAGCCTCCATTGTCCCTAGTTGGATTACAGAGGTATTAATGCACTAGAATGTGTTTATATTATACAGTGTCGTTTTATATCTCTAACCCCCCCCCCCCCCCCCCCCCAGAATACAGCTGTGCACTGCAAAAAGAAATTTTACTGCAAGGACGCATATTCCTGACAGAAAACTGGATCTGTTTCTACAGTAATGTCTTTCGGGGAACGAAGGTAAGAGAAATAAAAAATAATCATTTGACTATGATTTCGCTTAGACTGAAGATTTGCTACAAAGTAATCCAAACTAGGGAGTTATTTTAATGTCATTTCTTTTAGATAATGGTGAAAATGAAAGACATCACATCCATTTCGAGGGAGAAGACAGCTCGACTGATACCAAACGCCATTCAGATCACCCAGACCAACACAGACAAGGTGAAATGAAACCACCAATAGAAACCACTAAACTGCACATTACTGTCCAATTAATGTTTATGATGCCTATGAGGTTGTACTTGGGATTTTGTTTATTTTTTTTATTTTAAAATTAAAGTTTTTTATAAACTTTGTGTTTTTTTGTGATACTGCTTCCACACCTCTAGATCTTCTTCACGTCTTTTTCCGCAAGGGAGAAAAGTTACCAGAGCATTTTCCGGATATGGCAGAATTTTCTGATGGAGAAGGTAAGCGCTGATGTGTTCCTCAACAAATAAGGCATTCTGTATAAAAATAGATTGTACATTTTGATTGAGTCAACCTTTGTAATTAGATGTAAAACAGGTTCGGTTTGAAAACATTTACTCTGATCGAGGTCTGAGTAATCTCAAATGCCAGCTGCACCTTAGTACCTTAGAAATATTTTATAGCTTTTTGATACTAAGCATGGGCCGAGACGGTGATGTATCATCAACTGTTTCCGCCTTATAGGTCCAGCGTCTCTGGTTCATATCCTGAGTTTAGGTTACTGTTTTCTTTACACGATCTCATCATGAGTGTTTCAGCTCCTTTAAACATCCCTGTAGTGTACAGGTGGCCCATCCTCGGCGTATTTCTGCCTCACACCCAGTATTACTGGCGTAATCTCCTGATCCTGAACCAACCATAAACAGTGGTTACTAATGATGAATGCATGAACGATATTGAACACCGTGATCAGCCCATTACTGGCCAGCATTGAAGGGTTAGGTTCTGGTTCTGGTTAGATTTTCCCATTCATGCTTTTTAAATGTGGTGCAAATGTCATGACAATGATCTGGGCTAGGATTAGGATTATTTTTTAACTTTAGAAACCTTTGTAGAAATTGATCTGAGGCAAATACTTTTAGTGTTAAGAATGTTTTTGGAATGTGGCTCTAGTCAATCACTAATTGTAGAGACAGAGTATATTGTGGTGGGCGGAGCTTCATAAACAAAGGTGTAGGTGTGAACGGGGATGGCCTTAAGAGCAAAAACTGACACAAATTAATACTTTAAATCCAACAACTTAAGGATGAAGGAGAAGGTTATCTTATTAACCCTTTTTTAACTCTGTTTGATTTTTGTGTATACATGAAATGAGATACATCAAATGCATTTTGGGACTGTTAAGGTACAAAATAAATATGAAACAGACATGCAAATAGTGCATCATTTTCATCATTTAAATGTGCATGACTTTGCAAAAAAGGAAAATTCATGCTGAGCACGTGAAAATATTTCAAATTGCTTTGCTGTGTGAATTCTACTTTGATTGCTTAGTGCCACTTTTTTAAACATTTTTTAAACAAGATATCTATTTTAATTAAATTTGAATTATTCAGCCATTAAACATTTTGATCTTAAATATATCACAATACATCACCTAGTTACAAACCTCTCACTCAATCATATATATATATATATATATAGATACAATAAAGCCAAGAACTTACAATAAAGAACTTACAATAAAGACAGAACTTACATAATGCACCTATAATTCATTTAACATCATGTTATAAGAAAATAATATTTATTCTTCCCCATAATAAAGGTGATTAAACCAGTGAGTGCTGTGTGGACTCATAGGTGTAATTTGGAGTGGTGGGGGAACTTAATGAGAGTAATACAAATTACTCTCTAAATATAAAAATATTCATAATAATGACAATTTTAAGTAAATAAAATTTTAATTCTGTTATAAAAATGTGACAAAGTGAATTTCCTGATTTAATGTAATTGGAAAGCAAACAGTAACATTCCCACCGCGCCTGTGTTAGACTTGGTTGCATCCAATCCATCATTCTTAAGTAACTTCAGGCGCAAGCAATAAAAAAGTGCATACACAATTAAAAGAGGCAAATGGTAAAAGACCAACAATAAAAAAGCATATTTGCAAATAAATAAATAAATAAATCAGACACTCCTACATTGGTAGAGACACCCCCCCTTTCCCCCCAATCATGTTGAACCCAGAGTTAGGTCATAGTGTTGACTGAGAAGCAGCGACGTAAAAGTGGGAAAAACAAACCACAATCACTTTAGACGGGAGTTTCACACAAAACAGCCGACAGAATGTAAAGTTCAGCAGACTCTCTGGGTGTGTCCTTCTGCTTTGCATAATAAAACAAGGCTTTCTGTCAGCTCCTATGTTCAATGTTAGGCCTCTGAGGGGTTAGAAGTTGTATTTTACAGAGTATTACTTTAATTCAAGTTTCAACACTTGTTATCGCCAAGCAAGAATAGCTATATTAATAAATCCCTTGAAACCCAAGCGGTACAGATCTGTGCTGGCAGAACAACATAGGTCAATAGCAATTAAAATCAAAAGTACAGTATATGCTTATACTGAAGCCTTGCTGGTGTGTGTTAACTGGGAGACTTCAGACTTTAAACTGTGCATTTGGGTTTTTTACAAAAATGCAGAACTATAAAATACACTCACTCACTACGAGCAATTTGGTAACACGGATTAACCTAATCTTTGGACTGTGTGAGGAAACTGGGGTACCCGGAGGAAACCCAGCGAGCACTGAGAGAACGTGGAAACTCCACGCACACAGACCCGAGGGGGGAATCGCCCCGGAAGGTGCAAGGCGATGGTGCTAACCTCCATGCCACCATGCCACCTGAAATAAAACTCAGTTCATCATTTTGCATATTCAGGTTGTGTGCACAATCCTGAGCACTTTATATGTTTGTAAAAATGCACATAAACATCCTATATGACAAGCTAATTTGCATACTTTACGCTAATAAGAACGTTAGCATAGCTTTTGGTTTTAATTAGCAAACGGGTTAAGATTAGACATGGGTAATTAGTTTCAAGTTTTATGAAATAATTAACTCGTGAAGTGAGAGCAGTCAATCTGGCAACCTGAGAGTCAGCGCCAGAAAAGGCTTCCTGGTTGGTTACACGATCAGAACTGGCGCTCGGTCCCAAAATCCTTTCTATTGGACGTGCAGTTTGCTACGTAGGGTGTTCATCACGTCACCTCGTTCTCTAAGAAGCGCATGAACACAGGGCGTAGAGCGCGGTTTGGGAGTGATCCCGGGTGTTTTAGTTACAAAGGTCAGTTTCGTTTATTTGAAGGCCAGCGACAGGTAGCAAGCGCGTTTTTCCCTCCCTGAAGCACTTGTTCGTAAGTAAAGCTCACTTAAAACAATCTAACATGTTGTCATTAATATTTATCTGTTTACTACATGTTTTGGGAATGTTGTAATTTAAACGGCACGCTCTGTTGTTGTTGTTGTTGTGCGCGTGTCTTTCATGTTGATTGTTTGATGTTTGTTTACTTTTGATGTTGGAACATTGTTTCCAGTTTTTGATGCTTTGTAGAAAAAGGTTTTCTTTTTAATCAAGTTCGATTGAGATTGAGGTTATTTGACACTTTTAAAGTTCCCTGTAATTGATTTATATATATATATATATATATATATATATATATATATATATATATATATATTAGTATATAATTTAAAATATATACAGCTGTTTGTTTTAAAGCAGGTGCTCTTGACGCCAGAACAGGGAAGAGCAGCTGGTTTACTCTCAGTCTGAGTTAGGTTCCTTTTCCTACATGTCTGCTGATCCTAAATACAGATTGTTAAGCGAAGGACAATGGTTAAACTGTGCTGGATTTCAAATACAGAGAGAGACAGAGAGCCCTGACCACCACAAGTTTGACTTTAAACTTGAATCCAGAATATAATGATGACGACTACTAAAGTTATATTATTTCAAAAAAATGAAATAAAAACACACATTAGTCATTGTTTGATGTTAATCAAACTGTGTTTAAAAGAAAAAGAAAAAACTGGTTATACCTCTGTGTATGTGTGTGTGTGTGTGTGTGCGTGTGCGTGTGTGTGTTTTAATACACCCTGATTGTTTCAAGAACCGTGATATTATTCAAACAATAACCCTGAAGTTGGCCGATGTGATTGTAGGATATCAGTATTGTGTTCTTTCAGGTTGTTGAGTGTATTTAATGTGTCCCTGACATACACACAAAGCCTGTTTGTTTGTTTTTTTGTATCAGAGATTCCACTTTCCTTCTTTTTTATTAACTCTATATTTATTCGGCTACTCACAATGAGGGCTCACCACAGAGGACCATCTGATCATCAAACAACTTGGCACAGGTTTTTGCCCTCGCATTTTATCCAGGCTTGTGACCGGCACTTTATGCAGTGACTGGGTAGTATATGTAGGGTGTGGCAACCCACTGATGGCAGGGCTCGAACCAGGATCCTTAGATCCCCAAATCGATAACCTAGAGCCACCACTCCCCTTTCTTCTTTAATAACTACTTAAAAAAAAAAAAAAAAAAATCTAGTTTGTTAATCAGTGCAGTGGTTTGCATAAATGTGCTTCTATTGTTTCCCTGAAACTGTTAAACAAAAACAAACAAAAAAAGTAGCCAGGTTGAAAAAAGCCATATTAAGGATTTGTCCTATTATATTTTTGGAAGTTGTTAATGAATTTTCTATAGCAGCAGCTCTGAGGTTGGTTCAGCTGAAATGTTAAGATTAACACACTCTTTTTATACGCACACTGAAATTATCTTTATCGAATATCCCAGTTAGGAAGCTGGGGTCAGAGTGCAGAGTCAGCCAGGAGCAGATAGGGTTAAGAGCCTTGCTCATGGGCTCAATAGTGGCAACTTGGTAGTACTGCGGTTTGGACCTCCAACCTTCCGATCAGTAACCCACAGCCTTAACCAACTGAGCCACAACCACCCTTTACATATACACATAATTAACTGGAACTATAAATGTATAAAAAGAGGGCTTTTGTGGCTCACTGGTAGGTGTTTCACCTTACTTGGGTTCGATTCCCAGTCAGTGTCCAAACCCAAGCCTGGATTAAATAGGAGGGTTGCGTCAGGAAGGCCGTCCAGGGTAAAATCAAGTTGTGTGACGATCAGATAGTTCACTGTGGCGACCGTGTGACTGAGCAGTCGAAAGATGAATGATGCTGATTTCTGTATTAAATGAAAAAAATGAGCTGTTAAAAAATTGCTGTGGCATGAAAATAATAATAATAATCATACACTTCAGAATGGACAAATAATCAACTTTGTGACAGACCAGATCAAACCGTTCAGTTGTGCATGATTATTTTCCTTACATTCCTTGCTTTTTTTTTTTTTTTTTTTTTTTTTTTACTTTATCCAGATGTTTTAGCTTTCCTGATGGTCTTGTTGTCAGTGAAAGGCATTTGAAATCAGTAGAAAAAAAACACCGTCAGATCTGTAATGTACAGTAGGTTGTCCTGTATGTTTGGTTGTATGTGTTAGGCTTTCCAAATCAAAAGGTGTAAAAAAAAAAAAAAAACCTTATTTTTAGGAGTATATTTTTACTAAAGTGAATTCTGATCTGATGCTATCGCACGTTAAAATCCAGATGTGAAGGCATTCGAGAGTGCTTAACAAACTTGATTTAACGTGACTTTCACTTTAAACGACACAATAGATCATTACATCTTAAACAGGTTGGGTGTGTTTTTTTTTTTTTAAGCTTGAGCTTAAATCAGGAAAGAAAGGTGGGTTGTGACGGGTGTTGAGTAAAGGCTAGATCAGACAAACATTACCAGGGAGACAACAGGCTTTTGTTGCGCAGGTCGATCAGCTCATTTTGTTGTTTGTTGTTTCTTTAGCGACTGACCAGGCAAGAGCTGTGGCAGATGGTCAAACAGCATTATGGCAATGACTTGGGGTTGAGCCAGGAGGAGATGGATGGTATGCCGATGACATTAGATACAGTTGCACAGACTCAGCCCAGGTGAGTCGACCACGTGCTGTAATATGTTATAAACATGTTGGCTTTATGATGGTGTGAAAGCGATTTATTTATTAATTTTGTTATAAACTTTAGTTTAAGCTTGAACATGAAAGCAGAGGATCATGCAGTAAAATTGGAGAGACCTTCCTCTCTACGACTTCCTCAGATCGAGCAGACGTCACACGAGACCTCGACGCCGCAGGGAGACGACACGCAGTCGTCCATCGGACTGCCGAACACGTTATCTCCAAACGGGGTACAGTTTGTTTTCTGATATGCAGTTTGTTTTAAGTGTAGAAATAATAATTATGGCAGATAAAATAACAGACACGTGCTGTTCAGTAACAATGCAGCGTTTGTGTTTCATTTAGTTTTAAGTTAAATAATAAATGATTGAATTAGAAGTTTGTGTGGTTTAAATGCTACACTTGTTTTTTTTATTAAGGACTAAAAATTGGGACAGAAAAAAACTTATATTAAATCAGAATACTTATAAATTCATAATACTTACACAATCGCAATATAAATCAAATCGGTATCGTGATATCGTATCAGGCAGGTCCCTGGTGACTCCCTTTCCTGCTAAACTTGAGACACGTTAAACATTTTTAGATAGGCATATTTGTATTGTTGCACTTATACCCTAACTATGTGTTTGTAAGCACATTTAGGATGATGCCCGGAGCACGCCGTCTCATCCACGCAGTCCCAATCTGTCCCTGGATCGCTTCAGCAATGATCGAGTGTCCAAGCACTCTTCTCTCTCCTTAGATCTGAATGCCAATGAGGACAGGCTCTCGGATAATAGCCTGTCTGATGACCTGGAGGATGGTGGGAGCCTCTCTCTCTTTCTTTCTGTGTGTGTGTGTGTGTGTCTAAATGGTAATGTGTGGCTGTTTTATTGTAATCATTCTGTCCTTCTGTGTTGTGCAGTGGAACGAGAGTATGTGTCCCAGGCGTCTCAGGGAAGGCTGTACGTGAACAGGGTGTTCCGTTTCAGTGCGGCGAAAATGTTCGAGCTGCTTTTCACTGATTCCTATTTTGCCCAGCGCTTTATGGATGCCAGGAAGATCACGGGTGAATATCACCTTTATATTCACATGTGCACGTGTCATCTTATGGTCAGAAATGGCTCAAGGGAACATAACTGTATACAAGAAGCTATTAAAAACAACAACAAAATAAAATCTTGTCATTTTCAAGTCAAACCGGGACTTATGATGAATTTTCTTGTGACTGAAAGTGTAAGAGCAATTGATACTTACAGAAGACATCAAGCACAGTACGGTGATGAGACTCTTGGCCATAGTAAAACATGTAAATTGTGCAAAGGTTTTAAAGAAGCATGTACGTCCCTAAATGACGATCCTGGCTGCGATGGCTCGGAGCCCATTTGTAGTCATTCCCGCGAACATTCAGTGAGTGGAACATGTGATGCTTGTAAATTGATGGATACCTTGCCACCAACGTGCAGAAGAGACGCATCTGTCTGCGGGAAGTGTACACACGAACAGTGGGAGTTATTACCACATCCCTCGTACATTCCCGACCTCACTCCAAGCCATCACCATTAAAGGAGTTCCTGGGAGGCCAACATGAAGCAGAAAGTCCGATCATGGCTTCGGTATACTGACAAAACTTTCTACCTTGATGGTATCCAAGCTCTAGTGAAACGCATTAGAACGAGCAGAGGATTATATAGAGAAATAAAGAGGGTTTTTACTCTCCTAACTGTTCTGTTATATTGCGTAATCAAAAGTCCAGGTTTGACCTGTACAATTGTGATTTTCAAGCATTAATCCAATAGACATTTCAGAAATGTTATTATATATATAATTGGACTAAAAAATTATGCACTGGAAAAAAAAAATTATGCTTTTTATAATAATTATTGCTGCTTATAGTTTCCTACTTGTTTTTTTTTTTGACCCTTTGTAGGTATAACCTCCACATCTTGGCAAAGGGATCCCTCTGGCTCTATGAAGAGAAACTTAAAATACACCATCACCATCTCCAACCCACTAGTGGGTAAATTTACCACTGCAACAGAAAACCAGGTCAGTCGTCAGTCTGGCAGAACTAATGAAGCTCACTGTGCGTCTGCTGCTTTGTTTTAACCGATTCCACTATTTTCTCTAGACACTATATAAGGAATCCAGGGAGGGTCATTACTACTTGGTGGAATCAGAAGTCTACACGCACGACGTTCCGTACCACGACTACTTCTACACTTTAAATCGCTACTGCATCATACGCATCTCCAAGCACAAGTGTAGACTTCGGTAAGCGCTGGAATTTTCAGCTTGTGTTGCTCTCTCGCTGTGATGTAACGCTAACTGGTGATCAATTCTTGCGCAGGATTTACACCGATGTGAAATACAAGAAGCAGCCATGGGGATTCATTAAGTCTTTTATCACCAAAAACTCTTGGAGCGGCCTGGAGGACTACTTCAGACATCTTGGTTAGTGTCAGACTTTAACTGCTGGTTTTTGTCCTTCAGTCTTCCTGACCGGGTTCAGAGCGTGACATGTCTCCTTGGTCTTAGAAACCACTGCTGATGTAGTTCATCATGACTTATTTACTGTGAAGCTGATTTACTTTGTCTTATGTGCTTTAGACTTTTGAGATTTAGGTATATAATTAAGCAATATCACACGAGAGGGAGTGCTGTTGTAGTGAATATCAGCCTGAAGCCGAAGATGTCCCAGCCGTGCTGATATCCAGCACGACCTCAAATGTAATATTTCTGTTATACAACCGTTCCACAAACACTATTTATTATTAGCAGATTATGATTTATTTGTTTATTTACCCCGTTATTTTGCTCCACCAACACGTATCCTAACTCGCCGCGACTGACAGGTAGTGTAATCAACAGGAGTGAAAGTAGTTTTAAATCCTTACTGGTACTATGTAGCCAAAACGTGAACAGAATAAACCATGGAGGTGGTGGACAATCGAAATTAACGAGATTTACTTTATATGTACATTTATTATTATACGTGCTTCTACATTTATGAGTCTGGTTCCTCTCAAGGTTTCTTCCTTTACCATTTTAGGGAGTTTTTCCTTGCCACTGTCACAGTCCCCCCTGCTCCTCAGGGACAATCTTATCATTTTGATTTATTCACATTCACATTTCATACAACCTTCCATAATTCTTTTGATTGTGTAAAGCTGCTTTTCGACAACGACAATTGTTAAAAGCGCTATAAAAATGGAATTGCATTGAATTAAATTGAATTGCATTATTCCTCTTTAGAATATCCACTCTGCTAACTTTAGGGCTCTGGGATTAAATCCCAAACAGCGCAAAACGGAATGCTAGTGCATTATCCCTTGTTCCACACACTAAGTAGTGCCCTTGATCAGGGGTTGGAGAGGGATTTGGGATTTCGCCTTGTGTTAGAAACTAGTTAGTTTTGCAGCTCGGTTAGTCATAAACAGAAAAACACGGATGGTTTAGAGGCGATTCATAATTACTTAGAAGCAGTTAATAAGTGTGGAATTCCTCTCGTCCAATCATATTACTCGGTTGGAACTACCCATTATGTCGTCTAAATTGACACAACAAACTGCAGGTCCATTGACATGAGTATGCTTTATTTGTTTATTCGAGGCTGTTAGGTTTTAATTTTGATAATCGATTAACAAGTCTTATCAGGAGAGTAATTAAGAGAAGTGATCGGATCAAAGTGGCTGTAAATGACGGTAAGGACAAAGTCCCGGTTTGGATTCCACATGTCTCGTAATACAACTCGTCACTCATGTCTGTTTTTTGAAGGCAGTGCAAGACAAATGAGTAGCATTATTATTATAAAATCTTATACACCGCATCACAGACAAAACATTTTGAGACTTATTTCAACACCTAGTTAAATTGATTCTTCTATTACGTTTCTCAGTATAAAGAAACGAGTCAAAGTTGTCACCCACGGTGATCCCACATACTGTACACTGTAGATGTAGTTGAGAGAATATACAGTATTGCTCGAGTTATATTTTAACTCCTGTACAGGTACGCTTTATATAAAACGCACAATTTTTTTCTCCCTTTTCTAAAAACAGAGGCGGAGCTTCTTGAAGAGGAGGCGGAGTTGACCCAAGGGTCTGGCGATGCTGGAAAAGGCGGTTTGCGTAGAAGGCGGAGGACGTTCAGTCGCTCCATGCAGGATCACAAGAGACCCAGCAGGCAGTTCAGTGTCGACCCCGAGCAGCTCAGAGAAAGCTCCATCGGTATGACTGGTTACTTTTTTTTTTATTTCCTCCATCCTCATGATTGAATAGCAGGAACAGCTTGCAAACATAGTGCTAATGAGTTATACATTCGACGAAAATATTTCTGTATGAGGTCACATGGCTCACTTAGTCTACGTTCACATTACAAGCCACATTGTTTAAAAAACGGAGCCTCGTCTTATTCAGAGCGACGTATTTTTTTTTTTTCTCAGTTTATATCTGAGCAGATGAGAGTTAAGGGCCTTTCTCAACTTGGTTGGTGGTGCTGGGGTTTGAACCTGAGACCTAACGATTAGTAGCCCACTGAACTACCCGATGTTCCTCGTTATTATATAACCACCCTCAGGTTTACCCCTTTAATTTACTCTCTAGATCGCAAACATTTACTAAAGCATCCAAACAAGAAATCCCCCGTTAGTGTACACGCTTGGTTTCTCTGTCAGGCAGGTGTGAATATCTGGCCAAACTGAAGTAGCTAATCCGGTCAGATGTCTCATCATATACCGTACATCTGGTCCTGGTGGTTAACGTAAGCTTATTCTATTAACATTCCCGTTTTTTTTTTTGAGTGAGCAACTGTCTGTATTCAGATAAACTAGTATTTCTTTCAACCAACAAAACTTATTAGCTGGCATTCGTTCGGCCCACAAAAAGGGGTCTATTGAGATGCACTGATTTTGTAAGGTACCTTGAGAAATCCATAACTGTTATATGGATGTTCAAGAAAACACTTTGACCAAAGTTTATGCAGAATGAAAGATTTTGTTTCTTTCTTTAAATCAGGCCGTCTGAATAATTGGATCAGTTTTAGCGAATATATATATATAAAACTTTCATCTAAGCTCTCACAATCCAGACAAAATACATTAAGAATGAAATGTAAGGCACAGCTAGGGCTCAAACCTTTTGATCAGTAATGTGGAACACAATAACCAATCCATAAATTAAAAAAAAACATCTTAGTGCTGATTTACTGAGAACTTTTTATTTTTTTATATTCCTGCACTAATTATGCCTCACTGTTACATTTCATTACAAGGAATTAGTCTCTCTCTCACCTGCACTAGTAGCTTTAGCACATTTTATTTATTTTTTTAGTCACTCACCTTTTGCACACAGCCTGCCATGCTTTATGCCTTATTGTGTGGTTTGCGGTAATACACACTAAGCAAACTGCATGACTAATAACAGCCTTGGTCTTATATTTCAGGTGCAGCAGACACGAAGAATACACAAAAGTGGAACATCACTTCCATTATCGCTGCAATGAGCTTAATGTAAGCCTGCGTACAGTAACTCATCGTTCATGTGCAGTGAGGTGCCACGACTGCTTAAGATCTCACGTGTTGTGTCTTATTTATACCACCAGCTGTTAAATTTTTGAATTTCATTAGTTTTTCTGAATCCGGTCATGGGTTTCTATTAAGTTGATGGTTCTTACATGTCATTTTTTTAATAGTGAAGAATAAAAAACAAATACAAAGTGTAAGAGCATCACATAATCCAATATGTAGATAAAATGGAAGTCAGATGTGATAAAATGGCTCGTGGTCATGTTGGAACCTAACCACGAGCCATTGCTAAAGGAATGCTGAAAACCTACAGTACAGTCGATAAAACATGAATCATTTCTACGATCCAAATGGAGAACATGAATCTCACTGTGGTGCTCTGAAGAGGTTTCCTTACCGAAACGCTTGTTGACATGATTTTATATATTGTATACGTTTATGCGATTTTACTGTTGGTTGAATATCTGTTGATCAGTGTCTGTATGCTAATCTCTGCTCGTGAGATGAACAGCTGTTAGAGTTCAGGTTTGTAATTTTACCCATGTTACCTTTTTTTATTTTTATTTTTTCCCCCAGATTGTTGGTTCTGACCATACTGAACCTGGGACTGTTCTTTAAGCTATGGGCCATGGAGGACGTAGCGCATCGAATGTACTTAAGCACAACGCAGCGAATGAGGGAAAAAAACAAGCCCAGGTAAGAGCCACGCAACATGCAAAGTAAGCGAGAGTGTATTAGAGAATGATGCAAATTCAGACGGAAGCAGGTTATTTTTAATCGCACCATAATCAAGATCGGATGAAAAATTTGCCTGATCCTTCCACTGTGACTCTGTTGAGCCATCTCCTCTTTCGCTTTAAATGTTGTACTGATTTTACTTTGGTTAATGTTTTTCCGTTAATGATTTAGCTCTCACCTGAGTCTCTACATAACAAAGAGATGCAGCAGAGCTTTAGTGTATTTGGGCTGTTCAGAGCTGTCAACTTTCAGTCTAGTTTGCCTGATGCAGCTCAGTTCAACTGCGTCACATCTCTGCATTGCATTCTGGGAGTACAGGGTTTGCAACAACTAGAGTTTGTCTCAAATGAGGAGGAAAAAAAGCTTATTCTTTCAGTTTTATGAGCAAACAGTAAAATTTGTTCTCCAACATTTGAGCATACAGGAATAAGCAATATCAGCGCACATTATTTACAGTGCAGTATTTTAATTTAGGGATATTTATTGTGTTTGACTTTGGATTTTAATTTCTTCTTCTTCTTCCTCTTTCTCAGCTTAGCACCTGACCTGGGCCCTCGACAGCCTTCGTTCCCGAGGAGCCAAGAGGAGACGCGTTTATTGAGGGCCGTGCTACAGGACTCCATCAACCTTCTGGAACAGGTCTGCTATGCTTAGCGATTTTTTGTTTTGTTTTGTTTTTATTACCTCTGTGCACAATCTTTTGCAATCTCAGCAAAGGAAATTCTATCTGCCTCAGTGCTTCTGTGCAAAATATCTTCATCTCGTCTCATATTTCGCTGAGAGGTCTTTTAAAACCCGTGGGTTTTGTCTTTTTGCCGTTCGTGACATCTCCTCTTTCGTTCCACAGTTACGCAACTCTCTCGTGGTGCTCCAGCAGAACTTCCACAGGTCCAATAAGACAGCTACTCCGCTATGACCTGCTGCCTGGTGACCCACAGAGTGCAGGAGAATTTGTCCCACAGGGGTTTCGCCCACATAATGGGACGCCGCCGTAGGCAACTGTTACCTCAGAGACGCCTTTCCGCCATCAGGTGTTTCTACCTCAGGCCTTCTGCGCTGTGGTTGTTTTTGAGCCGTTTGCGGGCGTGTAGGGATTTGTGCTGGAGCGGGGAGCGATGCAGGCCCGTTGCCCCTGCAAATTGTGAGCTCAGGGTACATTTAAATTCACAGGTGTCACCTTTTCCCTTTTGATTATTGTGTAAATGCTTGCAGTCATCAACCTTAATTATTGAATGTATCCAGTTTTTGCCTGTTGATTTGCACAATTGTTAACACCTCTGTTTATAATCTCTCTCCAGGGCTATGTGAGTGTGTGTGTGTGTGTGTGTGTGTGTGTGTGTGTGTGTGTAAGCAGGTATAATGACTATAAATATAAATATTCCGTTAGTGCACTCTTAACCAGAGCATTACTAAGCTAATTTATTATTATTACTTTTTTTTTTTTTTTTTTTACCATGTTGGTAAATCTGTTAAAATCTACTGACCACTGTTGAATGATGGGTAAATATTCTGCCTGCGTGTATAGGACATATTACAGATATATAAATACTACAGATTTTTAGTTTCTAGATTCATAGATTCTGGATTATTTTATGTTCCTCTGCAGGAATACATATGTACAGCAACGTCATAAATGATGCCGAGAACGGGACAGGTGTGTGTAATTATACTTGATTTTTTTTATATATATATATTTTAGCTGTAAGTTGTTTAAGTGACATTTTGCTGTAATTTGTAATTGTACAGATTGTAGAGACTTAAACAGTCGTAATAATATTTTTGCACAGCAATTCCCCAAAGATGGTGGAGTTTAAAGGATTTTAAGCCAAGCCTTGTAAATCTTTTCATTTTCTTCGTGGAGATTTTAAAACTGTGTGATGTTTATTTATGCCTTAAATAAAAAAGACATGTTTGTCGTGATTTTGCAGCTTATAGTTGTATGAACACTAGAAACTTTGTTTCAACAGAGGAAAAATGTCTTTTCTTTGACTGTTGCTGCTCTAGTTGATTAATTTCCCACAGACTGAACCGCATCACAATAATGACTCCTGAGCCTTGCATATTAAAAAGTAATGTAATACACTATGATTAAAGTTAAGAATTGCTGGATCCACATTAAAACCAACATTAGTTTAACAAAGTCTTTACAATTCGCTGATGATCATTTTCAAGAGCTATATTTGAGAATAAAGTGCCCCGTTGTGCATCTAATAAAAGCTTCTCAGTGTCCCTGTGAGAAAACGTTCAGTAATTTGAGTCTACAGTAAAGATTCACCTCCCAAATTGAAAGCTAAGCAGGACACTGTACAGGCAGGGCTCACATCAGTGTTGCCAAATAGAGAGAAATCCCATAACTTGGAAGGCGACAATGCATAACACTACATCATTTAATATTGGATATCCACTTTATTAGGAATAAAAGTAATACCTCTTACACAATATATAATATGATTTTTAATTCCTTTATATTGGCTGAAACTGCTAAATATATTACGGTATGATCTGATTAGACTATACTATTAATAACCTGCAATCAACATGGATTCTCATGTAGATCTAGTATTCATTTGTTTTGTTTTATTGTTTGAAGATAACCAGATTTACAGGCCAGTCACCTTACTTGTCTATTTCCACCAGTGATTTATGATTGCTGCAACAATTAATTTTATTCCATGCCCTCTAAACATATTCAACTTGTTAGATCATTAAATCCTAGCGACGAACACGTGTACACCTGCACATTACCTAATACAAGATATAATTAAGATTCAGATCAAATGTGCTGGTTAAGGTTCACGTCAAGCATCAGAATGAGGGTGTGACCTGTATAAGTTTGACCTTTGACCATGGTTGTTGTTACCAGATTGGCTGGTTTAAATATTTCAGAAACTGCTGGAATTTAATACATAGGAGTCTGTAGACGTTCCCTAATATTTTGCAACGAACAAAACCACAACAAAATGTTGTAAGTTGTGGTTCTCTGTGTGGAAAACAACTCTTCATTGGAGATGATGGTGAAGAACAAACAGACATGTTCAAACTGCAAAGGGTATGGTAACACAAATAACCCGTCTGTTCTACTGTGTTGAGCAGGAAGCATCTTAGAAAGCACATAAAACATTATGACAAGGGCTCAAACCACAATGTTTTTCTTATTAAACTTACTAGGTTTAGATGAGTACGTGTATGTACTATACTGTATGTGGGTAAGTGTCTTAACAAGATTGTATTCCTGCCTCACATGAAGGCCTTGGCCACACATTCAGATTGAGTAATCAGATCATTAGTGTGACATCTCACAATAAAAATGTACAATAGCTTTATTTGCCTACAGCACATACTAATACTAGAATTAGTTTCTCTTGAGAGACACAATGGTGACTTGTTCTTTCTGAGATGTCACATAAGCCTACTTGAGGATAAATACAAAAGTCAGTCAAATCACTTTTAACAACCACACACATAGTGGCTTATAAAGCTCTAAAAGATAGACTAGGTGATTATAAAACTAAGATGCTTAAACAACTTTGATTGCACTGAGTATTCCTAAATGATACAGTACCTAGTGCGATCAGACATGCTCGTTTTCTGAGGCCCTGCAGCCAGGGGTGATGCCGAAGTCATCATTATCGCCACTGCTCGATGATGAGCTAGACCCTCCTTTCTTTTTATTTACAGCTTTAAAGAACTATTTCTTTTTATAAAAAACTATTAGTTTTTTACAAATAGTTTTTTACACAGCTCTTTCTTTTTGACAAGCACCATTTTCAAACATGTCTGACATTGTGACCATAAGCTTTACCTGTCACTCACTTTTAATTACGTTAAAACTGTTCCTATACATTCTAAGATAGTGTTGTGTCCTGGTGCCCACATGGGTCACTTCATGAATGCCAAGTGGTCTATTACCCCTTTTTCATTAAAGGGAACCAGGTGCTAGTTCATGACTGGTGCAATGCTGGCAATGCTATTAGCACAACAAAAAGAAAGATGCTAATGGCAAGCACGACAACAACAGTGACGGAATTCAACGTGGCTTCGTGAGCAGTTTTTCTAGCTTTTTTATTATAAGGAAGCATTTGAGCTACTCATTGCATATTAAATCCATCTTTGAAAGATGGCGCTCACAAACTTTTTATTGGTTGTGACAATCCCAGCCTCCAGCAGCTGATGTTAGTGGTTCTTTGTTCTACCCTGTTCCCCAAGTGTTGGCACTGCCATGGAACTGTTTTCTCTGTCTGAACAGTCTAGGGCCTGGGTCGCTCAGTGGTAAATGGCAAACTACTGCTCGGAAGGTCCCAGGTTTAACCCCCATCACCAGTGATGTGCCCTTACCCCTCAACTGCTCAGATGTGAAATAAGAATGAGATAAAAATGTTAGTCAGTCTGGAAAATGGGTATGTGCCAAAATGTAAAAGGGTATTTCTAGGCCCTTACCTTCATCCCAGGTAAGTTTGTGCATTAAGGTGAACCTGTCAAAAAAGTACATTTTCCATTATAGATTACATTTAATGTTTCCTTTTTAAGGAAAGGGAATTTAAAGGAGCGATTTTGCCCCGGTATGGAGTGGCGATTGTATTCCTGCCACACACCAAGGACCTGGTCACATATTTGAGGGAAGTGATCTGATCTGCATTAGTGTACATCTTACAGTAGAAATGTGCAGAAGCTATATGTTTGACTACAGCACAAATACTATTCGTTTCTCTTGGCAGTCTAGTTCATGTGAACTTTTTTTTAAAGTACATTTTCCATAGTAGATGACCTTTAATGTGTGTGTGTTTTTTAACGAGAAGGTTAAAAGAGATGGATCTGGCAACCCTCTCTAAGCACTGCTGAGTAGGCTTCATGGAGCGGATATGAGATGAACCAGAGGACCATGTGTGAGATAAAGGACAGGGTCTGGGCCGAGGTTCTTTACTGCTTCACTGTTCAACACCTTGGTGAAGAGACAGAGAGACACTTCGACCTCGGATAACGATTTATTCCAAACCTGTGCGTTCAGTGAAACCGACGAGACGGGAGTGCTTTCCTTGACGGAGAAGGGGGGTAAAAACGCAACCTGGCAACCAGACGGGCGGGCTTGTGCGTTACCGTGGCTAAGAGATCTCCCAACATGTCACATCGACACACACACACACACACAGGTAAGGAGAAGAAGAAGAGGTGATAAAGGGGGGCGCGCGCATGTTTGTGTATGAGTGAGTGAGTGAGTGAGCGCGCGCGATGATACCGTTTCAGGTGAAGAAAAAGTTTCTAGAAACGCAGTAAAATCCTCGCGCTTCCGTGTCATGTGTAAACATTTCTGACACAAACAACACGTCAATTAATGACTGGAACGTTTTCCTCGAGCCTTTAAACGCACACGAGGCACTTTAGAGAGCAAACGGACTGTTGAGGGCGGGGTGTGTTCTCTGTGTGACCTTGGTCTTCTCTCTCTCTCTCTCTCTCTCTCACACACACACACACATACTATACTGAGTGTATCTCTGTGGTCATTCTTTCTGTTCAGTCATTAAGCTTCACACTTTTATGACTCCTGACCCGAGCATTGACCTTAACTGTGAGTTACACTGTTAGCAGTGTGTCAGGATACCATCTGCACATTCCAGTTTACAGAAATAAAAGGAAAACTTGTCCCAGCACTTCTTTAGTAATTATACCCCACCCACCCTGCATTCTGCCCCAACTTCCGGTTGCGTCTCCAAGTGGTCTTACTTCTTACCTTCCTGATATTTACTCACTCTCACTCACTCAGTCATCGTCTGTACCACTTTATCCTGTGTTTATCCCAAGACACTTTGGGCACGAAGCACCGTACATCCTGGATGGCAAGCCAGTTCATCGCAGGACACCCATACACACACTCATTCACACACTATGGGCAATTTGAGAATGCATAATTGGCTTAATCTGCATGTCTTTGGACTGTGGGAGGAAACCGGAGTACACGGAAGAAACCCACGAAGCATGGAGAGAACATACAAACTCTGTGCACAAAGAGGCGGGATTTGGACCTGGCCCGGGAATCGAACCCGGACCCTGAAGGTTCAAGGCAATAGTAAGACCACTTTCAGACCACTAAGCCATCGTGCCGCCCCGATATTTAAATTAAGTAAATTAAAGGTGCAGTAGGCACCTTTAATATAAAATTGTTTTTAAAACATGCCCTTCTTGTACCAAAAAACCCTCAAGAAATGTAAAACCTGATCATTTACATCAGTTTAAACCAGTGCTTCTGCACAACTGGCTGTGAGAAAACTGTTTTATATAACAGACTTCCGGCCCAGAAAGCTGCTTCTCCTTCTTCTTCTTTTTCTTGTTGTTTAATGGCTTAATGGTTGGAATCCATTAGGATACATTATCGCCAACTGTAGGTCTCACTCTCCCTCGTCTTCCCTTCTCAGTGATCTTGCCCGGAAAGCTTGTTTGTAGGATGTGAATCAACAGTCACCTCCTGATATGTTATCATGAAACCTAAGTGCTGATTCGATTAATATTGCAATTCTGCAAGTACTGCACTGTGATTATGTAAATAATCTGATTTAATATATTTTTTTCCTTTTAACCTTTAAACAAATTGCTGTAACTTAAAAGTTAAAAAAATTAATTTAGTTTAACTAAATTAGGTTTTCTTGTGCAAAAAAAAATCATTTTAATAAACTGCATGTATAAAGTCTTTTCTTTAACTGTAGTAATTAACGAAGCCTAACATAAAAAGAACCTGTTAATTTGTCTGTTTTTGTCAATCTAATCTGTTGGCTCTGCCCACAATCACACCATATTACAAATCTCTGTTAGAGGTAATACACCAGTTAAAAAAATAATCATTCTGTGCTGTAATTATTTTTCATTCGAAGAAAGAAATTCAAGGTTAAATGTCTGGCTCAGGTGAACAATAGCAGCAGCATGATCCTATCATCTGCGATCGAACCCTAAGGTTTTTTTTTTTTTGGCTTGTAGTTCAGGGTCTGATTGCCTGGCTTAGGCCATGCGATACACGGCTACACTGTTCAGGATTGAATGAAGCGCTCGCCTCTGAAATCTGAGCTATTAAAGCAAACGCTGGCAGCAGAACAAGGGATATATAATGGATGAGGCTGTAGTGTGTAAACAAGCCGCCGGGATCAATCCGTGTCTGCTTTTCTTCGTTCCCCTACAGGTGAACGATGATGATCTGAGGCTTTTCCGATGAGCCGCTGTCCATCATGAAGAAGCGCACCAGTAAAGCGACGGAGCTGGACGATCCGTTGTGCTGCTGCGAGTATGTGGACCGGCATGGTGGGCGGAGTCACATGGCAGCGTGCTGCTGTGACTGTGAGGATCTGGACGAGGCTTGTGACAGGTGAGGGAGGAGCTGTGTAGGATGGAAGGGAATTATGGGTATAACAATAAGGGAATTATGAGTTAGATAGGGTTAGAGGGGCCAACAGATGATCCGGCCAATTCTAAAAAAAATATAAAACATTATTGCATGCAAATCATTAAAAACATCCAATAACTGTCTTGTTAGAACGAGAATCCTGGAACAGGAACTGTGATGTAGTGCCAGAACATTCTCAGAGTTTATAAAAGTGAGCCAAAAGTAAAGGAAGTGTACTTCATTTAAAGTAGCAGATTTTTGATTATGTGCTGTTTGTGTAGATATCAATCTCTAATAGCATAAAATTTGCACCTCTTATAATAAATTCTCTGCTGTTTCACAGATGGATGAAGAGAGAAGCCCAAAAGCCGGACTCGCTGACTCGAGTGTCGGACACGGTCACGGATCGTCTACGAGTACCCTGGATCACAGGAGCTAAAAAAGTCGACCTGTCCTTGATCCCACCTCTTATCCTGCTTCCCATCCTCCTGCACATCGCCGCTCTGCATTACCTGCTGGGTGTCGTGGTCCTGACGGCGCTTCCCGGCATGGTGCTTTGGTATTACTACTTCACCCACCGCAAGAAAGGACGCACGCTGTTCTTCCTCAGCCTGGCACTGTTCTCCCTGTTTTACATGTACTACCTCTTCCTCACCACAGTCATGCCACGAGGCGATGTCACTAACATCCAGCTGGGAATCATAACACTAGGGGTGGCGCTTACCATCGTTGCTCTTATTCGGACCAAGAAAGGGCCGGGCTATCTCCAGCTCGGTCCCGCTGACACGCACAGCACCGTGACGTATCACAGCCCTCCCCCCGACGTAGACCCTGTCTACCACCACGGCTCACGGCATCAAGTGGTGATCGCCAATCGGACCAGTCCTGCTGAGCAGGGCGCCGAGCTGGAGAAAGACGGCAGCAGCAGGAGGAACTGGTGTCCGTTCTGCAAGCTGGTGCGACCTCCAAGAGCTGGACACTGCAGGATCTGCGGCGCTTGTGTCCTACGTCTGGACCATCACTGTGTCTGGTGTGTCTCAGATTAAGAATTTATATCCATAAATGAGTGGGGAAAAGGTTTGAGAACTATAGATAGTGAAGAATTGAATCTTTCGAGAATGGTATGATTACACAAGTGAATCCTGAGTTGTGTTGTTGCTTCGACAGGATTAACAGCTGTGTGGGTCAAGCCAACCATCGTAGCTTCCTGTTGACGCTCATCTTCTTCCTGTTGACCTCACTGTATGGGATCAGCCTGGTGCTGCGCAGTGTGTGTCCCACCCAGAGCGTCCTGACCGCCCTGTTCTACTGTCCTGATGTCTACAGTCAGTTCAGGTGTGAACCCTTTTACACAGCTACTGTGAATGTAATCAGCATCTCTATCATGATGCCTCTGCAGGGTGGTTACACTACGAGAATAAAGGATCTGGAGCTGCAGATCTGGATACAGCTGAAGGGATGTCATAAAAGAGCAGTGTTGTTCTAATAAATAGTTATAAAAATGATTGGATATTATGTACAATTTTACGGTTCATCGAGTGTAAGAGCCCCTAATGTTGTCCTTAAAGGACGCCTCTAAGGGTTTAAACCTAATTTAAATTTGGTGTAAAAGTTTCAGGCCCAGTTATTAAAACTTAAAGCTTCAAAATGTAAAAATTAATCTGTCATCAATAGTCCAATCCTGTGTGTGTGTGTGTGCAGCTCGGCCTTGTGCTTCACCTGTGCCTGGTACAGCAGCATCGTCACTGGAGGTCTTCTCCACCTGCTGGTGCTGCAGCTGATCAACGTCAGCTACAACGTTACGGAGCGCGAGGCTCGGGCTGCTCTGAGGGATAGAACGGGGCGCAGCCTCGTCTGGGGTCTCATCATCGACACCGGCGTGTACTCCCACGGCTTCTGGAGCAACTGGACCGAATTCCTCACCATGGCTGAGAAGTTGCAGCCCAAAGCCTTGAAACCCACAGATCTGGTGTAGACATCTGCGTAAAGTCTGAGCCTTAAGGAAGTGTGACTTTTCAGAGGTCAGGTTTAAAGCTGTCGCACTGAAGCGTTATGCACATGCAGATCTCCAAGATTGTTCTTTTTTTTTTTTTTTTTTTCCCTTGTTTGCAAAAAGGTTTGTTATGGTTTTCGTCCACTAGGTGGCAGCAGGATATTATATTTCATCTGGCTATAACCAAATCACAATGCCTGCCTCATCGATGCACCTCAACAGTGAGGGAGTATGGGTATCGAACTGTTTATCAGACCCAACATCTCTTAGTCTTAAGCCATAGAATGTATTCCATGAACCCATAACATTTAATCTGCTGCGTCTCTGTCTCCACCCAGTATGTAAAGTGTTCTTGTGTAGACGCCGTCATAGCTTGATTTAGTGCCTTGCTGGGACATAGGTTGTCCAAGATTCCAGACGTCTATAAAACGCAGACGGCGTCAAAGTGAATGTGCAATAACAGCCTTCAATATACAAGGGGTGTTCGAGTCAAACCTCGGAACACAGTTCGGAGAGTAAAAACTTCGGAGTGTTTATTTCTCTGTATAATCAGTGCATTTACTGTATCTCAGCATTTCACAAGTGCTTGGATACCATCACGGTAGAAAGTTTTCTCAGCTCACCAGATCCATGATCGGGTTGTATGCTACACGTCTGAAACGCCGGCCTCCCAGGAACTCCTTTAATAGTCCAAACATGTGGAAATGGCTTGAAGAGAGGATCCCAGCAGAGTTACCCGCAGATTTTCAAGCATCTGGCATTTTAAAGTCTTGTGGAAATATTAATCAGATTTATGCCTTCATTCAGGAAAAGTTTTGTCCAAAGTCCCGGTTTGACTTGAACAGCCCTTGTATGTGTTATAAAAGTAGTCAAGTTGCAGTGTTTAAGAAATCAGGTCTTAATAAATAGGTGGAATTTTCATCTCATTGTAAAGCCTTGTTAAGAACACACACACACACACACACACACACACACACAGTATATGCAAAAAAACAACAACGAAAAAAGGGTTTATGAAAGAACACAGGTTTCATCTGTTTTAACCAAGCAGTGTTTGTTCTGATCTGTGTACCATCATGCATCAGTAACCAGCTGTTCAAACTGATTGTGACTCACAAAAGAGCAAAATAAAACTTTTTCGAAAAGATTATAAACAGCTGATTTTTATTTTTTTGATTTTTATGTGTTCCACAGATATATATTAGGTTTATTTGGCCTTCCCAAATTGTCTTTAGCGTGTGTGTGTGCGCTCCCGTCCAGGGAGAACCGCGGCTTATTCCCAAAGTTTCCTGGGATAGGCTCCAGGCCTCCCGCGACCCTAGAAAATGAATAAATGAATGAATGGTCACAGTGGTGCTGTTAGCCGTGTGACGCCGAGCTCCAAACGTCGTCCACTGGGGGCGGCCGGAAATCCGGGAGGATCTCGGACACCCTGCGTCGGAGCTGCTCTCTCCTATCCTCTCTCTCTCTCTGTTCCCGGAGCGCCGCCGGCAGACGCCGCCAAGCAGCAAAACACCTGCTCACCACTCGCCTGAGGCACACACACACACACACACGTAAATACAAACACCAGGTCAGCTTATAAAGCTCACACAAAGCCTTGAGTTTTGTCAATGGTTAGTTTGCTGACCTGGCACTGTACTCGTCAGCCCTCTGCTCTTTGTCCCAGCCTTCTAGTCTCTGCTGCATTGCGTAATCCAGCAGCACCTTCAGGACCTTCCTCTGAATCTGAATGGCGTGAAAGTGCTCAGCTTGTACCTCCAGGTGAGACTGCAGGAGCTTAAACTGAGTAATCACAGGGGGATTAGTCAGCAAAGGTGCAATAAGCGTGAACACGTCTGAAATTTATTCTCTCAAACACTTCACTGCATCTAAAAAGCTGGAGACAAGAATAGCTTGGAAGGAAATGGATTGCGGCTATAAATCCTACCATTTTCCAGCGGGACAGAGCTCGCTGAAGCAGGATGCGCTCGTACAGTTGGTCTGCGTGGCTCTTTTTCTCTGCCAGGGCCTCGTCTGTTGTGTGGCGCCAATGCAGAAAGCAGCGTCTTTGTAGAGCCTGCGTGTGATGCACCTCGGCTTTCTGATGAAGGGAAAAAACAAAACAATTTGTCTCCAAATGCACCATATGGTTGAACAAGCTGAGGGGAGGAGATCTTGTCATATGAGGTCACAATAGGGGGGAAATATAATAGACCAGTTTAAGCACCAGGTTAAAGCCAAAGGCTATACAATACAAGCATTTTCTTCCCGTCTGTACATGCACACTAAAGACACGTCTGTCTAACAAACTGAAGTTTGCATAATAAGATACCCTGGTTCCCTGAGACTGGCATCATCGCTGGCATTCCGTATGCCCCGTGAGCACAGAAGAAATGTCTCGCCCTCAGTGGGATAAATCTGTGTATCGAGATCCCCAGGGAATTTGTCGAGCCTTGTTTTCGTGTGTGTGTGTGTGTTGGGTTGTTTTTGGAATAATGCGATGCTATGCTTCAGACACAGCAGAGAGAGAGAGAATGCCAAGCCTGGCACTCGCTCGGGTGTCTAATGAGTCTATGGATCACCGGACAGCCACGTCCTCAGACTGCACAGGCCGTCTGGTTGGCTGGCACCTCTTGCTGCTTTTGTGACTAATAGGACTTGGAGCATACTTCTTTCTCCTCCTTGTTTTCTTCTCCAACGAGACGTCCAATATCCTGTCTTTGCCCGTCCATCTTGATAAGCAGGTGTAAGAGCACAGATATGACGGGGACATCAGTAAAGCCGAGGACTGAAGTCGCGCTGGGTGAAAGGCAGCAGATGGGCTTCGTGCGGAGCGTGTGTGTTAGCGGTGGGCTGATATGTGAGGCTGGGAACAAGTCACAACCCACTGACTGGGGAGGGGTGTGTGTGGGGTCACCTGATCATTGGCGTGGCTCTGCTTCACCAGACGCTTCCATGGTGTTATTCCTTTGTACAGCAGCAGGGATCGGAGGTAGTGCTCTCCGGCCTGCTTTAACAACGTCTGCTCCAGCTCTGCTCTCCTTTGCTTCTCTATTTCCCTCTAAACACACACACAAACACACACACACTCACACTTAGTATTTCAATGTTTTTTGGTTGTTGCTTTTTTTTGTACTTTACTTGAGTACATTTTTATTAAAAAAAAATTCTTTATCCCTCTCCTCTGAGAGAGCTCGGCCAATCAGCTCTCTCCGGGCCTCTGGGTGCGAGAGGTTACAGCCTCACAATTTTTTTACTTTTACTACTTTCTTCATGGTGTTACGTTACTCAAAGCCTGTGATGTGCAGGAATTTCACCACCTGCTTGTGCGTAATCGCGTGATTTGCCTTTCCTTCGAGACCCGCCTAAAAACGTAACAGATGGGAAACCCACCAAGCACGGGGAGAACATGCGAACTCCATGCACACAGAGACGGGAATCGAACCCAGAACCCTGGAGGTGCGTGCCGACAATGCTTGTGCCGCCTTTATTACTGAATATTTTCACCGAAACACACCAACACGTACCTCCTTCTTCTTTCTCCACTCCTCTCTCTTTCTTTCCGCCTCTATGCGCTCCTGCCTCTGCCTCTCCTCCTCCTCAGCCTTCATCTGAGCCTGAGGAAAGAAAACCAAAAAGAAATTATTTAAATTAAGAAAACCATCTGATTGTTTTTGGTGACCCTTCCGACGCTCACCCTCTTCTCCTCCTCCCGCTTCCTCTTTATCTCCTCCAACTCCCTCCTGCGCTCCGCGCGCTGCCGAGCTCGCTCATCCATGGCTGAGAAAGAACACAAAGGTCAGGCCCGGGATTCTCGAGCAACGTCTCGCTATAACGCGTCCGTACAATCAGCGTTCCTACATTAGCATTTGATTATTATTATTTTTTTTTTTATATTAGCTAGAAGGTTGTGCTTGTTTAGTGAAGCGGCACACTCTTTTTAAGAATCGGCTCAGATTTCTACCACATTTCACATTTCTCTTATTTAAAAACAACACATGCGGCGTGCTTTAGAGATGTACAGTAATTCTGGTCAATCCCGAGGGAGGAATCTTGAAATTACTCTTAATGCTGATTAGAGAATTCTAGTGCCGTTTAGAGAAACAAAGAAAAAAGAATTAAGTGTTTATGCTGTTGAGAAGATCTGTTGAGAAGATTCTCTCATTACGCCTGGAAGAGTTGCTGTTAAAGCCGCTAAACAAATGTATTAATAGCTAATCCTTACTTTATATATTAAAAAAGGAAATATCAAACGAATCCTGGTGCCTACATTTGCTCATAAATCTTAAATGTGTATCGTATTACTCGTGCGTGAACAGACTTCATCTCGTATTCTCTGTCATCCATCGTGGTCCTAAATTCAGCCTGCGAGACTTTGAAGTGTTCTCATGAAATATTCTCCCTCAGAAAAAAAGCATCAGCTGTCAGCTCCAGCGGTGGAGGCGTGTGTGATTGCGAATGTATGTAAATCTGACCTCGCAGTGAAGAATGAGGGCTAGCCAGATGACCGTCATGCTCTTTGGGGGCTGGACGACTGGCGCCGCGTTCACCTTTCGATCCGTTACTGTGAAGAACATGAACACCTTATCTGCAAGGCTTCCTTTTCTCTGGATTTCTTTTACGTTCACGTATTTTCTATCGTGTGAAAGATGCCAGAGACGGTACCTTGTCTTGAAGACACTCTGCGATGGAAACGGTTTGAGCTGGACTGCTAGCTGTTCAGCTTTTTCTGCTTCCTGTCTGAGTTCCAGGATCTTCTGTCTCTCCTGCAGCTCGGAGATAATGTCCTGCTGTTCTTTAAGACGGCGTTTCTGCTCGGCGATGGTCCTCTGCTGAGCCAGGTGACGATGGTCGTACCGTCCTCCGCGCATCTCCGCGCTCTGACAGCGGGGGGCGCCGCTCAGTTTCTGCCCCTCCCGAGCCTCGGCTGAAGAGACTGCGGCGTGACGATGAGTCACCTGCCAGGCCTGGGTGGGTGTCGAGGGAGCTGAGGTGGCTCTTTGTACTGGTACCTGGGCCTGAAGATGAAACGTTAATAAAGAAGAAGGAATTGTATTGTGATTATTATGTTAATGTCTCCGTCGGGGCTGTACATGTTCGCCCGAACATCATGAGTCTTCTCTGAGAGGTTCCTTTTTTTTTTTTTTTTTGCTGGTGTTTTCATTTTTTAATTAACTCAATCGTTCATGTCTCATTGGAGAGAAAAAGCACAAAAGCACAGGAGATAAAACTAACAAAGTCCAGCGGGAGAAATTTCACTGCTTTTAAATATTCAGTAAGGAGAAATCTTTGCTGCTGAGAGAAGAGAAAAACAAGCAAGGTGTGAGAAATGATTTTAATTATCCATGAGTCTTTACATAAATATAAAAGGAATGAACTTGTGATTAAATAAACTGTAGAAGCCTTGTCTGTCTGTCTGTCTGTCTGTCCCCTCGGAGCATGTCTCCACAGGGTCTCCGGGGGCGCTGTGGTGCCTGGCACCAGGACGTTCATTGCCAGTGGATCCTTTGGGTGATGTGGGTTGCGAGGTGGGCCATCGATGGATCAGACTAGTCGGGCTCATCCCACTGGTGGCTAATCACACTGGCATCGGGTAAAGTTGGCAACCGTGGTCAACGACCTTGGGCACTTTACTTGCTGGTCTCCGTGTGCTGTGGTACGTCGGGTATTCTAGTCTTTGACTGTTTCTTGTCCAGCACTGATTGTTTTTGGCAATTTTGTGCTGGTTTTCTGTGGGATCGGACCGGACCGGACGGCCTTTGGTCCATGGAGGAACTTTGCCCATGGTGCCCATGATCCTGTCACCAGTTTACTGGTATATAATTGATAATCACTGTTAATGTGGTAATGTTAGGGCTGATTAGATGAAAAACCTAATGCGTGCAGATGACGGGCCAGATAAAGAGAGTGATATTATTGAAGGGCTGCAGTGCTTTAACCTCTCAGTACATGGATGAATAAAGCACTGGTGTACAAAGATGTAAGAAAATCCTGATCTGGTCCTAATATCCCAGCGTTATACTTTGGGTGGCGAGTCTTTATTGATTTATTTACTTTGCTGCCACGATTTGGCTCCATTTGCCCCCCCATGGGGCAACATGTCACTATTTGGCGAGGATGAAACTGTTGTTAATTAAACGCGATGACCTTTACTGTATGACCAGATCTGAACTTAATTGAGACCTGTGGGTGAGTCCGGAGGGCAGTGTTGGACACCATCACTAAACCCCACACCAGCTCAGGGATCCAATCTTCTGGAAGAACAGTGTTGGTTACAGATGTGGAGGATTGATGCCAAGGCACAGTGAAGACTTCTGGTGATTTGTCTTGGCACAACATCTTGCTCACACACTTTATTTTTATTTAACATTTATGTGTGTATATATTGATATCAAGAGATATTTGACATTTATGTATAAAGAAAAGTATTTTACCACAATTTAAGAAATGTTTAATGGTTTCACTCACCAGCTGAGTGGCATTCTCTGATTGGTTCCTACTCTCTGGCTGGACTGTGATCAGTGGTTCGGTGCAGTTCTTTGTTGTTAGCTTCCCCGAGGCAGCTGCATCGATCAGGGCAATCATCTTCCGCCTGGTTTCCTCCTGCTGCCTGAGCAGATCCCGCCGCTCTCTCTCCATTCGGCACCACAAACGCCAATCACCCAGGCAGCGCCGCAGGAGCCGTCTTCGATCGCTCTCCTCTGCCAGCTGACAGCGTCTACACGGAGCGGACACACAACTCAGATCAACCCTTCGGGACTGACCTGGAGTCCTGTGACATTTCTAAGTGCAACTTTTCAATACAGACTTCACTACTAACTGTGTATGTGTGTGTGTGTGTGTGTGTGTGTGTGTGTGTGTACCTGTTTTCCAGCCTCAGTTCCTCCTCGATCTTTTCAGCTTCTTTTTCTTTCCTCCTTTCCCACACCAGCTCCCTCCACGCCCGCCACGCCCTCAGCTGCCTCCTCCAATCACAGAGTGCGGCGGCTTTACCCAGACGCATCCTCCTCTCTAACACCAAGGAGTACCAGGCGGAGAAGTGCTTAAGCATACACTGGAGAAAAAAAAAAACACTATTATTAGTGTCACGCATACAGGCCGCGACAAAAAAAAAAAGTACTTTCATTAAAAAAAAATAATAAATTCCATCCACTGTTTCTGCACATCCAGAGTTAGTTGCCATGGAAACAATAAAAGCATTTGAGCAGGGAGTACAGTATGTCTTATCACTCAATATAAACAGATTCTTGTGGGAGAAATGTCATCACAAGTCCCGGTTCGTCCCATCCAATTACATATATATTATTTCCGAGTACAGATCGGACTTTGATTTAGACATTTCCTTACCTGCAGGTTGAGAGTGCAGATCTTGGCCTCCACTTCTTGCTCTCTGTGTCTCAGCTGCCTCTGTGTGACAAAGCCAGGTTTTGCCATGCCTGTAACCGTGCTCTTGATGCTGTTCTGGTTCTTCAGCCTCTCTTGGTCCCTGTTCAGCGAAAAAATATATTTCAAGCACAGTCGCCTTTATCTTGATTAGCTCTTCCATGCCTGTCAGGATTACTGCTGAGAATTGACTCTCATACGCATAACTGTAGTTAACTATTTAAATCTGTTGTATGGTTGGTTTTCCTGAACATTTTTTGGAAGGAGTCTCCAGTTTTAGAGCTTCAGAACGATTAAAGTAACATGAAATGTTCACGACAGACGAGTTCGCATTTCCTTGCAACATGACCTTTTAATCTGCCTTCTCTTATTGACCGTATGGAAGAGAAAGAAGCTGCTATGATGTACCGAGTAAAAGGAAATAACATGTTTTGTAGAAGTCCTACAATATGAAATGTAACTGTAAATGTCATTATGTAATAAATAATCTAATCTGTCAAATTGCTGTGGTATAAGAGGAATAAAACACTTTGGAACCTGCTGTTACAGGAAAATAATGAACTTTAGGATGATAAGCGTAACATTGCTGATTGTTTTCCTTTTTATTCCTTACCTTAACAATGTCCGATCGCAAAAAAAAAACATTTAAATAAACACGATCTTGTGACAACCATGTTGTTTATGACCTTTTGCGTCCCTGCTGCTCTGTGCTCCTCTTCTCCCGCATCAGCTTGCGCAGACGCACCACTTCCTGCTGCAAAAGCCCGTCCTGTCTCTGAGCCTCCTTCTCCCTCTTCCTCTGTTCCTCGCACTCCAGCCGCTTGACCTCCGCCAGCGCCTCCTTCCGCGCCTCCTGCTCCCTGAGCCGCCTCTCCCGCTCCGCTTCCCTCTGCGCACGCCGCTCCTTGACCTGCTGGTGTCGTACCTCCATGGTGACGTTTGGGTCACGGCCTCTCCTCTTCTCATCGTCCGCGTCCAGCCAGAGCCCCCGTACTGCCTCGCTGTGCATCACGTCTTTCTCCATCAACTCCTGGAGGAAGTGACGCGCCTCAAAGCTCTCATCTTCACACGCGAGTTGGGAATAGATACCTGAGAAAAGAAAAATCGGGGGGAATAGTGAAAGAATCACATGTGATCTGTTAATATTGCCGTTGAGTTCTTTTGGGTTCCGTCACATCAATCGGTACCGTTAAAATTTTTATAGTTCAGGTTTGCAGGTCGCTCTTCGATCCGCTCTTCCTCGTCCTCTTTCTCTTCCTCGTCCTCATCCACTTCAAGCTCTAAGCGCAGTTTCTTGTTCATCCAGTCGTTGAGAATAGTTTGGGCTGTGGGTTACAGAGCAAAGAAAGTACACACAAACCTGTCAAAGTGAAGCATGAAGTTTGATCAAAACGTTTCAGGACTAGTTTTATCACATGGCAACAGATGGCAGCACAAGGCTGCACGCACAGTCACAGGAAGCCCCGAGCTTCATAAGTCAGTGTGCCAAAAGACATCGTCCTGTGTACATCAGGAGCTGTGTGACCAGTGCTATTCTGACCACCTGCGTTACCACGTCTTCTATTTCATCATGGACAGCAAGTTAGAACAAACAGCGAACATAATCGCCTGAATGTACTTAATCCTTATTTATTGATATATAATGTTATAATGTTTTACGAATAAGATGAGCAGATGCATGTGTACCTTCGCTGAATGCGTCGTCATGGTCCTGGAGCTGATCGGTGCTTTGAAGCGCGACAGTGCGGCTTGTTTTACCGTTGTGCTTTTTCCGCGATGAAAACACTTCGGATACAGCAAACTCCGAGGCCATCTCGACCTTCTGCAAAGAGAGGAAATGAGCTGATCTTTCATTCTGTGAATAAGGATTTAAAACAGAAAAACATGCAACACGTCTGGAGTACTAACCTTTATCCATGTTTTTATATCCCCTTCAGCCAGAAGTGCCTGCAGGGATTGTTTAAACAGTTTGGGATTGGTGAAGTTGCATCATAAAAAAAACATTAGACAGAGAAATCAGAGCTGTGTGTAATAGTGAAAGTAAAGGAATTTCCATACACACACACAGTGTGATGAGAGCTCATAGAATTGGGACTAAACAGCTGTGTGTGAATCACAAAACCACTAGTTAGTGAGACTAATCAGAAAAAAGAAATCAGTTTGCTAGGGAGCACAAAGAATGGACTTCGGAGTGAAGACAGAAGGTCATGTGGTGTGATGAGTTCAGATCAACCCTATTCCAGAGCGATGGACGCGTCAGGATAAGAAGGAAAGCGCATGAAGCCATGCACACATCATGCCAATGCACAAGACACTGTAGATCGATATCTTGTCCAGGTTGCTTCAGTTGCTCAGGTCCTTTTTCAGCAACGTTGTTTCAACTAATGAACTGAATGTACTGAATGACCAGGTTATGGCATCTAGGGAGTCGTATTCAAACGACTGCATAGATGGAATCATTTACACACTCATTTTACACTTTTTTTTTTTATTTTGTCAGGCATTGTATATATTTTTCCTTGTTTAATAGATATCTCTGTCTGGTAATGTGGTAATGGATCTGTCCAATCTCAAATATATGTAATATAAACCCTACAAGGTGCCTTTAAAATCACTTTTCACTGGAGTATCCAGGATGGAGCCTTTATCTGGGTAAATACTCCTCTGGATTGATTTATCCCACAGGATGATGTGTGAACAGGATTAGGGGTGCAGAGGGGAGGGTGTGTGTGGGGGGTTGTTATGAAGTGGGTAGGGTTACAGGCAGAGGGGTTGAAAAACACAGAACACAGAGGCGTTTTAGGGCACCTCATCAAATTTCTGTACGAATAAATAAAGTGAGGTACTTATTACTTACCAGCCTACAGTATGTGTGCCAATTATTCAAAACTTCTTCTTATATACACCGATCAGCCTTAACCTTATGACCACCTAATATTGAGTATGTTGCTCCCCCGCAGTGTTGCCAACTTAGCGACTTTGTCGCTATATTTAGCGACTTTTCAAATCCCTCTAGCGACAATTTTTTTTAAAAGCGACTAGCGACAAATCTGGCGACTTTTTCTTGTGTTACTGGAGACTTTTGGAGACTCTGATGTGTCTGTACTGACTCTTCTCAACTTGCCACAGCAGCTGCTGCCGCCGGCCCCTCCCCCGTCCCAAAGCACTCACAGACAGGGCTGTCCTCTCGCAGGAGCCCCCCCCTAGTGTTAACTAGTGTTAGTGTTGAGGAGGGTCTGGAAAAAACAAAAAAATTTGGACTACTCTGTTAAATTGTTAATGTAGATGGTATTTAAAAAATGTTACAATTTTATGGTTAAACTGTTCATGTTTAAAGGTTCTAAGTGGATTATAAGATTATAAAGATAAAAAAAAACAAGCAAAAAAAAAAAAAAAAACAACAGAAAAACAAACAAACAACAACAACAAAAAAAGATCCGCCAAAGTGTCTCATTTGGGTCACTTTTGCCGATCCCAAGCCCGGGTAAAGGAGGAGGGTAGGAATTGTGACATTAAAAAAACTAAACTAATAACACTAGCTTTCCTGTTTTTTTATTTAGGCTATTATATATATTAAAAAAATAAAAACAGAGGCCTACCATAAGCATGTATTATTCTTTTTCTATTCTATCATCAGCATTTGCTAAATGCACTGTGTATAAGCTAACTGAGACATGGCAAAGCATTTGCATGTCTTTGCTATTTTTGTTGATTTTAATTCCTTTAAATGTCCTCATTTATAAGTCCCTTTGGATAAAAACATCTGCTAAATATGAAAAAAATGGTGATATATATATATATATATATAGTAATATATATTATGTATAAAAACTACGACGGTACGATGGAGCTTTAGTGCCACGTTAAAAATAAAAAAAAATGTAAATCTACAAGAATAAACTCAATGTTATGAGATAAAAGTCGAAATGCTACAAATGGTTTTGTCAGATACAAATACACATTCTTACCATATTTCAAGCTTCAAATAAGTGTCACGTATCTTTTTGAAAGCCATATGACAGAATTGCATTATGCAAATTACGTGATGACGTCATCTAGCGACTTCTAGCGACTTCTACCACAGCCAATAGCTACTTTCCTTACTGACGAGTTGGCAACACTGCTCCCCCGCCACACACACTTTTGCCACCATAACAGTGATGCACTCTGTGTTCTGACACCTTTCACAACCAGCATTAACCTTTTCCTTAATTTTGTCTACATTACCGCTTATACTGGATTGGACTACCCTCCCCATGAGCATCAGTGAGCCTTGGCCACCCATGTCCCTATCCCCAGTTCACTTGTTTTCCTTCCATGAATCACTGTTAGTATTTCCTGACCACTGTAGTTGCAGTTTTGGAGTTGCTCGTATCCAGTTCTCTAACCATCACAATGTGTCCCTTCACTCAAATCCCTATGCTTGCCTGTTTTTTCTGCCTCCAACACAGCAACTTCAGGGACAAACGGTACATTTACTCCCTAATATATCTCACCCACTTCTGGCCGTCATTGTAACGAGATATGGAAAATGTAGCTACTGTTAAAAGGGCCAGATTTTGATGGCTAGACAACTGGATCAGAGCGACTGATCAAACCAGCTGCTCTTGTGGGACAGTTCCTGTCTGCAGTAATCAGGACATAACAAAAGTGATCCAAGGGGTTGAAAACCCTTGAACCGGCGACAGGCTCACGGGCGGCCGGGGGGTCACTGATGCACATGTCGAGAGCATTCTGAGCAGCTGCATCACTGTCTGGTTTGGGAATTGTGCCATATCGGACCGCAAAACCCTACAGCGGATAGTAAGAACAGCGGAGAAGATCATTGGGGTCTCTCTTCCCTCCATTGAAGACATCTACACCACACGCTGCATCCGCAAAGCCAACAGCATTGTGGCTGATCGGACACACCCCTCTCACACACACTTCACACTCCTGCCATCTGGAAAAAGGTACCGAAGCATTCGGGCACACACATCCAGACTGTGCAACAGCTTTTTTCCACAAGCCATCCGTCTCCTCAACAAAAAGGGACTGAACTGATACACACACACACACACACACACACACACGCACACACACACACACACAAACATTATCACTCAGCTTAACTACTACAACTCAACTACATCAATACATCAAAACACTGTGACTGGACTGACAAATCAACACAAGCGCAGACACACTGACCCACACAAACTATTCTACACACATCTGTAAATGCCTCATTGTTTATCTCTTCTGCACAATATTCATTACTTTTTGCACAAATACCAATTCTTGCTGCTATGTTTTTTACTACCTCAACACCATATTTTATGTTTTATGTTTTATGTTCTGATATGTCGTTGTTGTCGCACTGTCACTTTGTTGTTGCTCGTTTTGCACATTTGCACGTGCACTTTATGTTGTTGTCTGTTGTCTGGGAAAAAAAAAAAAAAGGAAAAAAAAAAAAAAAACCTGTAGATAGTCTTTTAGTTTTTTTTTTTTTTTTTTTTTTTTGGTTAATTTATGTTGTAATTTATGTTAGGAATATCTGTCTTGTCTCTGCTAGCCAGCTAACTAGGCCTCCTAGCTAGCTAGTTTAGCTTCTCTGTTAATTTATGTTGTAAGTTTATGTTGCATGTAGCACCTTGGTCCTGGAGGAACGTTGTTTCGTTTCACTGTGTACTAACTGTATATGGTTGAAGTGACAATAAAGCCTACTTGAACTACTTGAACTTGAACTTGAACATGGAGAGCAAAGGCTGCCCTGTGTAATCCGATCCAATAGAAGTGTTAGTGTAGATCAAATTGAAAAAGGTTAAGGTGTCAGAACAACACTGGTGATGGCAAAAGGGGAACAAACGCAATGTTAGTGTTAATGGAATATATCATGACACATACACGATATTCATTTATTATTCATAATCTAATTGATTTATAGGTTATGGGAATTAATTTGTAGGGAATAATTACTGCACTTTTGTCAACCTGGTCACCTCCACAAGGTACACCTCTAGAGATCAAAAGATAGTTGAATGAATACGAGGACGCATGATTATATGAGATGGAGGATAAACTTGCCTTGCTGTTTGCTTGAGTTCCAGGTTTTGAGACTCTTTTCCAGAGAAACAGATCAGGCCGATGTGATGAATGAGCCATTTCCAAGTCATACAGTTATATCAAAACAAACGGAATCTAGCTACTTAATACACCGAGTAAACATTACATTATACTTGAATTAAATAAAATGTTTTGTAAAACATTAGCATGTATGATCCTAAACTTTTTCATTCAAAGACCGAAAAACATCTACAGCTCGTGAAGCGTCAAACAGTCCCTGGATGAATCATGGGAAATGTAGGACAAAAACTAAATTGTTCTGCGCTTGCGAACGAATATATTCCTGCAAAAAACTACAAATCCCAACATTCTTAACAATGTGTCCTCTCGTAGCCATGGCAACGGGTTTCGGCTCTTTCACGAGGAGCTCGTTTTATAAACCTTTATTTATTAATTTTTTTGTAATAAAACCAAATTATAATGGAGCCAAATGACAAAATGTAAAATATATTTTCATACAAATAAACGTCATTTAAAATTAGCGAACTGTGAAATGACGGCATAGTATGTTGGTTGTGACGTCACAAACATGCGACTTTACATCCTGGTTTACTCATTATTCTGCGACTTGTAGTACTTCACGTTGTTTTGAACGTGTTCCCCAAATTCTGGTAAGAAGATGATGGTAATAATAAAAGTAGTGAGGATAAATATGTGGAAAGTGTGTTCTTTTGTTTACGGACACGCGTAACTGTTGAAGTGTTCATACATTCCCTTGGCGTAGCATTAGCTAACTGTTGGTCTGAAGATACCGGTAGGTGCTGCTTCTATTCCCCTCACATGTTTAGACTGAGGAATTAAACTAGTGTGTGAAAACTTTTAAACTTAAATAGCACGTATTTCTTTTTGGTTTATAAAGCCATTACCCCGGAAGACCAAACTAGGCGACACTTTCTGTCGGGACCACAGTGTTCATTAAATACACATTTGTTAATAACTTCTAAAGCTTGAGAAATTGATCATATTGGTAGTATAATATGAGCATAATGAAAATAATGGGTGACTGAATTTGGAATAGAATAAATAATATTGAAAATATTTACCTTAAATAATAATAAATTGCTCCTTAATAATAATAATAATAATAATAATAAAGAGATTAAAACAACAATAACAATGCAAGTTCTGTATTATCAACATCACCCAAAACTGTCTGGACAGAATTTAATGAAACTTTTGCAGTATTTAGATATTGAATTGAAGATGAAGAATAGATGATTGAAGTTAAACCTGAACCATAAGTGAAATCAAGATGTGCTGTAAAAGCAATGGTATTTATGTACTGGATATCATAATCTACTTTAAAATAAGATACTAATGTGCTTCTTGCTCAGTGTAAACAATCACCTGCACCAATAGATATTAATTAAAAAAGTCAAACTGGATATTTTTCCTGGGATTAGTTCATATTTTCACCGCCAAAATAGCAGCCCTGAAGTGATAATAGTGAAATTTTTTTTTTAAGACAAAACTTTATCATTTCGATTTATCATTTGACTCTCTGATTACCGAACAGGAAGGGTATTTTGACAACTTGGTGTAAACAAGGCATAACTTTTCTATTTTTAACTTTTTTTCATACTTCCCTCTCTTTCCCATTGATTCCAAAAAGAAGAAATGACAACAGATTCAAAATATTCCTGTGAGCTATGTACATTTTGTGCAATGTCCTCATATTTAGCCACCAATCCAGTGAAAGCCAATGCCGTCTAATATTGTCACATGAAACAAAATTCTGTGAAATTACAGTTTTAAAAAATTAAGTGGTTCATCTTTGTTGCAGACAAACATGTACGTTGGCTTTAAGCTGAAATAATATCACTGATTACATTAGAGCTGATCAGCTTATATTTAGCTTTAACCTTTTAACCATTTTCCATCTATTTTCCCATCAAAGACTGGAACAAACTCTAGTGTTAAAAAATTTAGATCTCGAACAAGGTGGTTTTAAAATCTTTCAAGATTAGATCTGTAACACCCTAACAGATGGCAGCACAAGTCTGCATTCGCAGTCAGAGGCAGCACCGTCAGTATGTGTTCATCAGGAGATGTGCAACTGGTGCTATTCTGACCATGTGCATTACCACATCTGCTATTTCATCATGGACAGCAAGTTAGAGCAAAGAATGACCTTAGCATGAAACTGCGCAAATCTGAAATAGAGACATTTGGCATCATTCGTTCGAGGTGTTTTGATTGGCCCGCGTGCTTAAAGAGCGGAAGAATATTACTGGAAGACAATGAGAGATCTGGGTGATCTTCAACAGGCCCAAACCGTGAAAATGTCAATCATTTAGTGACATGTGCATGATGATCGTTGGAGAACAATCCACAACATTGCTGCCGTTGTCAGTGTGTCGTACAGAACAGTCCAGGCAATTCTCATGTGTGATTTGAACATACGCCGTGTTGCTGCCAAGTTTGTCCCCAGGCTGCTGACCCCGGAGCAGAAGGAACATTGCGTCAAAGTCTGGCAAGAACTCCATCAGCGTGCCATAGATGACCCATCTTTCATGTTGAGGATCATTACCGGTGACCAAACTTGAGTGTCTGGGTATTCGTCACCCAGAGGCCAGACTATCAATAGCGAATTCTACTGGCATGTTTAGGCTGTTTGCGGGAGGACGTATGGTGAAAGCAACCGCGCTAATCTTGAAACTTTTTAAAACCACCCAGTACTTCCTGTTTCTTGTTTTTTTTCTAAACTTGAAAAGTGATCATATTATGGTTTTGTATTAACTTTGTCTTTCTGCTTGACTTTTCCAGTAGCTGCTTGTTGATTCTATTACTTTGTTAACTACTATGAAGCTGGAGATCTCTAAGGTGGTTCGAGGATGCCGTCTAGGGCTTTTGACAAGCGTCGGACAAACCGAACAGCATTCACTTGAAATCCCAGGCTGTCTGCTGTACACCCGCTGTGCCACCGTGCCCCATCTGACCCAGGACACGCTCCACACCCTGAGCAACCTGCCGGCGGTTACGCAGGTCACGCTGGAGAGCCTGTGAGTATCTGCTGATTTAAATGTACTTGACCATCACCGCTTTTAAAGGGTGGCCTGTTCTAAGACGTTTTCTCTTTTAGCGCAGAGCACCAGGAAGTATTGGAGGAGTTTAAACATGGTGTAAGAAAGTTTGCAGGTTAGTAATGCTCTGGAATATCACACCAATGTCCTGCTGTTTTAAAGTTGACTTGTCTGGGTGAGTTGTCTGGTGTTTTGGGGAAAACCTTCCTGAATGTCACTGTAGGTGAAATTTGGAGACGACACGTAGCAGGTTTTTCGGCTAGAAGAGCATACTTTCACACCTCACTTTCCAAAGACCATCGATATTCAGTGACATGAAGCAGAAATAATTTTAATTTTGACCGCAGAGTACAAACTCGACGAGGACGAAGACGATTAGATATTCCAGTGGGAGCCGGCCAAACACATAAAGAGCCCTGACACACACACTGTTGCCAGATTTGTGAAATGAAATTAAAGTTGTGGAAATCACTTTTATAATTGACATTTTCCCAAACGCTGTCAGACACCTTTCACTTCTCGTTTAACTTTATTTCTGCATGATCAGACGTAATCGGCTCAGAGGGACTTGCCTTTTATTCAGATATACTAGAGCTAATATAGAGAGACGGTTTATTCAGGGTTCATCCAGAGGTTAACGTTTTAAGTAGGAAATTGCAGAGTTTTGATAAAACACCTTTTATATAAAGACTTTATAGGTCATAAAAAAGAATATAATATTGAGTGCAGTATTTTCCATCTTTAGAATGTGACATCTTTCCTGGAGCTGTATGATTTTAATTCATTGTGCAGTTTAAACGCTCTTTTGGCTATTGATCTGCTTGATTCAGTTTTTGATTCACAATTGATTCACACTTTTTAAAACTGTTTTGTTGAACTTGTTAAAACGCTAAAATGCACCCTCTTAGACGTCTTTCAAAATTATTGCTGCCTCTTCTTCTTTTGAGTTGATGTACAGTTGGTGCGATACCGCCACCTACTGGTGTGGAGTGTGGTGCAGAAGATTGGCAGGGGAAAAAAAAGATAATCGATTTGTTTAGGATATGACATAAAAAAATTTTGTACATAATTAATGCATTTAGTTGTTTTTTAATATTTTAAATCCTGTTTGAAGTAGAGCTGACTGAGACAAAAAAAATTTATAAAAAAATTAAATCGAATGGAGTCGACAGGCTACTAATTTTTACACTTTTTCACCAGTTTTATTTGTAGACTAAAAGTAGAATAAAATGTATGTGTCTGTTCATGGAAAGCGTTAAAGCCATAAAAAATTTGCTGCAGCTGCTACAAGAACAATAAAATTTCTTATATAATATGTATATAATATATTCCTTAACTAATATATATATATATATATATATATATATATATATATATAAATATATAAAATTATTATTCGTTGTACTTGGAATGGTCTGTTTTACCTAAAATTTAAAGAAAGTGCTTGAAATTAAATTTTCTCTATTATAAAATGTTAGTATTTTTGTGTCAGCACTGACTACATGTCCTGGATGTAATGTGATTTCTTGTGCTCAGCAGTAACAATACATATTTTTTGCACGTTTAAAATCAGTGACTCTCTGCAGTGGATATAAAAAGTGTCCATGGGTTTTGTCATGTGAAACGATTAAACTAAGTTATAGATTGAGAATCGTGTCAGATCTTTACCTTTAATGTGATCCAGCAGCAATCAAAAAAGGAGGAAGATTTAATAATACTCAGTCTTTCAGGGAAAGATTCTACAAGCTAAGCTTGCCTCATCTGTTTCTCCAATACTCTTTGTAAAAAATGTTCCATAATCTTTCAGGTTGTAACAAGGATTCACAGGTTTGTGAGGGGATTTAGATCTGGGCTCTGAGTCGGGCGTTTTAAAAGGTTAATCATGACCTTCTGAAGCATTTGCTTTATTGACTCTGATTGGTGCTTTGGGTCATTCTCTGGCTGGACTGTGAAATCTGTCTTCATCTTCAGCTGTGTAAAAGAGGCCTGCAGGTTTTGCCAAAATAGATTTGTGTCCAGAGCGATCAATGATTCCCTGTATCTTGACTAGAGCCCTAGTTCCAGCTAAAGAGAAGCAGCAATATAGTGTGATGCTGCCACCACCATGCTTCACCATGGGCTTGTTTTTTTAAACATATTAATCCTATTTTTTTAATTCATATTAATCCTTGGCTTCATCGGACCATAGAATGGTTTGGAGTGATGTGGACAGACCTATAGTGTTGTTTCTGTAAGAAAGAACTTCTGTCTAGTCTTCATACTCTGAAGAACATGAGCGAGTGTTTTTTTATGAAGGTACCTGCCAGCTATTTTTGCAGCTCATTTAATTTAGAGTTGGGTCTTGTGGCAGCGTCCATTATGATTTTTTATCAAGGCACATCATGGCCATGGCCGCCTTTTCTGTCTTCTGTAATGCATCTGATGATATGGAAATTCTTCCAGATCATGGAACCTCCACGGCTTTAGCGGTCGAATGAAACCACAAAGCTTTCAATAAAATCTTTTTGAGAGTAATCAAAAGTAATAAATCAATGGAAAGGTGTATATTGATGTTTTAATTATATAATCAACATATTGAATGGTTTAGTATTAGCACAGTCACATGTCCTGGTATAATAAGTGTTATTGCTTCACTTCCCAGTTGTGACGCCATCCTAAGGTCCATGCTATAGCAAGCTCTGTAAGTCAACACAACGACTGAATAGGCCCTGGAGAAATTAGTTATTCTTCCTGAAACTTGGCAACTCAACCCTTCATTTGTTTCTCAGACGTGCTTAAAAGAACAGCATGGTTTTCCATCCAGCAGAGTTGAAGAAACGTCCTTTTTTCATAACAAATGAGTATCTTTCTTTTTGGATTTGAAACAGGTTACAAAATACTGATTTCAGAGGAGATTGAGATGAGCAGAAAAGTGCCTTTGTCTTTATTGAGTTTCCAACCTAATGAAATAAAGTAGATACATGAGGCACTTTTATAAAAATATTAGTTTTTATAAATATTACCATAGTTACCATGATTTTAGTGTCGCACCGTATACTGTTACTAAATACAATACAGCATTTCGAGAAGCTGGTATATAGAGAGTGATGTAGTCTGAGGTAGTGTGTGTGTATATATAATATTTTATTAATGATGTTTAATTATGTATATTTTACGTAGATTTTATGTGGAGTGATGGTGTATGTAAAGTGATAATGATGTATGTGAAGTTCCTAATAAAACCCAGTAACCCACAAGTCTTGGCTAGTACAGCAGGCTGCTGTAAATAATGTATATCATAAAAGATTATGCTATATCTATTAATTCTCATCAAAATGTTTTCTAGGTACAGTATCTCACTAGCTAATTACAGTAGGCCCCTTTGCTCTAACAAGTTTATTATTTCAAACTTTTCCCCTGAATTTTCGTTTCTGCTCTTTGAGTCTAGTGGCTGGGGTTTAAAGGGGAAAGGTATCACACATTGACCTACTCAAGCATAGAAAAACCATCTAACTTAAGGCATGAACCAGTGAGAAACAGGGGAAGACGATGACAGATGTTGATGCCGGTGATTAGTGTACTGCTGATGCTGAATGCTGAGTGGATGCAAAAGACGAGAGGGGAAATGAGGCTGCTGCTGAGGTGGTTACATAAACATCTTTTTTAAAATAGTATCTTTGAGAACTTTGCAGCCTGTCACAGTAAAACACTTATTCCCATTTATTTGATTTTATTCTGCACCATTTGCTTTAATTTAACATGAAGACTTTGCACTGTACTGGAGTTAACAGCCTCCAACTTATGATTAATGGAAAGCCAGAAAAAAAACTTCACCCCAGGCAGCTGAACTACATTTAGGATAAATTGGCATATGACTGAATATTTAAATTCTTGATAATGCTCTGTTTTTATTTAATCAGGTCTACACGACTCGCTGCTTTTCTGCTCCCTCCATGACCCTGCCGTGACCCATCCCGCCGGACATGTCACCAACAAGGTCACTGCACGAGCTGTTAAAGTGCAACTCGGTCATTTCAGTAGTGATTAGTTTGAGCTATAAAGACGGGGGGCGTTTATGTTCCCTTCAATTTTAGTGCCAAGCAATTTGTCGAAGAGTGTGTGTGTGTGTGTGTGTGTGTGTGTGTGTGTGTGTGCAGACAGTGTCCGTGTGGGGCAGCGGAGGAAGAATAGAACTGTCAGTGGCCAAGTTTATGGCCATGCAGGCAGCTATCCGGCCAGACTGTTACGAGAGCATGGCAGATGGAGAGACGTGGCAGGCGAACACCTCGCGAAAGCGGGTGCGTAAAGCAGTGGAGCGCTCTCTCGCACACCTGGACGAGTGCCTCCAATTGCACCACAAAATGCAGGTACTGTAAAAGAGGTTATCACCTCATTGTTCTGTAATACTCCCATGCAGCATAGAGATTGCTTCCCTCTCTCTCTCTCTCTCTCTCTCTGCAGTAATTGAGCAAATTAATGCGAGCCATTTGCAGCACAGCGATAATGAGGTTTAATTGGCTTAATTAACATGACGTGGATTAATCGCTTCACTTTGGGTTGTTTATTGGTTTTTGAAGGTAGATTTAAGTTCACATACTTGGACATTTACCAAATTTGGAGTTTTGATGCTGCCAGGTTGCCTTTTTCCGCCACATGAAGTCAAGGTCATTGTGTTTTAAAGATGATTTGGAAAAAAAATATATCGTCAAACCTTATGGAGTATTTCTGCATCCACCACATTTGTAATGTACAGTATGTCTGATTACCACAGACTGGAATTTACTTAAAGCTGTCTCTGTTGAGAATGGACCGGTCTAAAGGTATGTTTACTCCCTTATTGAATCCCTCAAATCACTTATCATGGACGTCAAGGGGCGGTTCAGTTGGCAGCTAAACATATACAGTATAACTTTTTTAAATTTCCCAGCTATAGAGAAGAAATAGATTTAATGTTTAAAATCAAATTTTATTCAAATTTCCAAATATAAATCTGGTAACTGATATTTCCCAGAAGATTTCATAGTCTCCAGGCACCATCTGAATTATTTCTTTCTTTTCTTCTTCATGGACAGGATATTTTACGAACCCCTAAAGGGACAAAGAAAAGTAATGCATAGAAGAAAAATGTTCACATTAAAAATATATATATTTAAAAGAAAATTGGAAAATTGTTATTTAAGTGACATCTTTTGGAAAAGTGTGATTCACATACTTTCAGGTGTTTTAAACTGCACTTAACAACACAATGATTTAAAGTTTTATTTAATCAAACTTTGGCAGTTGTTTGGTATTTGCCTGCAGTTAAACCTGTGCCGTGAATTATATCATAAAAAAATGTTGAGTAGAAGTAAGATTCTGAGCAGTTATGTGCCAGATTATGCCACAGCGTCTAATGTTTTTTGGATAAATATGGTGCTTTTTCCCTCGAGGTGGGCGTGGCTAAATGTAACACTCAAGAGCCAGTCAACACAGAGTATGTGGACGATACAGAAACGATCATAATGGACCAACAAACAGAAGTGAAACTGCGACACAGCGTGACTTACTCCAAGGAAAGAAACGTAGACTATAAGAACTGAACCCTTTAAAGATAAATAGACAGATCACTGTACGTTTATTCTTCTGCAGGACATTTAAAACCAGATTGTCTCATATGTCCCGAAGTGTGAAGTGCCACTATGAGATAAAACACCTGGGTCGTTAAAGCAAACATATCTGCAGCAGTCCGAAGTGAGGGTGTATAAAATACCCGAGCTGAGAGCCGGATGTTATGCGGTAAAATTAAAATGTTGAGTAATAAATAATCTGATTTTTTTTTTATTTACTGGGATTACTTAGGATTTTCACTTTGGCCAATATAACATCGCTGAAGTGGTATAAGTGAACTTTAACATGCTGAAGTTGTTTTAAGACAAAATCTACTTTTTCGAGTACTTGTCTGTGATTCATTTAACGATTACCAAACAGGCAGTGTGTTTAGCTGACAATGAAAGAAGTACAATGTGGGCTTCAGTCGGAAGTAATATCAACGATTACATTTAATTAGCTTAGTTTATTTTAGCTTTAACCTTTTAACTCATTCTACACACTATTTTCCGATCTTATCCAGAGTATTAAAGCTAACTATTTATATATCACTTAATTATACAAAAATAAATGAGATTTAGTCTAAAAGTCTAAAGTTAACAAATATAGTGGGAAATTATTTACATTCATGGTCTAGTTTCTGAAGAAGATTTAAAAGATTTAAATTAAATTAAAAAAAAGATTTATTTATTTACCAATTTTCGGTGTGTAAAGACGAGTGTGTTTGATGGGGCACAGTGTCAAATGACGCGCGCACACATAACGGCAGACTGATACAGAGAGAGAGAAAATGGATCTTTAGCCTTTCTAATGAGATTTTCTTTTGCTTTACACGCACTCACGTGTTATAAGAAACAGTACACGCGCGCTGTACATACATGCTTAAAACACAAAATAAAATGTGTTTTACGTGCACACACGTGGTCACAGCGTTGTAGTAAACAGTACACACGTGCACGGATGTTGTTTATACCAGTAAGAGATGCGCACTAAGACCCAGCAGGGGAGACAATTGCCCACAATTCCGCAGCGCAAGAGAGAGAAAAAACTTTGGCTTAGTTGTGATCACGTGACGCTCGGTGTCAAAACAAGAATCGCATGCGTGATAAATGATACTCGGTACTCGTAATCCAAGACTTGCTTGTTTTTCAAGTCAACATTGATTGAAAATCTTTGCTCGTCTTGTGGAACACTTGCAAACTGCGTTACTTGCAATCCAAGGTTTCACTGTATTTGAATAGATTTTAACAACTGCCCTCAGACTTTCTTTATACATCACATGTGAAATAAATATGGTAACGCTGAAAGTAGACTTAAAGTCTATTAAGGTTACAAGTCTGTTTTCTAATAGGAGCTAAAAGGGTCCAAAATATTCGGCGTGGTGGAGGGAGGGGACATCTTGGAGGAGAGGCTGAGGTCAGCACGCGAGACGGCCAAACGGCCGGTGGCAGGATTCGTCCTGGACGGCTTCCAGTCCACCTCCATGGAGCAGGAACTCAAAAAGCAGCTGATCACTGCAGTGACTGCAGAGCTTCCTCAGGAAAAACCGAGGTATAAAGCACCCTAAAGCCCTGACGCTCTTGTATGTAAAGTCAAAACACGGAAACATGCTTTATGTGAATGTGATCGTCTCAACCGGAGCCTAAGCACTTGTTTCGGTCTGTGCTTTACATCTCCTGTTACTGATTTCATTCCTCCACACCCTGTAACCACTTCACCACACCTCCTTGCTCCATGGTCCTCAGTCGCCTCCAGCTTAAGAAGGAGCAATTCAGTGAAAGAGATCAGAATTCTAGGAATAAACTTTGTATGTGTTCACGCTGTTATAATGATGTAATGTAGGACTTTACCTCGGTCATAAGAAAACAGCCTGAGGAGGGCATTGGTATGAAAGAAGATTATAAAGACTTTATATTCTGCAGGAAAAGAACTTTTTGAAATATGTATTCCTAAACATGAGTGATGATGAGATTCAAAATGTCATTTATTTTATATTCCATCTGCATATTCAGTGTAAGAACAGAAATGACTGAGTGTTAAGCAGAGCAGCAGTTAAAAGCGAGGAGAATGGTTTAATCAAACACTCCGATGAATAAAAGCATTGTTCTAAGAAATGAACTGAAATCTGTTGGATTTGCATTTTAATGGCTTGTGCTAAATTATTTATTACACCCAAATCACTCGTATCCAAAATAAAATTTGTCCTTGTAGGGAAAAGACGATCAGTCACAAGAGCTGTTTGTTTATTATTTTTTTTCTTCTTGCGAAAAAAAGACAACCAAGCCCATGTACAAGGGATGTTCAAGTCAAACCAGGACTTGTGATAAGATTTCTAATGAATGAATTCATAAAACCGGTAGTCATTTGCGTATGTCTTCCAGCACAGTACGATGATGAGACTCAAAACTTGAATGTTTTAAAGAAGGTCTTACGTCTGTGAGTGACGATCCCGACGGAGGTGACTCAGAGCACACTGCAGTCGTTCATGTGAACATTCAGCGAGTGAAACGCCTCTAACTACACACACCACTTGCGCGTTACAGGAACTCGGCTTATTCTCGCATCCTCTGTACAGTCCTGACCCCGCTCCAAGCCATTTCCATGTTTTGGCCTGGGAGTTTCTTGAGTTTCTTCATGTTTTGGATTTGAAGCAGGCAGTCCAATCATGGATCCAGAGTACTGAGAAAAACTTTCTACCTTAATGTTACACGAGCACTAGTGAGACACTGGGATAAGTGCATTAGTTCTGATATCATGTGCAATCAAAAGTCTTGGTTTGGCTTGAACATCTTTCATATACTGTATGCGTTTCTGTTTTTTTCTTTATATCATATAAAACTAATACATCAGCTTCATGGTCATTACATGCTTCCGACCACCATACCCAATCTTTACATGGTATCTTTTTCACTACTCTAAACACTGATGTCTCTGTTCCTGTTAAAACATGAGCCGTTCTGGTAGTTTTTGCCCTGAAGCTCCTGCCTCCTGCTCCCCAGTGATGAGCTTTAATTCGTAGTCATTTGAATCTTTTTAACTTGCAATTTTGATTCAGGTTTTATTTTCCACTGAGTATGGTAAGAAGCTCCTGTGAAAATATTAATACATCATGTGAAGTCCAGTTAACTGAGCACGTACTACTCTAGATGCTTCGGAAAGCTGAAGGGCTTGTTAATCTGCCTTTTTTTTTTTTTAACAGACATCTGTGGACTGTCATTAAATACAGGCAGCTAACAATATGTGCCCCAGGCTGCTCGGAATATGGAGCAAGTACACATATTGCCTACAAAGGGATTGACTCGAGCAGGGTGTTAACACGCCATCTGTTTTGCAATGCCCTGTCAGGCTGGAATATACAGTGTGTATCCTTAAGCCACATAATATGGAGTTGCGTTTTATTTATTTTTATTTGACTTTGCCCCATCATTAGGGAAATTCAGTCATCTGGGCTGCAAACTCTGTCTGCTTTCAAAGTTTAAAAAGACCATTCCAGTGCTCACTGTGACTTTGTTTCTCAGCTTGTTGTTCTGAATTATTTGTATCTTGGTGTGTGTCAGGTTGTTGAGAGGCGTGGGTCGTCCGGATGAGGTCATAGCTTGTGTGGAGGCCGGAGTGGATCTGTTTGAGGGATTCTTCCCTTTCCAGGTGACGGAGAGAGGCTGCGCTCTCACCTTCAACTACACCATCACACCTGACCCAGAGACTGCAGGTACATCTCCCCCTAAAGGTGGGCTACTGTATGCACTCCCCAGTCTGCACAATTTTTAAATAATCATGTCAAGTAAATTAGATGAGTGTTGATATGAATAGTAGGTTTTACATTAAGTCTGTGTTAAGTCTGACATCACACACAAGAGCTCTTATTGTTGGCATGGATAGATTGCTTGATGGGAGCTCATGCCTTAGTGGTGACTTTTTTAAACGAGTTAACCTAAGTATTGGACGTCTCCATAATATAGACGCCCTAGTGGTTAGTACTGTGTCCTCGCACCTCTGGGGTCGAGGGTTTGATTCCCACCTCGGCTGTGTGTGTGTATAGTTTGCATGTTTTCCCCGTGCTTGGTGGGTTTTTCCATGACGCTCCACACTGGATGAATGGAATGAAAATGAGGAAGGAAGTCCTATCTGAATGCTTAAAATAACAAATTTAATGTAATCACTGTTTTTGCTACTTCCAACCAAAATGCATCACATGTTTTTTTTTTGTTGTTGTTGTTGTTGTACAGATCACATTGTGATTTTATTTAATACATTTCCTTATCCCTGCTAAACCCAATTCCTGGTTTAGTCACTGGCTGGAGTTATGGCGGTATTGCTGCTGTCTGTCCAAAGCAGCCTGCTTTCTGTAATAGTGACAACCAGGTTAACGGATAAATGAGAAAAGGTCAGGAGATTTACTTGCTGTTCGTGTGTCTCTGCTGCTTCAAGACTACTCAGTCAGTGAGGTTAATGAGTTAAATCTGGCTTTAATAGACGGAAGTCCTGCTTTCTCACCTACCGGGTTATAAACCCGTTCACCTACACCAGAGCTGATTAACTCTGCAGACTTTAACTGAGGCTGTTGTCAGTATTTGAGTTTGAATTGTAAAATACAGACATGTGTGTGTGTGTGTGTGTGTGTGTGTGAGAGAGAGAGAGAGAGAGAGAGAGAGAGAGAGTGGAATTCACTGTTGACAAATTTTCACAGTTAAAGCTTACCAGCTAGCACACATGATATTGTATTATTATTTTTTTTATTGTCATATATTTTTATAATTACTCCTAACAAATGAGCTAAAATGAGCAAACCTGACAGGATTTATGATTCTATAGTTAATTAAGTTAGCATAGGTTAGCTACTTGTTTCTAGACAGTTAGCTAACCTAAGCTAACTTGACACAGCATTTCTGAAGAGATTTTTAGTTGTACGTGTACGTTTTTAATAATATTTTCTTCCTACACTAGCTAGATATTATTAATTAATATGGCAAAAATGATGGGTTTTGTAATGTTTTGTTTAATGTAATTCTCCTCTGATAATTCTAGTCAGCTAGCTAACAGATATTAACATGGCAGTGTTTCTGGGAGGATTTTATTTCATTTTTTCATACCAAACATTTTTTAACCCTTATTTCTCTTATTCAATTAATATTTTTGGCTAATATGAGCTAGCTGACAGGACTCCTTAGAGAATTTAAGATGCAGACTTGTATGTGTATAAATAATTACTTCTAACATTAGATGGTTAACTAATAAGAACTAGCATGACGTATGATGTTTTTTGAATTCTTGAACATGTGGCTAATAATAAATTAGCTGGGACGATTTATGAGAGGATTTCACATTTCATCTATTTATTTGTAGAATTAATCATAACTAGAACAGTTAGAAGTTAGAATAATTTGAACAGTTAAGTCCCACATTCTGCGTTGTGATTGGTTAGAAGAATTCTGTCTCTTCTGTAACTGGTTAAAAACCTGGAGCTTGAATGTAGGTTCTTTAATTGTGTTTTAATTCTGTTCAAGTTTAGCACAATACGTAAAAAGTTAATTATTAAAGCTTGTGTCCGTCTAAACCTTCATGTATTATTAAGTAGTTTTATAAGTAATGATGATTATTATGAAATTAATTTTAAAAATAACTATCGCAAAACTGTTATCTCGAGTTTGTTAGCAAGTTTATGTAAGGATATAAAATCCCGCCTTCTGCATAATGATTGGTTTGCAAGAATTAACTCCAGTCTATTACTGGATAGAAACCTAGCAGATGAGGGTGTTTTAAATTTAAATTATGTTTTTAAGTGCAGAGTAAAATACGTGAAAGTATATGAGTCAGGGTTTTTGCAAGATCTTGCAAGAAAAGTAAACAGTTTTTTGTTCTATATAGTTTACACATAGATTGTATACAGTGTTTTTTTTCTTCTCTTTATATATATATATTTTTTCATGTCCTTTGAGGGCATTTAAATGTTCAAATCACTGTCATACATTTTTGTAAACATTATTTTTATGATAAGTTAATTGGCTAGTATGAGCTAAGTCCTCAGGATTTCTTTGTGGGTTAGTCATACTAATAAATAATTAGTAAACTCCTTTGATTCATGAGTCCTGAGTGCATGTACAGTGTGCTTGTCAGTTAAAGCCATGATCGCTGCTCTGCAGCACTCTTTTTAAAAAATTTTTTTTTTGACTTTGCAGCTCAAGCAACTAATAATTAAATTGCAGCTATACTAAAGGCGCTTATGTTGGTCTGTCTCCTCAGCAGGACAGAGCTTCTAATTTATTCTCTAAGCCTACTGACCACATGTGAAGGCCATAACACGGATGTCTGTAATGGGCAGCACATCTAACCCTCAGAGTAGCATAATTAGACTCAGTGATGTGTAGAGAGCTGCTGTGTCAGACGTAGCGAATCGATTACGAGCGATGAGAGTAATAAAAAATCTGAATGTTTTGCTGTTCAGCACTGCTGCTGGGATTTCTTTAGATTTCCTCCGAGCACATTAGCAAGCTCTACAGGAGTGTTGAACCTCAGGTTGCTCTTTAATGATCTATTGCAGGACACGTCTTCATATGAAATTATTAGATTTATATATTGTATGTCTTGTCTTGGGCCATTTCTAAACTTTGTAGATTATTCTCAATCCCTTGTGTTTAATGTCCCTAGATTTTAATTATTCTATAATAATTAAATAATAATTAGGTAATAAAACAGGGATGCTTTAACAGTTAAGCTTATGTGCTTCCAGAATGTTTTTGTCTGTCTGGTGGTATTTGATTGATTAAATATTTAAGCCAGTAAACAAACAGTAATTTTTTACTGTATGTACTTTTAATAGTATATACAGATAGAATTGCTGTTTGTTCATTTTCACTGTCTGTCTTTGTGTCCAAGCCTGTTTTTTGCATCTAACCATCTTTGTGCGTCTGCGCGGGAATGTCTGTGCTTTTGCACAGGTGTCTCCGTGGGGGGTGTCTGCGCATCACCGTCTGCGTGTCTTCATCTGAGCAAGGGTGTCATCTGGCGTCTTGTTTTATTCACACTAATATTGGGTTGTGGAAGTTTTCTATTGAAGAATCACAAAGTTATTTGAAATCAATGTATGTTTATATATGTGTGTGTGAGACAGTTTTGGAACTTAATGGAGAGGAGCCTGCTGGTGAAGAGCTGAAGAAACATGGAAACGGCAGCCCTGAAAATCTGGCCAAATTTGAGATTAACCTGAAGGACACAAGGTATATATAAGAGGATAATTGTATTATTTATATTTTTGTGTGTGTTTTGTTTTTTGCTATCTTATTGCACCCACAGTGATTTCATTCTAGTAAGCATGACTCTCCAATCTGATCATCTTGATAAAACCGGCGGATGGGTAGAATAAATATTTCTCTCATTCTGACCAAGCTTAGTGGACACTCTGGTGTTTCCACAGCACGGCTTTGCTGAGTGAGATCAGATTAATGGGGTGAATAAATAAAAAGGCTTTGGCAAAATTATTCTTCGGGTCTCTAGTGCAATATGAATCAGATCACTGAAGGTACATATCATTTAAGGAACAGTTGGGCATTAAAATCTAAATTTCCACAGATGTAACTGATCAGCCAGGAAATGTTAGTTTTCTAATGAAAGTCTATCTAAATACTGTACACTTCCAGTTTATTATACTGTACTACTTACAAAATGGCAGAAAGCATCGCTGCTCATGTATGTAACTACACCATATTATTATTATTACCATAATATTCAGGTTTCTATTAAATATCTGAGTTTAAATTTTAAGATGCAAGGAAGTCCTGCCGTGGTTCAGATGAAATAATCAGGATCATACTTGCATTTACGTCGACTCTCTCTCACTTTGTAACTAACCCTGATCTAACAAAGCACTGTTCCCAATGAGGATAGGGTTCGAATGTCTCTAATGAAACCAGGAGAAATCTTGTAACGCTGTGTTTTCCAGGTACCGAGATGATTTCCGCCCGCTGGTAGAAGGCTGTAGCTGTTACTGCTGTAAGAACCATAAAAGAGCTTACGTCCATCATCTCCTGGTGACCAACGAGCTTCTGGCGGGGGTGTTACTGATGTTACACAACACAGCACACTACCTGGGATTCTTCAACACTCTGAGGGAAGCCGTGGCCAACGACCAGCTCCAGGATTTAAAGAACAAATTGTTACAGTGACCAACGTGGACTAGAGAACATGGAACCAAAGCGATCATGGAAAGTCTGAGGGAACATCAAGTATAGAGTTGAAGTCAGTTTGGGTGCTCCATCAGTTTTAAACCTCAATCCTTCCACATTTTATTTTTTATTTATTTATTTTTTTCTGCTTTGTTTCACATCATCCATAAATGTATAATTAATGATGAACAAAACAAGCCTTTCAATTAGGACAAAAGTAATGGCGCCTTATAACTAGAGGAAGCGTTAGTCTGCTCTTGTTATAGATTATCCACTGCAGTCGCTGAGCTGCTCTACTTGAAGATTTTAGACCACACTACCTTTAGGTAGCTCTTTTACTACTTTTACCACCATTGCCCCAGGTGTTAAATCTGATTAATTATTCATTATTATTCATTCATTTGCATATTATGTACTGTTTATGCAGGACTAGGATTGTGAGATGCAAGCACTTTAAGTTATATATTGGGCGCAAACATGAAGCAGTATGTTATTCTACAAAGACAAGTAGAATTTCGGTGCTGGTTTTGATGGCAACTGCCCCCCTCACCCACCCATCATGATAGTTTCTAAAAATTTATTTATTTTAATGATTAAATAAACAATGGTTTCTTGGAGATTTTTGGAAAAAATAAATGTTTAGGCAGTCGAACATGAAAGCTCTTGTGCATACATCACATGCATTAGTGACAACAAATGTGTAAATGGACGTGGAGGAGTTTTGTCTGTGTGTGTGTGTGTGTGAGATTATCTAGATTGTCTTTGAGAATGCCTATTGCCTTGCTCCGATGGTTGTAGAGTCACATGATCTGTATAATTATGGCTCTGGGTGTGTGCGATAGTTAAAAATGACAGCTGGCAGCATTTCTATTTAAAAGGTGCTGAGTGACTATCGCAGCCTGATCATTCCAGTCAATTAATGTGGTGGCGAGAGTCCAGGCCAGATCATTAAACCTCTCGCTGTGCCGTGCTGAACACTTTTCTAAAGCTCCCACACTTCCAAATCCACACTTTTCAAACTAAACAAAATAGAGAGATTTATTAAGTTGCCGATAAGGGAATATAATTCATCATACTTCAATAATGGATCCTTTCTTGTGCAAGTTGGACGTTTCTTCTGAGTTGGCTATATTAAAGTAATATATGTTTCTTTTGTGTGCCCGTTCATTACTACTCCTTCAAGAGGTTAAATAATGAGTGCTGGCTAAGCTGTCCACTTAAAACCATCATCATCATTTTTTTTTAACTTAACCGAAGTCTTCTTATCTTCATGGAGAACAAGATAATTTGAAGGGGACATGGCTATTTGACCCGAATGTGCAAGTCGCAGATGATGTAGTCTATAATGAGCTAACTAATAGTTTGATCATGCTGTCATGTTAAATCATATTTCCGTCTCCAGTTCTGCTTCCTTATGACAAGCCATGCATTAGTATTTAATCAGAGCCCATGCTGTCATGAATGTGAAAGCATGTCTGGATAAAATATAAGAGAAATAATTCCTCTCCCTTGTTGCTCCTACTGTATGTAAATCCAGGATTTCCCAACATCATGTCTTCGGGTGCCTGCTTTGGACTTGAGGCTAAGCATCATATCCAGGTTACCTCGTCTACCGTTCGACTTAGATCTACCCCAGTATTTTGTGTCTTTCCTCCAGAGCCTTGTGAGGTCAGGCAGAGTTGAAGTAAAGGTCAGTGATGTCGGCTGTGGTGTGCTGAGAAGGTCAAAGAGGGCGTGTGACCTTCTCCGAAATCAGGCTTCATGTGCGGTGTTTGTAGCTACAAATCGATTTCTTATGTACTTACTGCTGGAGGTGATGAATGGAGCTTTCACTTTGTTTAAATCTGGAAAGTGAAATAAAGTCCTTGTAAGTGTGACTTGTAGGTGAGTTTGTGCTATAGTGTGTCATAACTCATAATGGTGCATAAATTTAACACTAGGGGGAAAAAAAGTCCAAAGGTTTTAAAGTTTCCCATTTGGGACTTTTTTTTTCTGTCCCAGAGAGTTGTACTGTATGTAAATACCATATTTTTTAATCACCTGATTTACAGGTTATATTTAAAAATTGCATATAGGATTTCTCCATTTTTTTCTATTGATGATCAGGATAAATGGTTCCTAAAGTGATTCCTTTTTACTGAGGATTTCCAACAAAAACACTTTGTTTGTTGATTTTTTTTTAATGTATGTCCATAAAGCTTCTGGAAATAAAGGTCCCTGTTGATATAAAGACTTGTATTGTACCTAAACTGCTAGAGGAATAAAAAAAGTTTTCATCATAGGTCCTTTTTGTTGGGTTCACAATGTCTAACTTTAGGAGTTCTTTCCCTGTGGTGAAGTTTAATGCTGGAAGCTTTTTCAGCACACATATTTGTCATACTTGAAGGTTTGTCTGGATCGATGCAATGCTAAGCAGATGAAAGTACAGTAACACCCTTGAGAAAGACCTGCTCCAGCGTACTCAAGATCTCAAATCAAGATGGCCGATGTGAAAATGATTGCCTTTAGGAACATCCTTGAGAGACTCAGGCAGAACCTGATCGTAAAACCTGATTGATCATCTCTGGGGAGAAGTGAAAATAGCAGTACACTTACTCACTCGATAAGGTAACTGGTTCTGCAGAGAGAGAGAAATGGGTGAAGATCTGCAAGTCCAGGTGTAGAATTAAATCTAAGAGGAATAAGTGGTATAATTAAGTACTGCTAAGATGATTTAACAAACATAGAAATATATAAAATGTATGTGTGCATGTCAACAATTATTATTATTTTTTGTAATTAAACTCAAAGTGAAACTCATTCTCTTGCTCTTGATGCATTGACTCCAGCCTCGCTACACTCCATGTGAAGATCTCCCAAGGTCCTGGATCAGCTTTGCACGATAATCTTTGTAAGGCTGTGGTCGTTGCTGTTGCTTGTACCTTTTCGTACCTTTTCGTACCTTTTCGTACCTTATTTACCTTACGGTTAACTTTTTATAAATGTGCTTTGATATAGTACTCTGCGAAGGTGGGTTACTTTCCTTGTGGAAGTTGTTGATCATCTTCTGGATACCCATCGAGCCAGCAGTCTGCCCTAGGCGTGTACTGAACTAGAACAAGAGATACTGTATTCATAATGTATGAAAAGTTTTTTTTTTTTTTTTAATATTGTAATATTTTGAGAAATTGGATTTTTGATGAGGATTTTCATGAGCTTTAAGCATGAAATGGAAACTAGGAGTGGAACGATTGAGGGGCTCAGAAAGCCTTCTAAATGCAGTGTACTTCAAAGATGACTATTTTTAAATATAATTTTTTAAATGGAATGAATGGATGGATGGATGCATCTTGCCGGCTGTAGCTCCCTATCACTTACTTAGTGTTGTAGAACCACAGCCTCTTGACCCGATTTTTCAGTAAGCTCTTCTGTTTGACTGGAGGCATTCTTGCCAACATTTCCATCTGGTTATGACAAACTGGACCTTTGCTTATTTATAACAAACCATTTCATTGGGACCTGCCTCTCCATAGCTGCACTGACCAGGTCATTGAAATGGACATAAATAAGCGCAGCTTCAGAATTATATGACCTCCTCACGGACCATCATTTATTAAACCCAAATATGGGATTAGACGGGAAAATATACCATGTGCAGGATTTAATACGCATAAAATGACTCAGAGCCAGCAGTTTTATTCCATTCTAGCCTGCGGAAGTCGTACTTATCTCAGCAAGGAAACCTGAGAAACTCAGAGAACGAGCTACAGAGAGAGGAACTTTGGATGAACCTGTTTATTATCCTTTAAAGGCGGGAAATCTGTAACGGCAGCACCGCAGACAAATAATAGGATAGTTTTCCAATTGGGTAAGAAAAAAAAATTATGCCCACTTCCTTATTTTTCTCATCTCCTTCAATCTGCCACCGAAGCGAACAGAAGCAAGTACAAGAAAAGTGTGTGTAGTCTGGGAATTAAACTGTAATACTGGAAGTTGTATGAAATGAGAATCCAGGCCTGTGGTATTGTGTGCATGGAATCGAAATGGTGTCAAATAAGCCTCTAGGCTCAGTGCGATGTTCAGGACATCTTTTGTAATCACTAAATGGTTTACGATTTATTGGTCAACAAGCGAGAAGTGGTGCAGACCCTCGTTTCACCTACAGACTTTGAGCGACTGAAATGCTTTTGATACGGCTAAGGTATTGGTATGCCGGGCGGTAACACGGCTGGATGCTGCGGTGATTGAAATCCGGAGTCGTGAGCGAGTGTGTGAACAAGATCTTGACTGGCCGTCGCCTCGCACCACCTTTTCCTTTACACTGACTGATGAGGAGGGGAGTCTCATCAAACATGTATGAGTTTCTCAGAAATAGTGTGTGAGGCACAGCCACGTGAATCCCCAGCCAGTCTGCACGTGTGCATGTGCGTTAACATGCTGAAGAATACACTGATTACTAAAAACAAGTGATGAATCATGAGATGCACTGTTTTTCCAATGGTTTGGGCTTGTGCATGTAGAGAACAGGAGCAATTTAGGGTTCAGAGGTTCACACCATGCATCATTTTCATTTCAAATTATAGTCATTCAATGCAGTCTAACGAATCAGCGTCGACGAACCACTGTGTATTCAATTCAAACTTGAAAAAAACTAACAGCAAAAATTCAACACGTTCTGCAAGATTTCTGCAATGTTCAAAAAGCACCTGCTGTAAGTTCTGCTGTCAATTTCTATTAGTGTTTTTGTTATTAACATGTTGTTTCTCTTTCTCTCTTGAGCTAACTCTCCCTTATTTGTCTCTAAACGAACATCTGTACAACTTTCATTCTTTGTTCTCCAGGAGGACACTCGGAGGACAGCACTTTCCGCCCACAGAAGCCCATGATTACCTGTAGAGTGATGATTGATGTGAGAGCGCTAAGTGCCTACCATCCCTTCACTCTGAGAGAGCTCGGGCAATCATCTCTCTTAGGCCCCTGGTGCGAGAGGCTACAGCATCACCTGGGATTTGAACTCGTGATCTATTTTACTGCTGTGCCACTCAGGCACCCCATTTTTACATTTTACAACTTTACAATTTCCCAGTTGGTTGTAAAACTAGGTAGCTGTGCTAATGACCCTACGGTATAAACACCCGTGCCCCACCGTGTTTGGGGGTTTAAATCTCGCCTCGGGTCTGTGTGCATGGAGTTTGCCCATGTTCTCCCCGTGTTTGGTGGGTTTCCTCCAGGTACTCCAGTTTCCTCCCACACTACAAACAGATCCGGTGTAGGCTGATTGGCAGTTCTAAATTGTCTGTAGTGTCTATAGTGTGTGTGTTGTGATTTGTTGCCACCCCAGCCAGGGATTGAGTTCCTTAGAATAGACTTCAGGGGTCCGTTCTTCGTACGTTGCTAACTTAGTTAGCTGGATTTAATTGTTGTAGATTTGTCCTGATCTTGGATTGTTTCGTTCTTCGATGCGCTTCTAGCATTTGTTGTCATAGCAACATATCCGTAAGCTTGAACCTGCTCGGGAGCAGGTTTATTTCATGTAAACAGGATTTAGCCTGCGCTCCTGTCGGGTTATGATTGGTTGAAATTGCGAGGTCACATCTGATTGGTTAAAGAGCATGACTGACTCACGTGGAAAAAAAAAGTATATGCCCCCTGCCATGGACTCCCCCCCACCCACACACATAATCGCTATCAAATATTATATATGAACATAAATTCATAGGTTTATTGTTATCAAATATGATATTACTATTATAATAAACCCTAGGCACGAGACAGCCGTCAAGACCATTAATACAAATTCTTGAATAATGTTTATTTTGTAACACATTTATTTTTCAGGGGTTTGTCATAAAAATATGCAAATAAATAATTATATATATCAAAAATAAATATTTTATAATGATAAATTGGACGAAACTAATTTTATTATAAATTAAACAATATAAAAGTATACATAATATTTCTTTTTTTTATATACAACATATTTATTTTCATATTGCTTATTTTATTTTATTGTCTCATGTAATTTGTAATTTGTAAACCATAAACCTATGAATTTATGTTCTAATATAATATTTGATAGCGATTATGTGGGGGGGGGGGGGGGGGCAAACCATGGCAGGGGGGGGGGGGGGTCATTCAGCGCATAACACGTGTTACAAAAAAAAGATGAGCCGCTCTTTTTCCATTACGTCAACCAATCGAAGGGCTTGTGATCAGTGTTTCTACTCTCGATACATATCGCCTTTTAAACCAACGCACGAGCGCGCAATAATCCTAGACAACTCAGTCCAGCCATACTAATCATCAACAACAGGTGAGCTCGAAGAACCGAATTAGCTGGATCGTAATTAGCACGATGATCTGATCTTAGATGTGTCAGTTTATCTCGGATGTGTCAAGCGACGTACGAAGAACGGACCCCAGGCCCGTGGGTGAATGTTTTTGTTTAGGAAATGTTTAATTATGTTTATTATGTTTATTATTATTATTATTATTATTATTATATTTCAGTTCAGGAGGTTTTTACAACTAGTTGACAATCTCAGAATTTAATTGTGGAAGTGGAATTTGGCACTGTTATACTTTCATATATAATAAACCTGTTCATTATATCTTACATGAACAATGCAGATGGTCTGCCATCTTATCCTCGGTGTGTCCCTGCCTTGTGCCAGGTGTCCCCTTGAGAGAATCCGGCTACTTGGTGATTCTGACTGATTGTTTCTCGAGATATCCAGCTGTTTCTACTTGTTCAATCATGAAGTGTTAATTAAGCCTTAATTATTTTTTTTTCCCCTGGATGTTTTATGGAACAGCGCTCTTTTGTCCTGATTATTAACTAAAGATAAATAAAATGTTTAAATATAGTTTGTGATATTTTTTTTTTGTCGTAACTCTCAAATATTTAGTTTGCCCTTTTTTTTTTTTTTTTTTGTTATAGAATCAATGATAATTTAGTACATAAGAACTAAAAGGTCATTCTTTGCTGAATTCATAGTAAAATTAAAGTCCACCTCTTGGTCCTTATTAGTAAGTTCACATGGTGTCATAAATTTTGTTAGCAAATGTTTTAACCATTTTTATCCATAAATTCACCGTTGTTTGTTTGTGGTATGATCGGGCTGGAGATTACACACAGTGCACCTGCTGAGCGATTACTGTACAGTGGATTAATGCAGCTTTTCCTTTTAGTGAAGGAATGCCATTACTTTAAGCTGCTGGAGAGAGCGAGAGAGAAATTAGACTTGGGTACGTGAATGAGCAGTGCTGAGTCATGGCCGGGCCACACTGCTGTGTGTCTGAGTGAGTGTGAAAGATTTTGGCCAAGAAAGAAAACTTTAGGGTTTGCTGATGTGAATTATTTCACAGAACCTTTTACAGGAGTATGACGTACAAAAGTATTCATACCCTTCAACTTTTCCCCATTTTGTAAAAATTAAAACCATAAATGTCAATGTATTTTATTTATTTATAAAAAAAGAGATGTATCGCTTTCAATCAGACTGAAAAGCACAGAGGCCACACCTATACTTGAAGTAGACGAGCATAAATGCCTCTCCTCAACATATTGGGCACGCCACCTTCTCTGGAGTTGGCAAACACAGAGGGCACGCCTCCTTTATTCAGGTTGGCAAACCCACAAGGTGCGTTCCAAACAGCCTAAAGTATCCTGCTAAATGTACAGTACACTACACAGGGTGGTCAGCCATGTTAAGTGTGATTCCAAACTGCAGTGAGCGAAAATGTTCAGTTCAAAGGGAACTGCGAACGGTGTAGGGAACGAGTGAACAACATTCCCATCAGTCATTGCGTCTCGCTGAAGTATGAAAAAATGGAGCTTGAAAAAGGATTTATATATTTATTTTCATTACTATCAGGATGAGATCATATTAAAAGGACACAAAAAATTACATTTTAATTTAATCAGGAAATCCTTAGTATTTTATACGCTAGTAATTAGTACAAAAACATCTTTAATTAATTCTTATAATTAATCAAGAATTTATTTCCAAGTTATACATATTATAATGGTATGTTTTATAATGGAGTTTTTGTTTTAATAAATATTCAATATTTAATGTCTATAGTGTGAAATTTTAATGGCAGCAATGACAGTTATCTGAGGGGCGTATGTTACCATGGTAACACCTGGTTGAGTTTTGTCGAGGAAAGTTCCCTTCCCTGACATTCCCTGCAAAGGAAGGGGGGAGCACGTCTGTGAAGTACATCTCGAAAAGGGAACGCAGCCATGGAAAGCGCCTCCTTCACCAGGGCATGAGAAAACAGAGACCACACATCCTTTACCAGAGTTGGCAAAACCATAGGCCACGCCTCCTTCACCAGGGTTGGCAAACCCATAGGCCACGCCTCCTTCACCAGGGTTGGCAAACACATACTGTAGGCCATGCCTCTATCACTGGGGTTGGCAAACACAAAGGCTATGCTTACTTCCCCAGGTCTGACAAATACAGATGCCACACTTCCCTCACCAAGGTTGATAAACACATAGGCCACACCTCCTTCGCCAAGATTTAAACGCATAGGCCACACCTCCTTCGCCAAGGTTGGCTAACTCATAAGCCACACTTCCCTCACACAGGCTGACAAACACTGTGGCCACGTCTTTTTCACTGTGGTTCGCAAACCACACTTTCTTTACTGTCATGGAAATCCATTACTGAAGAGAGAAACAAGTTGCTAAATTTTCTGAACAAAAAGTAAAGTGCTGCCATTAATAAACACTGTACTCATCACAAGTAGAATTTCTTTGCCCTGAAACTGCTGTGTACTTTTTTTTTATTTACAATCAATAGTGAAGATCAAGAGATCTCCAGATCTGAAGAATGCGTTATTGATCACACTACGGCTACTGCTATAGAATATTATATTTAAAACAATAATATTTCAGAGGACAAACCATTACTTTTCAGCCTAATCTCTATTTACTGAGTCTGATGCACAGTGTGTGATTACCACAAACAATAACTTCAACTATTTATTTTTCTGTAAAAAGAAAATAAGAAAAAAATTACTTTCCTAAAATGGAAACGCATGTGCAGGTGTCGAGTTCAATCAGCAACTGTCAACTAAGGAAACCTACAACTTACTTGCTCGAGTCCTTAAGTCTAAAATTAATTTAGAACTTTTATAGACGTGCCAAAATTTGTGACTAATAGCTGCATTTATATGGAAGATATATTCTGTTTGATTAGAGATTCCAGTTTAACCCTTTACATGGATGGATGGCTTTTAATCAGAATATAAACCCTTAAAGTGGTTCTGTTGTCTGTGGAGCGTTTATTCTAACAGAAATACAACAGAAGTAGGACACCTTTGAGATTGGGTTAACCTTGTCATCTTTTCTAATTAATCCCGCCTCCAAGAGTTCATTCTCATAAAGGATTGGTTAGATGCTTTACTACTGTATGTATGAGATGCGAGCCAATCAGTGCTCCATTCTCAAGCGAGACCCAGTGGATGAGAGTAAACACAGGTGGGAAACAGTTGATTGAAAGCTAAATTATAGTTATATTAAAGAATATATTTATTCCAACAAGAGAGAAATGATCAGATCAATTGTTCACATGGCTAATATTTATCTATAGGTCAAATTTGTACAGGTTTAATGTGGAGTCCCTTTCCTTCTGGTTGAAAGTTCATTCTGATGATCGCAGCAGATGGGGTTGAGTGATTATACTGAGAATGGAACCTTAGCCCATAAGAACCCACAGAGACACGCGTGTCACAAACTCTTTAATTGTTTTGGAAAGTTCCTTATTCAGCTTATCCTTGACTTAAACTAATGAAGTCCCTAATTGAAATCTAATTGACATCCTGGTGCAGTCATGTGACAAAAATAGTTGTGTTTTTTTTTATTAGATTTTTTTGATGTAACTAGCTTATTTTCAAAAGCTTGTTTTATCCTGTTTAACAATTCCAATTTTATTAAAAATCTGATTAATTCTGATTTAATAACATATTTTATGTTTAACCTGTTCTGGCTGCATTTCTTATTTTTATTTTATTATAATAAAACAAAATTGAGAAAATATCGCTGTGACATATGTCACTAAGGCATTTAACCCTAAAATTGTCAAGGAAATCAATTTGATGTCTTCCAAAATGTGTTGTTCCATGTGGTCTATTATATCCACCATAATGTCCCTCAAAGGAGAAACATTATGGATCCTAACTCATAATGAGTCTTTATGGATTAGGGTCCGTGAAAACACACATATTGACTCTTTAGTTTAGTCCTAAATGTCTTCAGCTGGAGTTAGACAAATGTTCATTTTCCAAACCTGAATGGGATTGGGCAAAGAACTCATAACATGCACTTACCATTTCATCAGCAATAGACTTTAAATGATGTATGATGGATGAGTTTGTGTCAACCCCGACAATTGCTTCATATGTTCTTATCTGTGTTTGAAAAAAGCTTTTGGATTATTTTTGAAAATAGAATATGGTTCATTTTTTCCCATTGGGATTCTTCTGGTTTCATTTTTAGCAGAACATTTCCTCTGACTCATTTATCCTGCAGGATGTTTAACAAGTCAACAGGCTGAAAAACCAAGAGACTTGATGCATCTAAGCACTCACAATGTCTCGCAGAGATAATTACAAACATCATGTCTTACTGTAGAGTGAACATCACCAGTTTCTCTGGACGCCGACAATAAAGGATCTCTCACTTCCTGCAGCAGTCACACTGGCAATGCGGTGAGGAGATAAATATTCCGATGCTGACGTCAGTCAGAAAGTGACAGGATAAAAAGTGAGACGAGGTGAGGTTAGAGAAAACAACCATTGATCTTCTTCAGCGCCAAACCCGATGCTGAATCAGAGCACTGATATGGTGATAAATAGTGACTGTAGTGTGGGCATGATGAAGATAATGATTTTCTCCTTATCTCCTAGTGTTTGCAAAGAAGTCTCTGCATTTCACTGATAGCTTGCATAATAGAAATAGGATATAAATGTGAAATGATTAAAGTATCATCATGATACCTTTGTGTCTCTTTATCCCTGCTTACTTTACTTATACAATCACTCTTAATTTAAAAATAACTGAATATATTGAAACCCACACACAAATTGAAATTCATGTCCGTCCTCTTTCTCATACGTGCCAGTGGTTCCTTTATTCTGTCTATCTGTTGCAGAAGGAGTGCATACTAATAAGTGTCCTACATAGGGAGGGTAGTGGGGTGCGACACCCTGACAGAATGAGGATTGCTCTTCAAATAAAGTACAAAGCATCTGTCGAGTGGAGTTGTGTCCTTTTAGTACACCATGAAGAATCATATACATATACCAACCCCTCCTCATCAAACAGCTTTTATTCCTGTTATGTCCTACATGCAGAAGTTAAAACTTCTGTCCAAGTTCTAGTTGTGTAAACCATTTTTCATGCAAACATAAATATACTTATTCCTATTCGGGGTATGGACCATACTGGTGCACTTTACTCTCTATGACCAATAGAACGATCGGCAAAAAACTTATTTTTTTAACATCTTACATCTGAACCTCAGTAAACGATATGAAGCAACTGAGTACTTCATTAATGCCTTGTCCTTGTTAGAGTGCTGGTGGATCCAGAGCTTTTCTTCGAAACAAGGCAGGAACATAGACTACACCACAGATTGGATGATTTCTACAGGATCAATGTATCAAGGTAATGTGCTACCCTCTACATCCACACCACATCATCATTTACAGCTTGTCCAGAGGCTTTGGAATTGGCTTGATAGTAAAAGGGGCTAATGGGTGATTTCACATCTGTTCCAACTCCAGTTTATGTCCTCCTTGGTGCAGTAACAGTAATGTGAATGCAATCGCACTCTCTCTCTCTCTCTCTATACCACATATCCTGTACAGGGTCACGGGAGACCTGGAGCCCCAAAGGACTCCAAACATGAGGCAGAAAACTGCAGATCATGGAGAGGGTGCCATCCAATCGCTGGGCACACAAGCACACACACACTACAGGGAATTTGTAAATGTGAATTAGCCTCCTCTGAATGTCTTTGGAGGAAACCGGAGTGCCTGGAGGAACCAAGCACTGGGAGAACATGGACGCAGGCTGGTGGCGGGAGTCGAACCCGCGACCCTGGAGGTGTGAGGCCACAGTGCTGCCCAATCACTCTGGCTCAGACCAAAACAAATACTCTGAGACGCTTTCTGGATGAGGTCTTGGACTGCCCCCAAATGCACTCTGGAGCAGTATAATTATAGAGCAGAGGCAATCTGTTCTCAATCTTAACTAACTACAATGAGCTTAAGCTTGAGACCACCAATAGTTTGATTTTCTTTGTGTTCGTGCTTAGCACGAACATCTTTTGAAACAAATATTATTGTTTCAAAAGACATTTTCAGGTGAACAAGTTGAAGGCCGGCATGTCTTTGGACCTGTGAGCATTGTGTTGGCATGGTTTTGTTTGGTATAGTGCCCAGATAATTACCCCACTTATGAGCTAATGCCAATTGATTCATTTCTCCATGTTGCAGAATAGATTTCTTCACCAGCACAGAACACAGATCTTCTTCCTGTGTTAAGCTCCTTGCTTCTATCTCAAATTCATCTAACCAGTGAGCAGAGGGAACATGTTTCTTACTAGTATTAGTGCATTTGGGTTCACATTGATATTTTGGTGTTTGAAATGAAAACAGGCCAAGAACAACCCAGTCCAAGTTTATAAACTGGTCCACTGATTCTGAGTAGTGTGGACAAAATACAGTAAGTCCCCTACATACAAAAGAGTTGCATTCAGAAAGGTCATTCATAAGTCAAATTTGTTCGTAAGTCTAACAAACATTGTCTAGATACTGGGATGCTAGTACAATTGGCTTTACTGTACACAGTATAAAACTGTAGAGGAAAATGTTTTCCTTGTTTTTTAGGATCGTGCTGATGGTTGAACGATTCATATTAAAAGCCATCTTTTCACCTTGTTCCTTGTGGTCTACTGTAAGTTCTGCGACTGAACATGTGCAAACGCTTGTTCGAAACTCTAATATGTACAACTCAACTTGGACCTGAGACCTGCAGCCTGTTGCCCTGACACTTGACTTGATTATACTTTTAGAAAGAAGCAAAGTGTTAGATATACTGTGTGGTGTCATAAATAGATTAGGTTCAAGCAGTTGTGCATAAACATTATACAGCATAAAGATTTTAGACTATCTATGAATAGCGAACAGTGAATAAGATAAGGGAAGGATGTCTGTTTCCTTCACATTTGTACTCAATATGCGCTGCAATTTTCTACAACACCAGCGGTAAATATATTCCTCTGCCTCTTCCACTACATTGGGCTTTCCAAAAAACCTTTTGATCCAAAAAAAGGACCAAAAAAGACTTTTTTTTCCCCACTTAGCACCTGTTCCCATGAGTTATTTTAAATGCATTGTTTTGGAGTTTCTCTACATTAGTCACGCATAGCTTCGACCTGCTGCCCTCTACTCCTTATCATACCAAAGCCAGAGGGTTTAAGCACAGCAGGGAATTGGAAATTGTTCTGAAGCGAGTCTGACGCTGAGTACGTGCCTCTCGGGTTAAAAAGACGTAGCGTGAATTCAAACCGGCGGAGACATTTCCATAAGTATCAGCTGCTACACCACATCCGCAAGCTCCTGTAGTCAATAAGGGCTGATTAATGCTGCACGAGTTTGAAGATTGACCTGCGGCCAGGGGGTGGCGTGTGTGTGATGGGGCGTTCACGCTTAAGCGTCTCACAGCTCATCATTTAGCACTTCAATACAAACATGCAAACCTTCAGGGTTTACTGGGAATAATGAGGCCGCGGCCAAATCATGCATTTTGAATGAAATACCAACCGAGCGTGTGTTCAAGCGGCGGTCATGTTTTGTACGTTTGCGTGAGTAAAACACATTGACAAGCTGTACTCCAATAAGAAGCCCGCTAATTGTCCCAGGGGGCCTGCTGCTTTTGATGCACAAAACTCAATTGCTCGGTGCAGAAATTCTCTCTCACACATCTTTATTGCTTTCTCTCATTAATGAAGCACAATCAAACACTACAGTTTATTGTAATCATAAATAAACCCATTGCATTATGACCACATTTACTTCTTTCGTCCTTCCGCCCTTTCCTTTTTCTTGCAGCTTTAACCATTTCAACCATAATTGTGTTTTTTTCCCTTCTGCTCAATTACTGTACGGGTTTGAAAAGGCACCCTTTTCCATTCGTCTTGTTATTTACCTAGTTATATTTTTATTTCCTAACTGTTTTAGAGAAATGTTTATTATTTAATTGCATATTAATTTTCCCAGCCATAGATGAACGCATAACTTGCATTAACCAATGATGACCATTATATTTTTTCCCACTTAATACAACTGTGCCAGGTCCTCCAGTCAACATTCACACACTTTGGGCAATTTATTCTGCATGTTTCTGGACTGTGGGTGGAAACCGAAGTAAACCCATCAAGCACGGGGAGAACATGCAAACTCCATGCACACAGACCCCAAGGGAGGAATCAAACCTTTACCCCCCAGAGATGAAAAGTGACAGTGCTAACCACTACGCCACCAGTATATCTCAGCAATACTAAATATATACTGGTAGTAAGCTGTGTTACTATAGATATATGATGTCCTACCAGTCCATTGTGGGGTACAATACAGATCCATTTTTTACACATAGGGGCAATGCAGCTTCCACCCAGCAGGATTTCTGTGTGAAGTTGGTGGAAACCAAAGAACCTGGAGGAAACCCAAAATGTTCCACTTGACCATGAAGACCGAGTCCTGAACTCAGCTGATGCAGACAGTTGTGTCCTGATGACTTGTGATGGCAGTTGTTTAATAGTCCAGTCCCCTAACCCTGTATGACTGCAGATCAATCTCTTCTATCTGTTATCACCCTGGTGAGTCCGGTTCCTCTCAAGGTTTCTTCCTATTGCCATCTCAGGGAGTTTTTCCTTGCCATTTTGATTTATATATATTTCCTTACACATTTTATACTAATTTCCCTAATTTCGATTTGATCTTTTGATTTTGTAAAGCTGCTTTGCAACAATGGGAATTGTTAAAAGCGTTATACAAATAAAATTGAACTGAACTGAAAACGGGGAAAATGCACAAAATATACATACAGATACTGTAGTCACTAAAGCTCAGAAATATGAGCCAGGATAAAAATGACAATAAAAAGCCTTCTGACCTAACTTGAAATGAATAAATAAAGATTAAATAAGTAAAAGAACTATGTCAATTTGAAAGTTGTCTGTATTGTGGCCTCGCACCTCCAGATTCGAGGGTTCGAGTCCTGCCTCGGATCTGTGTACGAGGAGTTTGCATGTTCTGCCTGTGCTTGGTGGGTTTCCTCCTCGTACTCTGGTTTCCTCCAACAGTCTACAGACTAGGGTGTACTGGTATACGCTCCAATCCTCCTGCGACCAAGTTGAGGATACGCACTATAGCGAGTGAGTAATGGTTTGAAAGTTTGCATCTCACCTTGCCTTCTGTGCTACATTTTATGTGAACGTGATAAAGCAAATGTTAACACTGAGCAGCTGGACACTAAAAATAATCAGCTAACAACATCGTGCATGTTGCTGTTTATACATTTGTGCTGCGTAAAGACTCATCTGCTTCCAAAGTCACCAGGGAAGACAAAGGGAAGGAAGCACACACACACACACACACACACACACGCAAAACCCCTTATACGTACATGCTTACAAGAAATGATAAGGCGCTTATATGCCTAATGAAGGAAAGCAGACTTGGTTAATCTGCACTGAATAACTGTTTAGGAAGAACAACACGTGGCTGAAACCAAATAAAAGATTCAAAGCAAATTCTTTGGCTGTCTTCTTCTATGAAATATTAATTAAACAGACAAAAAGACAGCTGCCATCACTCGCACAGTCCTTCCTCGGAGAAGTGTGTGTTTATACCGTGGGTTCCCGAATAAGTGAAGGTTCACACAAAGCCGACGCTTTTAGGGCTAAAACCTTTAGAACTAAATACACTTGAGTGTACATTCCCTATCTTTCCATCTCTCTCTCTCTCTCTCTCTCTCTCTCTTTCTCTCTTCCTCTATCTTCATCCATCTCCGGAGCAGCCTTCCAGCTGGTTTCGGCAATAAAACCGTTTTGAAAATGAACCCGCTCAGATTTCATTCTCTTTAATGCGTTCTCTCCCGCCTTCGTCTTTCCTTCACTTCCAGTTTCATCCGTTTTCTTTAACGCCCTTGGCTCAAGGTCGTTCCAAATCAGTGCTTCTTTTTGGATTTATCAGAACAAAGCTTTTTTTTTTTTTTGTTTACTTTTTAATTTACAATAATATAAACATGTTACAAATGTAATGGCCCCCAGTATGATTTTCACAAGTCTCACACCTCGAAACAGGATATGATCTGTACTTGAACATAGTACAGACGGTAAATTGATCTTTCCCTTAATTAAACACGGGCTGGATGCTTTCTGAACAAATTAGAGACACATGCAGATGAAGCACCAGACCAGAAACCTGGAAAAAATAAAATAAAACAGCTCCTTTAAATGTGTAAGGTACAGTACATAATATGTAAGTCTTGTTCCATCCATGGTTTGTTCAGGCTCAGATGCTGATTGAGCCCTTAAGATCTCCTGATATGCGAGATATTATGCAGATTAGGTCCTCGAGTCATATGTAATCCACAACGCATGCTGATTGCGTTACTGAGTGTTGTTTACATGATCCAAACCACTTGTCTTTCGGTTCAAATGTCTGGTTTACTTGGCGTCTTCGTCGGAAGCATGAAGTGATTTACAGCAGGACTGGCTCTCAGAGGTCTTTACCCTCTTGGCACTCGGCCTCTATCGGGGAAAGTTCTGAAGGATCGCAAAGCCGAGAGATTAGCAGGTCAGGATTTTGATGAAGGCTCGTCGGAACTCGATGTTGAACGTGGTATAAATGACCGGGTTGAGGGCGCTGTTGACGTAACCGAGCCAGGTAAAGGCGCTGTACAGCTCGGGTGGAATGTAGCACTTCCTGCAGTGAGTGTTCAAGATGTGAGTCACAAAGAAGGGCAACCAGCAGATGAGGAAGACACCTAGAGGATATCCATGCACCCGTCCATACACCCCCACCCCCCCCCCCCCCACACACACACACACACACACACACATAGGCAGACAGAAGTAAAAAGACTGGGCATTAAATCCAGCACTGATTAACCTGTATACTGAAATATATAGCAAAAGCGTAATGTTGTTAAAGGTTAGACCACTAATCAACTTTATTTATTTATTTTTTTTCAGATAACAAATAAGTTTGAGCTGGGACAGATGCCATAAACAACACATTACGTTTTAAAGTGCACTAACTTTCACGAAGCACCGCAAAACATCATATAGTAAGTGTTAATTTTGCTGAACTTTTTATCGAGTTTTATTTCTTTTAGACGGCTGACTCTCTTTACTTCAGTAACTTTGCTCCAACCAGAATGCTGAATGATTTCTCGAAAGCCAGAATTGTAAGCAGGAACGCCGTCCTGGTAAAGGTTTATCAGTGAGATACATGAGTGGTGTCTGTTTACTACAGTGAGCTTACAGCACAGTCGCATGTAGCAGGTGTATCGTACTGATCTTCTTCTTATTATTATCTTTCTTCAGCAGATGATGAGTTGGAGCTTGGCCAGATGTGCAAAGGCAAAGTGAGATAGCAGGTAAATGACTCTGTGTCACCTGACTAAAGACTAATCTGCATCGACTGGTGATTTTTTTTTTTTCATCTGCAGCTCTTCATTGATTCATGCAAATGGGTTCCAATACGGTCACAAAGGAGTCCAGGCATTTTGTCAAGTTCACTAGGCATATAGGTTACTCAGTAAATACAATTACTACTGCTACGGTTTGTTCGATTTGGTCAGACACCCTTTATTCTGCCAATCAATGAAAACGGACCACTATAGAACCACCGCTGAGCAGATATTATTGGAGTGGAGGACAGAATTAAGACCAGCATGGTTGCTTGTGTGTAGTACTGGTATCAAGTACAACAACATTGCTGGGCTTTAAACATGTTATCATACACTAGTGTTAGTATCCGTCGTTGATTGAAGAGTTTTTAGAAATAATTAAAAGGTTAAAGCAAAAACTGATCTGCTCAGCTTTAATTCATGTAATCAGTGTTATTATTATTATTTCAGGTTGAAGCCCACGAACGTGTCTGTCTGTCTTTCTGTACAGCAGAACTCTTTGATTAACCTTTTAATTAATACAAATAAAAGAAAATAAATTACGTTTGATTATCTTATGCCTTGTTTACACTAAGTTGTACTTCTTTTGTCGTCAGGGAAATGAATCCGCTCCCTGTTCGGTAATCGGAGAGTAAATCACAGAAGAGAAATGGAAAAAACATAGATCAGATAAAGATGAAGTTTTGTCTTAAAACGACTCCAGCGCATTAAAATTCACTTATACCACTTCAGGGCTGTTATTTCACCCGTGAAAATATGAACTAATCCCAGTAAAAATTATTCAGTTCATCTTTTCTAATTAATATCTATTAGTGCAGGTGTTTCTTTACATTGAGCGAGTAGCGCATTAGTATCTTATTTTAAAGTAGATTATTAAATCCCACACAAAACTGTTACACTCCAGGCAGATATCTAAGTACTGCAAAAGTTTCATTAATTTCTGTCCAGCGGTTGAGTTAAAACAGGAATAAAGTAATGTCTTCTTCATAATGAAAACATGATGAATTTTGCTCTTGTAGACTCTTTTAGATTTTTTTCAATTACTAATCTGTCGGCGTGTGACCTCAATTCAAAAAATATATTTTTTTTTCATTTCTTCCCAGCAACACTTGCAGCATTACTCACCCAGTACGATAGCCAGCATCTGTGTGGCTTTCTTCTCTCTGGACTGTCGATTCCTGTTGCGACTCTGGTTGTTGCCCCGTGAGCCTCTGGTAGAGCGAACTGTAGTTCGAGCGCGTCCGTTAGACAGCTCCTTCACCTCACTGCTCCTCACAGTCGCCTGCTCTTCTTCTTGCCCCGCTTCTTCCTCACGGTTGGGTTCGGGTTCGGTACGTGCGAAGGAGGCCTGGCTGAGGCTACAGTAGTTTGGCGTGTCCACCGGGGGGAGGAGAGAGTTATCCACAGGGACGGTCTTGGGTCGTTTACGCCGCAGGCACCCAGGGAGCAGCCGGGGACGAACCACCTTCTCTGTGCTCTCCTAGATAGACCACAGTTTTAATAAATGTTTGAGTATTTCTCTGAGCAGATAGACAGTTGAAATAGTCAGTAGTGAGGATACAAAACAATTCCCAACACCAGAACAACCCTTAGTTATTATTATTATTATTATAAAAGTGCGGTGTGTATTATACTGTATAAAGGGGTTTCTAATCCTCTATTATAGCCCTGGACATACTGTACAGTAAAAATAGTTTTTTTATGTATTGGTCTAAACCAACTACATTTTATTCTATTTGGCAAGACTAACTTCACCATGATATCATATTAAGACAAGACTTCTCTACTTCTTCATCTTCTACTTGATGTTCAGTGCCAGGTCACATGTTTCCTCTTAAGGTTGTCTTTTCCCCTGAAAATTGTTGTGAAAAATGGGTATGACACTGCAGCAAAAAGACCCTGAGAGAGGAACGGCGCACGCAGCGTAACTTAAGTACATGCACTTCGGGATTGCAAATTTCTGTCTCGCAGCTTGGAGCCCCTGGGGTAATAATACAGCATGACAAAACGGACTCACTGGGCTAAATAAAGAGCATGCTCGACTGCCGTTCATTACAGTGTACAGAGTCAGTGGGCACACTATTCCGCTAGGGTATAAATTTATACAGAATGTCGAACTTTTAACACACACAAGATATACACACATTTACCACTTTGATCCTGATGGGAGACAGGTCACGTCTGTCTTTTCGAGCGTCCTCTTGCAAACAGGTCTCCTTAGGGAGAGAGAGTGAGAAAGAAAAGCAGAGGAAATAAGTGTAAGAGGAGGAGAAAGAATAGGCAGAAAGGCAAAGAAAGATTAAGAGCGGGCTCAGAAAGAGAGCAGGAAGAGGACATATGAGCAACCTTTCACCTGATTAGAATAACATTTTAGAATAAAATTGTGCAGGAACATTGGAATAAGTCGTGGTTATCGTCTTGTCCACACATACAGTACATAAAAGCATGTACTGTATATACAAAGGTATACAGTTACCACAAGGGTATATAGGGCCCAAACACCTGTGCCATCGCCGCCTTGACACACCAGAAATACAGTGGGCACAGTGGGCATGTGCTCTTAAAGGGGAGGACACTTTAACGTCCTAATGGCAGAAGATTCCATACTGTGTGCTGATTTTTATGACTTTTTGAGTATATTAAGACCTCCAGAAAGTCCTAGATGCTGTGCGCTGTGGTCTCATACCCCCAGTTGTTTCCATGTTCTTGGTGGTTTTCCTCCGGGTGCTTCCGGTTTCCTCCAACCGTCCAAAGACATGTGGAGTAGACTAATTGACATTTCCAAATTCCCCATAGTGTGTATGAGTGTGTTTGCTTGATGGACTGGCACCCCGCCTCACGCCCCGCGTCCCCTGGGATAGGCTCTTGGCTGCCTCCCGCAATACAGGATAAGCTCTATAGTTAATAATGAATATTTCCCCCCTGGTATTAAAAACAACACAAATGTCACAGTCATGTTTGTAACCTCTTCAGATTTTCTTGGCTTCTTTGGAGTTTTTAAATGACCTTAAACTCAAATGAACTTATGAGCCATATCATGTTCTAGCAGGTAATGTAAGATCAAGCCACAGGGTCTTAAATGTTTTAAGCTGTGCATGTTATATGCATTCATCAGCCACCTGATTTCAAAAATAAATACAATTTATGCTATTTTATCACGGCTACACCATACACAATACACAAACCGTGGTGTTAGAAACCGCCAGATGTGTGTAAACAGGCAGAAATGCTTTAAATGTGATTGGGATTTTTTTTTTATGCAAGCAGTACAATTTGTGCAATTTCTATTTTGTCACAATATGCTATGCTGGAAAATCAACACCTTATGCTGATGTGTGAAGACCTTGATCTGGTCAGGAATTAATTCCTGGTTGGAGACACATGATGGCTGTGATCGCTATTTCTGAAGAGCCAACATCAAGCTAAACCAAAAAAAAGAAAGAAAGAAGTTAAGAATGATCTAATGTACTGTATTGTTAAAACCTGAAAGGATAGTGTAGAACCATCAACTTTGAATGAAAGGTCTAGTAGGAAATGATCGGAATTGGTGATCAGGTGAAGATAAATCGGGACTTGATTTGCTAAGGAGCATAAAGATTGGACTTTGGAGTAATGGATAAATGTCATACGGTCAGACTGACCCTATTCCAGCGATCGACAGGTCAGGGTAAGAAGAGAAGTGCATGAAGCGATGCAACCATCATGCACAGTGGAGACAGTGTAATGACCTGGAGTTGCTTCAGTTGTTCAGGTTCGGGCTCAGCAACGTTATGCAGTAATAAACTGAAGTCAGTTGTTGACCTGAATATACTGAATGCACAGATGATCACATCTCAGGACTGAGGATTCTGAAAGAGTGGTTCTAAGAGCATAAGGAATCATTTTTACACATGAATTGGCCACCACGTTTGATGCCGAAATCAGTGGTCAAGGGAAGTAATTGGAACCTGCTTTTTATGCCGCTGCGTGTCATGCGGCAAAGTAACACACTCAGAAATGTGCTATCCACCCTCTTCCTCATGCATCATCTTACAGGTGTCCATGGTTGGCTAGTGTCACTGTGATCGAGCTTGTGATCTCCTACCAGTACAGTAAAAAACCAAGGAATTAATCTGTGGTCATCTCAATGTGTAGCTAGCTAATAGAAGCCAATAAAATCTGATTAACGAAACTAAGAATTCACATTCGTGAATTTTTTCCCCTTTTTTTGGATTTTTCCCCTATTTTCTCCCTAATTTAGTCGTGTCTAATTCCTCCCCGTCACTAGGGGGCTCCACATTAAGTCTACTACTACCACTCAGTCTGGAGGGCCGAAGACTATCACATGTTGCATCCGAATCACATGAAGCCAGCTGACTGCATCTTTTCGAACTGCTCACTTATGCATTGTTGGGTGTGGCGTAACACACTCGGAGGACAGCGCTATACGCTCCTTCCGCTTGCGTGAGCTCACAGACGCCCCTGATTGGTTGTAGAGTCGGGATTAATGTGGGAGCACTCAAGTAAGTACCTCTCATCACTCCCCTCTGAGAGAGCTCGGCCAATCAGGTCTCTCTAGACCTTCGGCTGCGAGAGGTTACAGCATCACCTGGGAATCTAACTCGCGGGCTCAGGATGATAGGACGAGCACTTTACTACGGTGCCACTCAGAGGCCCACATTCGTGTATCTTTGACATTTGGAGCGGTGAAATCATTAGGATGGCTTCCCTGACCTTTCTGAACACAATCACAGTACAAATCCTGAGCAAAATATTTGATTATCTGTTTGAAATCTGTAAAATCATCTACATCGTGTATGTCTTATGTCTTATTTTCCTTCAAACAACCACAAGAATATTTTACACGTATCCCCACCATATCTTTCTACTGTACACCTTGTCATTAATGTGTGTTTCTCTTACTGCAGATGGCAGTGTGGATCCTGGAGGAACTTCACTGCTGGCTTGGCGGAAAGTTATCCTCTTCCTCCTTTTCCTGAGAAAGATGTAGATGCGCACGTAAACCAGCAACGTCACCACAAAGGGAAGATAGAACGACACGACAGATGAGTAGATGACAAAATCAGGGTTCGATATGGAGCACACCAGTGGATCGTCTGCAAACACAGATAGAATAGAATAGAATAGAATAAACACCACAAATTATATAGAGTAGTAGGTGTTGTAATAATAAAAAGTGTGTTTGAGGAGTTACACTGACTTTAGACACTGGAGATACATTAAGGGGCTTGATTTGATGGATAATCTTTTATGGAATGTGTTGTGTCTATACCTAGAGCTGCGTTCAGTTTAATACACTCACTCAATATTAGATTTTAAATTATTTCTTTAAACTAATGTTTTTTTTTCGGGGTCTGAATTATTGTACAGCACATATCTTTATAATAAAGAAATTAACAGCTTTATTTATCCCCATGGGGCAATTTAAGGCATGCAGAGTAGTTAAAAAAAAAGGGTCAGTGCGAACACAAAATAAAATACCGGTAACATAAATAAAATTCAACTGTTGGAATATGATAAATACATTTAATTTGTTAGTGCAAAAAGCTTTGAGAAACAAGAAGACCGAAACTGTGACCCTCAGCTGAGTAGAAAATTGGAACTGATGATCAGGAATAACCCAGGAACCACCAAGGAACAGGCCGGCAATGAACTGGAAGCTTCTTAAACACCAGTGTCACTGTCTGCAATAAAACGAGTCTTATTGCAATGATTCATGAAAACCCCAAATAAGTTTTCTAAAAGATGTATGCTGTACAATCCTTCTGCCCCACAGAAACACTCATTAAACAAATTCATTGCAACCCAAATTTTGCCATAACACTCATTTTCATGATAAATATACAGTATATAAACTTCTGACCACAACTGTAATTTCCATTACTAGCAATTACTGTCCATGAAAAATTAACTCATTTTCAGTTGCCCTCTAGACATTAAGCCATGATGTGATAACAGTTGGGGGAGATGGCGTTAGCTGAGTCCTAACGCGTAATCAATACACTCATCTGAACAAATCTTTGGACTGCACAGTTGAATGATCTTGTTTCCATAGTAACAAAATCCCACATCTAATGCCTAATCGGCCCTTAGTGAAGAGAAAGCAGGAGTAATCCACTGGGAACCAACGTGAGAAAGCTACCCTATTATTCCTGGAAGTTTTTGTGTGTGTGTATGTGTGTGTATCATCCATCACATCTACACAGAAACTAATCAACATAGATCAATTGGCTACAATGTCCAATGAAAATCCTTATCTGAGAGCTGATTGAAAGGTCATAATGGAATTTTAAATTAATTAAAAAAAAAACTTTTGATAATTTTTTTACTGATGCTCTTGATGGAGCAGACTCCAGCTCTGATCCCGATCAAGCGGCACACCGTGACATTCAAGTTTTATTCCCTTATTATGAGCCGTTCTCATTTACAGCACAATGCTCTTCAATGACCTATTCTGACTATTTTTTTTTTTTTTTTTTTTTTAATAATTGGAGATAAATGCAGTTGTGACAAGAATACAAGCTGCAGCTCAAAGGGCCCATTTGACAGGTTTATATTATTGCACGTGCTTTAATATGTTAACATTTCCATAGCAGAGGGTAATTCATGGGGACCTGTATGGTGGCTGCTTAACATAATCAGAGTCTAATGCCAAACAGAGGGGAAAAAGTTTTCCATAGGGAAGTCTAGATAAGGGGTAGATAGATAGATTCATTGATTGATTAATTGATTGATTTTATTGATTCTCAAAAAAATTCCAAAGTTCCAGGAGCAATGAGGACAATAGGAAAGTTACATACCGTAGCTGTTATTATAAGTGACAACTTAAACTAACTGGTTTTGTGTTCCTTCCACAAAAATGTAACGTATCTTTAGTGTATACATGAATTTCAAAAACAATGTCATTAAAACAATTTTTTTTTAATTGTTGGCAAATTGCTTTGATATACAATAAATTAAGAGGAATAAAACCATTTTAATTTGTTTAAAAAATATATATAAATAATAATATATATATATGGCAAGCCGTTTGCCATAATATGTATATACACATATGGGAATGATGTTGCAAAAATGTAGGACTCTAAAAATTATCATATTATTGTTATTTTCTGGTCATTGAACAAACCAAAAAGAACTATAAAAATACATGCATATGTGTGTATGGCATTTCTTTGCCTATGTGGATCTTTTTTTTTTTTTTTTTTTGCTTAGTCATGTTTATATATTTTAGTGGGTTAAAATGAAATAATATTAGTTCCATCATATTGCCTCCAGGTTGGGGTTGAAAAAAAACAACAACTCATTTTACTCAAGCAGTACAGATCTGTGCCAGACAAACAGCATCAGTCAATGTTGGTTAAAAATACAAAATAAAAATACAGTATATATGTTCTTATATGAATTATGTATAGTTGGTTAAAATAAAATAAAATTCAGTTACTCATATGGCTGACTAGGTCGTGCTAAAAAAATTATATGTCACTTTATACTGCACAATCCTGAGTACTGTATATTTTCTGTTGCAGTTCATTCCTAACTTATTTAAATCTGATAAAAATTCCAAATTGCAAAACTGTGTTTTTGTATTTTGGACCAACATGTACAGAACAGTATATTGTACTGTATGTTGAGCTAAAAAAGTCAATTTCAGGTAATAATAATTTAAGAAAAAACTCAGTTTTAGTGCAGTTTACAAGTGATACAGGCCTTGAAACTTCGGCTTAGTTACCTGTGGTGTTAAAGCCAAACAGTAAAGGGCAGGAGACGGCGAAGGCCAGGACCCACACCGTGGCTATCATGACTGACACTCTCTTACGTGAACTGTCGGTTGTGTTGTAGAGTACAGGCATCACCACGGCTGTGTATCTGCAGGGAAACAGCCAGACCGCTCAGGAACATGTTTGAAGAAAGCATTCTTTAAAGAATAAATGTATTTCTGTGTTAATCCCAAAAGATTTTCATAAGCAGCAGCCATCCTGTCAACAAGACTAAAAGCTAAAATGAGTAAATCAACAATAACAAAATATACAGTATTTATATTATAATAAAGGACAGGCTGTCAAAAAAAACATGCAAAGGGAAACCTAATATAGAAATTGAGCCTTGCTGTTCCTCTTAAAACATAAATTTCAATATTTTAATATAAAGTGTGCTTGTTGAATATATAAGGTGCTGGTGGGGAAAAAAATTGCATCTCCACACTTAAGACTTAAATTCCCGACCCTTAGGCCTCACTCTTTGATTATATACACGTTGAGTTCTGCTTTTCTCACCCAGACAGTACTTGTGCCGTTTATTCTTCTGCTTCAGGGGTTTTAATTATTTAACACTCAAGAGCCATTTATTTAAATTATGATTACTATAGAGTAGGGATTTGTGAGTTTTTACTTACTTGCTTTTAGGTTTTTCTTTAATAATGGTGTATTAATAATACATTACAGATGTACAGGATAGGTGTGTTATTAACACTTTCACCTTCTCAGGCTTTGGATTTTTAATGGGATGGAGTAGGAGCAGCGAGGGAGCTGGACAGGGAGGTTAAATACTGGAACGGAGTAGAAGAAAGGATTTAACAACAGGAACATAGACGCTACAGTAGGTGTGTGTGTGTGTAAGTGTGAACATGTGTATGACCAAGATAGCTTTCTGTTTCTAAACAGAATTAATATTAATGCCCTCGTTTTGTAGTCTCGTCCGTTTTACTTCATGTGAATTGACCTATTATATTCCTCTGTTTCGCTGAAACCTCTCCCTGTCTACTGATTGCATTTTGATTTGTCTTTGAAATAATTGATATGATAATGACAATGATGATAAAGGTTCAAACCACTCCATTCAGCTCGGAGTGTAATTAAAATCCCCTCAGATCCTCGGACACCCTCAGTATTTGCAAATAAATGAACTTTGAAAGTTAATTAAAAGTGTTATTGGGGATGAATAGCCGCGCGATTCTCGGAAAGTCGTCAAAGCGTTAATTAAAATCAAGGTAAATTTATATACTTTGCCGGCTCCTGATGGTTTATATTGAGTTTGGAGTCATAAAATCCAAAATGAGAAAAAAATAAATATGTTTAATTTAAAGATTACAATTTATGTACAAAATGCTCACTGTCTCATTTTTATAAGTAACGCCCAAATAAGAAGCTGAATCAGATTTGGCCTTGAACGTTAGTCTTTTTAACTAACTAATTCTAAAGCAATACATTTTTACACACGAGAAACAAAAGAAAAAGGTGTAAAATTTATTGCTTCAGGATTAGTTAGTTAAAAAAGGTAAAGTTCAAAGACAAATTTGTTTCATGTTTTTCATAAGCAAAGTCATAAACTTTACATTTTGTAACCAATTATTTCTAAAGCAATAAATTTTGACGGTTCAAAGATTGGGTCAGGTGGACCCATACCCACTCACTCATCGTCTATACCGCTTTTTCCTCTAATCAGGGTCGCCGGGGGCCTGGAGGCCATCCCAGGAGACTTAAGGAACAAGGTTGGGGAACAATCTGGAAAGAGTGCCAATCCATCGCAGGCATGCACAAGCACGCTAGCTAGCTTAACTTAAATGCCATGGTAGCTCACGTTAAGTAATATACTAGTGTTATTTTGCATTAGATACAAATTGTTCATAAATCAAATGAATAAAATTTTGCCTTTGTTAACCCTCTCAGGGAGTAATTATGAAACAGTGGTTTTAAATAACTAGTATTTAAATAACTAATTAAATAACTATTAACTATTATTAAATACCAATTAAATAACTAGTCATTTGAATTGTATGTGAACCTAAAAGCGACGGCACGGTGGCTTAGTGATTAGCACAGTCGCTTTGCACCTCCAGGGTCCGGGTTCGAGCCCCATTTCGGGTCTGCATGTTCTTCATGTGCTTGTTGAGTTTCCTAAAGGCACTCTGGTTTTCTTTCAAAGACCTGTAGATTAGGCTAATCAGCGTTTCCACATTGCCTATAGTGTGTAAATGAGAGTGAGTGTATCAATTTATCAATGACCTTGAAACATTTTCTCCAAAAAAAAGATTATATTTATCATAACAAATTAACACAATTACGTTTAAATTAAAAAAATATTAAATGTTCTTAACAATCTTTTAAATTCATACAATCATGAAACCTCATACGTAACGGTCATAGAACTTTGGATTTGATTACAGTTCATGTACTCCAATCCCATCGGCAGGTTTTCTTGGTGTGCGAGAAAATTTCCATTTTTCACTCATTCCTCCGGTTTAAGCTGTGCAGTCCAACCTTGCTTGTCTGAACAGTATGGTCAGCGAGCCATGCTATCTTTCCTGACCTCGTGTTGTGGCACTGATTCCCTCTTTCTCTGCCTTCTCACGTCAGCTTGCTTGAACACGTTTCAGCTGACTGCTTGCCTCTTGCTTGTGGAGCACGTCTACCACTCATGTCTTAAACTCTCTCAGACCGAGCACTTCTTCACTCTTTTTGGACACATGCCTGATGGTGTCTGCTGTCGAGAAGCCATGCATTTATACGTAGCATGCCGGGGAGATAAAAGAAAGTGTGCAGGTACCACTTTGGAGATCTTATCTTTGTAAGGCCAAGGACAATAAATAAATTCATCAAGTCCATCTTTCCCTTGTTCTTATTGTAGGGCACAGCAGAGTATGGGCATTGCACGTCAGTGACCTCAATCAGCAACTCTGCACTGAGTAAATTGGAAAACGTGCTCAGCAGTGTTATTATGCAGTTGTTTTACTTGTTTGCAGTGAGCAGCTCACACTTTAAATGCCTATTATATTTCACTCTGAGGAGGTTCTATGTAGCTTCTGGCATCAATCTAGGCACTGCACGGGTGTATGCAAACCTCTTGACTTCATGTTTTCTGGGTTTTTACAATTTTCCTTTGTAAGGAACTATTTGCTTATGTACCCTCAGATGTTCATCCACTGGAATGCTGTTCATGCTGACAAGAGCAGAATTAACAAGGGCCTCGACTTGGACAGTGGATCTCCTCATGGGTCTGCAGGGCTGACATTACATCTGCTCATAGGCAGTATGATCCTTGATCTGTGTATGCCAGCCTGCCAACACATTCAAGTTGGTGGAATCCAATGATGGACATCAGGTAAAGCTCCTTCTTCAAGCTGTTCAGATGTGAGATATAAAGATGTAAAGTCATGTTGGGTCTGTAATGAGTAAAGATTAGTTTGTTCGACAATGTACCCAAGACATTTAGGCGCAAGGTATTTATTTGGGCTCCTGTGACGACCTGAAGAAAGCTGACCTGCCCAGACTGGCAGGGGTAACTCAGTGGTTGGACTACAGTTCGGAAGATCCCAGGTTCAAATCCCACAACCACCAAGTTTGCACTGCGCAGGGCCCTTAACCTTCAACTGCTCTGATGTATAATGAGATAAAAATGTAAGTTGCTCTGGATAAGAGCGTCTGCTAAATGCTAGAAGTAACAGACACTAACAGGAAACCTCCAAAGAAACCTAGGGTTTGATGTTTGCTGTTCTTGTCAGACCATCATCCTGGCTTTTCCTTCATTTTTCATTCGTACTTGCACTCCACCATGAATCACTACGCACTCGAGGGCATCTGAGAGCATATGCCGGCAGAGAGGGGTGGATAACGCTTTCCTCTGTGCCTGTTATACTGCCCTTTAATAGTGCGTAAGCAGCACTTGCAAAAGATATGGATGACGCGTCTTAGAGCAAGCACGGGACAGGCTTTGTCCTCCCTGGATGTCCGGTAGTACTTTAAGCTTGGCGGGGTTTCTTTGGCAAGTCTAGCTTCCTCTGACAGTCCAAAGAAATGGACTTGAGTTTGATTACTACAAATCGATTGTAGTTGTGCCCCAAGTACCTGGTATGGGCTCCACGACCAAGTCCCCGGACCCTACACAGATTAAGCTGTACAGACAATCAATCAATGAATTGTTAAGCATTTTAATTATTATATTTCAGTGTATATACGCTGAAATAGCAAGGACAAACAAAAGCTTTAGGTTCATTACCTAAATTTTTACATTTATGGATCAAAATACACCTATTGAGGTTCACACCATTACATGTAATATCAGTGGGACACCCTATCAAATTGGGATTATGTAAAACACACTTTCACTATCATTTCTGCTCTTTTTTTCCCCAAGAAGAATGGAATTGAGTGAGCTAACTGTGCAGCAGTATAAAACCTTAATACTTAATGAAACCTCTATCCATTTTAAAACTGATGATATCAACAAACTTGATAATGCGAGTTGCTACTCAGTAATCAAACCCAAGCATTCAGGGGAAACTGCAATCTTCCGAATATCTCGTTAGAATAATTAGTGGCGTCGTTACCTGTCGATGCTGATAGCACACAGGTTGAGGATGCTGGCTGTACACATCATCACGTCCAGCGTCACAAATATATTGCAGTACAAACGGCTAAAAAGCCAAGAGCCACCGACCACCTGCAAACGAAGCAGTTTTAAATGCACTCTCGAACTCTCAGCAAAATCATCACTTTGTAGACAAATACTATATATTTCCACATCGTTACTAAACAGCAAGATGAGCACTTTTTTTTTTTGACGGTTCCTTTTCTTATCTCCCAGAATGCTTCATGAATAGGATATAAGGTACACAAAGATATGCAGACAGTTCTCATCTACAATATTCCTTTGTGAAAAGCCGTTGTCATGGATGGCTGAGTTGTATCTAATAAAGCCCTGGTACAGATGCTTCAGTTTTAGATGATAGACTCCGCTTTCACCAACGGAAATTCGGTTCTCGATCGCAAATACGGTCGTGCTATTTCTGTAGCACGCTCTAATGAACTGAGAGATTTAAAGTTAACAGCTTTGCTCCTCTAATGTATCACTGAGGCATCCTGTTTACTTACAGTGCACTGTGCTGTTGAATTGCTAATGAGAATAAGGCTTTGTATAGCTGCTATAACGTATGGTGTGAATGTTCTACAACATTAAATGTCAATCTGAACAATAGAAAATTAAGTTGAATTGCTGTTTTATATGCCGAATAACACACTTCCTGGATGCACACATCACATAATGGTATATTTTCCAATCCAATAACAGAATGGCAAGAAGGCAGCATCTGCATCTCCAGGTTCCGGGTTTGATTTCTGCTTCGTGTCTGTGTGCATGGAGTTTGCATGTTCTCCCTGTGCTTGGTGGGTTTCCTTCGGTTTCCTCTCACCGTCCAAAGACATACAGATTAGGCTAATTGGCGTTCCCAAATTGCTGGTAGTAGGAATGAGTGTGCGTGCCACCCCTTCCAGGGTTTTCCCCCTTCTCGTACCCTAAGTGGAATAGGCTCTAAGCCCCCCGCAGCCCTGTACACAGGATAAAGCGGTATAGACGAAGTGAGTGAGAATGCCAAGAGGTTAATTTCGTGTATTGACTCTTGTGTTTACTCCCGCCCTAAAGCTGACCACACCGCTTGCTGTTCTAACATATGTTCATTGCGTCTGTTCATCTGTGGATCTAGCCCATTGTTTGCCTTTGTGTTTTCCGACCTCCATGTGTCTTTGTTCTCAAGTGCTTTATCCAAACTTTTCTTACTTTATTTTGTACAGAGTCATTCTGAATGTGCCTGTGAAGCCTCGGTTACTTTTTGACCTTGCCTTTGGGGATAGCCTATTGCATCCTGTTGCCTCAGACCCCCAGCCAGATGGAATGACTGGGACACAACAACATCCATCAATCAGTGCGGTACTAAAATGAATTATAGCGAAGCTCGCTCGCTCTCACTCACTCGCTTTCAGCATCCATTTTTATCCTGGTCAGGGTCAATATAGATGTATAACTATATAACAGTGCATGATAAAAATTGGTCTTGTTCTCTTTGTGCTCACCTCTAAGTAGACAGCCCAAGGCATGACCAGCGAAGCCACCAGCAGATCAGCCACCGCCAAACTAACCACAAGATAATTGGTTGTGGTTTGAAGTGACTTCTCCCGGACCACCGCCATGCATACTAGCACATTCCCAAATACGATCGCCAGGATCAGTAGTGAATAGAGCATTGCGTAGTAGTTGCGCACCCCATCCTCAACAGACGGGCCGAGGCTGGAGTTCGGCAGCATGTGGGCAGATCGCGCCGAGTCATTCCACCACCATTCACTGCTGTGTAGCATTGCCATGGATGTTCAAACCTGAGAAAAAGATGTTGACGAATAGCAAAGAAAAGAATGAGTACTGTACTTGAAAAAAAGACCATCATCAGAACCATGACTTACAGTTTTTTTTTGTTAAATCAGGGTTCTGCAGCACCCTCACCACTCCCATTTCAAGAGTAACCATACCTAGAAATGTATATTCCACACTGAAGATGGCCTACACCTCCCTGCAGGACTTTCTGTCCCCTACTACAGAAGATTCAGCACCTGCTGTCTCCCGGTGCATTGGACTCGACTTGAAGCATGGACTGGATCTGCTGACTCAGACTTAAAGGGTCTTATGCGGAAACTGAGCCTGTTGTTTCTCAAAAGACAGGACCAAGAATGAGAAGATCCTAGACCAGATTGCTTCCTGTTTCCACTAGCATTTGAGTAGCATTAAATTTGACAAATGTAATAAAACTCTAATATGCTCTTGGAAACATTTTTCGTTCTTTCTCAATTATATGGTTCTATGTTGCAGCATGAAAGACTCTTCTTAAGGAAAAATTGCTAAATGTTCTTAATTTGACCTTTTTTCTGTAAGAGTAACAAGTCATGGTATGCAGAGTTCTCTAAGGTGCATTGGTTAAAAAAAGAAAAAAGCTTGCCTTGCAGAATAAGGACAATATAAACTAATTATAGAGATGTGAAAAGGGCAAATCCTGGAACCAGCTCAGTAATTGCAGTCCCCATTCATATTGTAAATCTCTGCAGTACCACAAGCTCAATGAACACCACAGGTCTCCATACTCAACTGACCCTGAGTCATTCTTCAAGCTTGGCAGCACACATACTTCACAAGCTCAAGAGCATTATTAAAAAAAGAAAATAAATAAATTTAGTTATTACACAGCATGAATCAGGAAACAGAGCTCTAAATGCTGTGTTTTTTGTCATTAAAAATAAAGGCAGAAACAGAGAGGAACCTGGAGTACAGACTCGGGTAGCACAGCCTGGCATTAGAGACAAAAACAATCCAGGGTATACCCTGCCTTGTGCCCTAAGTCTCCTGGGATAGGCTCCAGGCCCCCCGTGACCCTGTGTACATGATAAAGAGGTATAGATGATGAGACAGAGTCTAATCGTCATGTTCTCTTGGTTGAGGAATGTAAATTCTTTACCCAATAACAATCAGAGTGACACTAACTAATTGCCGGTGTGTCTTACATCATGTTTAAACACAAGAGTGGGAAGTGTCTCCTCTGAGTGTGATCAGCTGCCACATAAGTGATGTCTTGGCGGACACGCGTTTGCTTCAGTGACACGAATGTGCCCGTGTCAGGTCACAATTCCGTGTCAGAAACTGGATTGAGAAAGGATGCCGCCATGTACAGATTTATTTGTACATCAATTTGTTCTGGGGTTTATTTCAGCATTAATATTAACAATACTGTGGGTCAGTCCCCTGTTTCGAGGCTGCCATTTCAATTATTCTAGAGCCAGCACAAGGGCACATGTTCTCATTAATCTCTGGAAATGTTACCAAATGTCTATATAAGCTGCGTTATGTGGAGAAAGGGTCATGCTTTCAATAAAGAGAGTGAAATGGAATTATAGGTTTTGTCTAATTTGTATTAAACAGAAATATGAGACAGACTGAATCCCAAAACTTAGAAATTCACATCACAACAAATAGCATCAAAGAGATGTTAACTAATATACATTTTTAATGTGACATAATCAAAGATAATATTATTGTTTCTGATATATTATGAATAATGACTTGAGGTCATGGCTGTTCAAAAATACTTTAAGCAGTTTTTTTTTCCTTCGTAAAAAATGTCATATTCCTAGAGATTAGGTCTGATAAGAGATTATACAACAGTTAGTTCCAACCGAGCGATCTGATTGGACTGCAGTACTGAGGAGAGAGCAGCTGCCTGCAAAAACACACAAAACCAGTCACTGTAGCACTTTTAGAAACAAAACACATCTGATAATGTTATGTCATCTTTAAAAAAATACATTTTGACTCCTTAATAGTTACTTCTAAGTTGTTCAAAATCACATCTGAATCATCTGTGTTCTTTTGTTCATGGTTATAAAGTTAACTAGCTTTTAAGACAAGGTTGAATTCCAAAAATCGGTCTCGAACCACTTGGTGTGTGAATCAAATGATTGTACATCCTAGCACACAAGCTTTCCATTTAATGCTATTTGTGATTTAACCCAGGAACCTGGAGGTAAACAGAGCTGATAGTCTACAGCAAGTGGAAGAAATTTCAAGTGAAAATTTAATGTCACTGTTAAATGTCTCTGTTTTATTCTCCTTACCTTTTGGGGGCAGTGGTGGCTCTGGGTTACCGATCGGAAGTCAGGAACTGCCAAGTTGCCATTAGTGATGGAAAGTTTGAATCATTTTAGTGACTCGGTTCTTTGAATCTCGTTCGTCAAAATGAACAAATCTTTTTTTAAGTCATTTAGTTCATTTCGTACTTTTGATCAGAAATAAAATCAAATGTTGCATTTTCAATAAAAGGACCCCCAGTACATCTACATACGCATATTTTGGCTTTAGTTCCAGTAATCAAAATATTACAATGCAGCTAAGGACATATTATAATAAACAGAATGAGCAGCTCACCTCTCATATCTTCTAGTCTAAGTCGTTCGTTCTTTTAAATCTATTGCACCGCATAGCGGTTATGGGAGTCACGTGACAAAAGAACGAACGACTCGGAGTAGAAGAGTAATTAAGAAAGAATGGCTCAATTCTGTTTCCTGTACATTTTTTGTGATGATTTGCGCATGCACGCCCAGTAAAAAAATGAACGAATTACTCCCCGAGACTAGAACGAATCATTCATGAACAACCCATCAATAGTTGCCATTGTTGAACCTTAAGCAAGACCCTTAACCCTATCTGCTCCAGGGGTACCGTATCCTCGCTGACCCTGCACTCTGACCCCAGCTTCTTAACTGAGATATGCCGAAAATTTTTTTTTACTGTGTTTCATGGTTCGTCTGACAAATAACTAAATCTTAATCTTTTGGCTACACACTTACAACTCATAATCTGTTGAGAATGATAGAAGGTGGTTTGGACAGAAGGCTAATTAAGCAACATCACATTCGAGGTTGTGTTGTATTGCTGGATACAGTAGGACCACATCACAGCCGTGCTACTGTATATCCAGCAGTACAGCACTCCCTCTCGTGTGATGTTGCCTAATTATCCTTCTACAGTATGTAAACCTCCCCATGACATGCTGTAACAAGTAGTTAAATTCCCCTAAGGGTTTCTCACATGTTGAGGGGCGGGGTTTTGTAATGATCTTTTACTAAGTGAGGCTTCATTAATTAAAGAAAAGGAGAGAATTTCTTCAGTTTTTACTCCACTGATGAAACATCAACCATTAAACTGAAGAAAGGAACACCATATATATATATATATATATATATATATTCAGACAGGTGGCTCTTTCAAATAACACATTTGGATGTGCTGTATCCATACATTATTTATTAGATTATATTACAGACAGAGCTGGGACAGAGACAGATTCCAGTATGATGTTTAATTCTTATTTGTCTCTCTTTAAGGAAGCACGACTGAACAGTCTTTGTGATGGCCTTTTTTTTTTGCAAATCAGGACACACTTTTTAAAATGTCATGTTTAATAAACTTTCTAATGAACCAAACAGTGAAGTTTTGTAAGTCATGTCTGAGTATACCCATTCACACATAAGCTTGTAACCCAATAGACATAAACTCAACATTGTGTTTGATCAATCTCGTCTAAATGTGAATAAAAGTAATATTAATGCTGATGTTATTACCTGCTGTGTTGCGCGTTCAGCTCGAGAAAGCACCTGCGCTCAAACTTCTCCAAACACTTCGCCTGTCCTCCTCTCCATTCCTGCCCCTTTTGTCCTCTTTAGGATAGAAAGCTTTTTCTCATCAGTTCCCAGTGCTGGACATCGGATTCGAAAGAGACCCGGTGCGCTTTCTGCCATCCAGCTACATCTAGTCCACTAAAATCCAGGAGTTTCTCGCGGCGAGGACGCGTCTCCGTGTGACTCCTGAGCGCGCGCGTCCTCTCCAGGTTTTCCCGCGTGAACGAGAAGAGCGCTTTTCGCCGCGGAACTCATCCTGTTCACATCCGATCTGAGATTCGTCCACGAGCGCAGAAATCCTTAGAACAGCGTCTAAAAAGAGAAGTAAGTGACGGACCTCCTCCCTCTCCAGACTGCTGCTGGACACTGAAACCAGGAACAATGGCTCAGGTCTAGCTGTCTAAGGCATCTGTTCTACACAAATAAACATATTTTGAAAAGTTCTATGCCAAAAAAAAAAAAAGATAATTCATCTTCTGATGACCAGTTCTCCAAAGCACTGTAAAAAAGGGAAATATATTCTATAGGAGGATCTATCTATCTATCTATCTATCTATCTATCTATCTATCTATCTATCTATCTATCTATCTCTATGACTGTAGGTTCAACTGCCATTTCAACTGTCCATCCTTCTGTGCATCTCTTTTATCCATCTATTCATCTTCAATGCATCCATACAGTACAGTATATGCACCGATCATTGCTGCCTGTCTGCCTGTCCATGAATTTATTCATACTATATGTATAACTGTTCTATCTATCTATCTATCTATCTATCTATCTATCTATCTATCTATCTATCTATCTATCTATCAGTCAGTCAGTCTGTCTGTCTGTCTGTCTGTCTGTCTACATGACTGTAGGTTCAACTGCCCTTTCAACTGTCCATTCTTAATGTGCATCTTTTTTATCAGTCTATTAATTTTCCATCCATCCATCATGATTTTTTCATCCATCAATATGCATTCTATCTATCTATCTATCTATCTATCTATCTATCTATCTATCTATCTATCTATCTATCTATCTATTTTACCTGTCCATCCTTCTGTCCATCTCTTTTATCCATCTATTTATCTACCATCCATCTATCCCTCCATGCTCCTGACCGTATATAAATTTAACCATCTGTGTCTGTCTCTGTCTGTTTATCCATTCTTCCTATTTGATGTCTTGACTGTAATTATTGTCTGTACCAGGACAGAGAGACTGAATACACCACAATTTTTAAAATTAAATTAATCACAGAGATATTACTCAACCCACACTGATATAAAAACAGTAAAGGTCTTTCCATAGCCTTGCCATAGCCAGTCCTTTATCAGAAGCTCATTTATCAAATTAACATATAAGACAGCCAGGTATTTATTTTGATTAAAGCATTAGAGCATTAGGGAACTGGAACTGCATACTGTGTGTGTGTGTGTGTGTGTGTGTGTGTGTGTGTGTGTGTGTGTGTGTGTGTGTGTGTGTGAATTTTATGGATGTATTCTTGGACTGGCCATCAGCGTGCAGCATTAATGTGTGATTAAGACAATAACTGATCCTAATAACAAACTGGAAATCCGAAAAAGAACTTGTTTGTAATTTATTGATATTTAGATAATTGACAAGCCAGTGTAGCAGACAGAAACAATGCCTAGGGATTAATTTGTTGACTGAGTGTCTGAAGGGATGACTAGGTAGTCACAATTATTAATAAATGGACTTCTAAAAACTCTCCATCTATAGTTTATTTCCAGTTGGAGTTTGTTGCGAGATGATTTGTTAACCTTGACCCGGGGATCGGCCTGAGAAATGTGCTACCCTCGAGTTGTGCATCAGTCTGACAGCAAGGATGGCCACATCTATCCTGTGTCAGATTATTTAGTTCTTCAACACCTGTGACCATGAGGCTGGGTCTATAGTGCTGTTCATAAAAACAATACGACGTACCATGGGAAGTTACAGTATCACACTACTGCCTCCTCCTGGTTGCTGTCACGCAGCTTGTTTGCCCATGTGGTGCCTGTTTTATGTTTAACAAGCTTTCACCTCAGAGTGTGGGTGAGAAGAGTAAATGCTTTACCATGTGACATTAAGGGGAGTGGGGAAGGGAGGGGGGGTGGGGGTAAAAACAGATTTTAATCAATAGATCAACAAAAAAGGTATTATGTTTGAGCAGTGTACTATTTCTCAAGGTCTCATCTATGGCGTAATAAGAATGACGTAAGCCAATATAGTGTACATTATCTATTACATTTAGACATTTGGCAGACACTCTTATCCAGAGCGACTTAAATTTTTATCTCATTACACATCTGAGCAGTTGAGGGTTAAGAGCCTTGCTCAAGGGCCCAACAGAGGCAACCTAGTGGTTGTGGGGTTTGAACCTGGGATCTTCTGAACCGTAGTCCAATGCCTTAACCACTGAGCTACCCCTGGCTAGTAATTTGCAATTACTAGATGTACAGCTTTCTTTAGCACCATTTGCACCATTCAAATGTTTTATTATGACCAAAACATCATAAAGTCCCAGTTTGACTTGAATGCCTATATACAGTATAGATAAAAGGTAGGCTCAGAGCCCACTGCAGTCGTTCTTGTGATCATTTAGCAGGAGGAACGCCTGGTTCTTGAAAATCGATGGATAACTTGTCGCCAACTTGCAGAAGAGACGCATCTGCTTGTAGGAACATTACACACAATCAATTACCAGCACCACTTGCACATTACAGGAACTCGGCTGGTAGTTAATACCTCATTCCCTGTACAGTTCTGACCTCACTCCAAGCCATTTCCACATGTTTAGGCCATTAAATTAATAATGGCTCAAACAGGGAGACCAGCGTTTCAGACGTGAAGCAGACCATCTAATCACGGCTCCGGTGTACTGAGAGAAGTCTCTACGTTGATGGTGTCCACGCACTAGTGAAACGCTGGGGTAAGTGCAGTAGCAGGGATTTGAAGGCAGTTTTTACTGTCAGAACTGTGTTCTGTTATTATGTGCAAACAAAAGTTCTGGTTTGACTTGATCACCCCCCCAACACTAACTATATGAACACAAACCAGAATAGTAAATTGACACCAAATAATTTTGACAGTACCTTATTTAATTATTTTTAGATTTATTTCGATGTATTAGATGTATTTATTTATTTATTTATTTAATTCAGTATGTGTTTGAAAGCGATTCTGTATGTGTTTTTTTTTTTACAAACTCTGTAAATTTGGTAAATTAAGGCTAATCTACAAGGATGAGCTGAAGGGTTTAAAATATATAATAAATGGCCACAAGCAAGCACAGACTAAATGGTGGACGTTTGCTTACAATTCTTCATCAAAAATCAGAAGGTAAAAAATATCATGTTTGTGCGGCAAACTTCTCTCAGTGTGCGTCACACATCGATTAGATAATATTTCTCTTTCTCAGCCCATTCACTGTATCCTCCTGCGTAGTGACGTGCCCTGAAAAGACAGAAGCAGAGAGAGTCTTAGTTCAGCAAGCCGATCCCGGCGTGAAGCTCTGAGAGTGTGTGTGAACGCTTTACCTGCTGAATCCCAGACGCCAGGCAGTTTCAAGGGCTTTTAAACTCCTGCGGCCTCTTTGGCAATAAAATACGATGTCGTCGTCCTCCTTTTTGGGGGCCTTCACCTTGAAAAGCTTCTCGAATCGGTCTGGAGAAAGCTGTAATGATTCCTCTAGCTGTTCCACTGGTCGAGGAGGGGAAATGACAACACGAGGGCATGATCAATCACTGCATTTAGGGAGACTTTTATACAGATGGACTCGATGTGTTAAGCGTTAAGGGGCTCGCTGAAGGGCCTGACCTTTTACTCACAAGCTCAGGATAAGAAAATGAGCCATTAGTGTTTTATCTCATAAGAAAGAAAAAACATCATGGTGTGCTGTTATAGGGAAATAATCCATGCTGGGGTGGTGTGAAGTATTTGCGTCATGAAGTGTTCTATTTCTCTAATACTACAGCAGTTGCAAATGATTTATTATTAATGAATACTTTTTATGCTTTATATTTACAGTACAGTTAAAGTTGTTAGAGCAAGTTGCCTTCTGTTATCACTGATATTATACCAGCTATCAACTGTTGTTCTTCTCGCTAGATTCTCTTATCTCTCTTTTCTAGTTAATAATAATGAAATCAAACCTTGCTTGTCATGTTTCTAAGAAACCAGACAGAGCAAACAGCTCTGGTGTGAAAACTTTCCTGTGGTGGAAAACCTACCGTCGGACACGAAGTGCCCGGGAATCCTTTCCATAAATGTTTAACAAACATCTTTTAATGACTCGCCTTAGATTATGCCTAGGGTTCTCCATGCAAGGTTTTGTAATTGATCCATTAACAAAAAAACATAATACATGTGCGTAAAAGTAAACGTTTCTAGAAATGTAGTCAATCAAACCATATTAAACGTATTCTCAAAAAAAATTCATCAACACATTATATTTCATCAGATTTGATTAAATTTGATTTATTATGATGTACAATGCTGTTTATTTAAATGAGACGTCACTCACGTGGAATATTGACAGAATCTGGAATGCGGCCTGCTTTGAACTCATTAGGGTTTCGGATGTCAAATAACTGGACGCTGTGATTTGCCACCAACGCCTTCAGCTGCTTGTAGGTCACGACTGAGTCTGAAATTATAAAGCAGACACTAAATTAGTAGTCATTTGGGCTCACCGCAGAAAGAAGGACGGTGTCTCATTAGACCTAAACTGATATTTACGCTGCAATCAAAACCGGGGGGGTGGGGGTGGGGGTAGCCCACACCATTTCCAGTTGTAAAATGTACGTTAATGTTTGTAGAACTTTGAACATGATAAGACACTAAAAGTATAGTGCTTGATGCCCTATGAACCTGCAGCCATAAGAGATATACTGTAGACTTTTGCAATTAACTGGCAAATTACCAAAAGCCATAAATAAGAGGAGAGACAAACAAAAGTATCCAGGGTACATTTAAAATGCTTGAAATATAGCCTCAGGTGCAATTTGTGCAGTTTTATAAGGAAATTACCTACTTAGTTTTACTGAACATGCTGCAGAACCAGCCACAGTTCTTCTCAGGACTGTGTCGCGCCTGTTACTTTTTTCATGCATGCAAAACTCAGAAGTGTTTTCTTTTTGTTATTGTTTTTTTTTTTTTTACCTGCTTTTGGAAATCGGAAATATTTTTGGTACGGCCTTAAAAACAAAGTCATGTAAATAATCATGTAAAACAAAATTTGAAAAAAAAATATATAAATAAGACTTTTGCGCAGTGCTGTATATATATATATGTATATAATATATATTTTTTTATATAATGTTTATTTATTATTCCTGATAAGAACGGCCAAATATCATCAATTACAATAATTCACAACACTTAAATGCAAAGCAAGATTAATTTTTTTCAGTCTTTACCGAGATTTGATTTGTCCTCTTTGCTTTGATGGATGCATGATGTCCTCAGTCCAGCTCGGAGTCCCACACACTGAACAGGTCTAAAAACAGACAGGGACACAACAACACGCCGTAAACACGGGTACACCGTCATTGTTACTGGAAAATCAAGATCTCGCTTCTGACCACAGTCTTGTAAATTGCACAGTTAAGTAAGCATGTGTGTGTGTGTGTGTTAGTCAGAGCTGGCTATCGCAAAGCCACACCCACTTACTTCTAATACTGTAGATTAATGCACTATATCTCTGAGCACAACAGAGAGAGACTGCACATGAATGGATAATTACATTAATTTTGGCATATATCTCTCGCACACAAAGCGCTAACTAACTTTCGCAGATGGAAATAAGTATGAATTTTCATGTATAAAGCATGCAGAATTACAATTAATATTATTTAAAAAATAAAGTAATTCCTAAGCTATTTATAATTTAGCCTGCTTTAGGCTATAGAGAAAATGACTCATTCGTTCATTTATCTTTTATACCGCTTATAAAAAAAATCCAGTGTACAGTGTACAGGGTTGCAGAGGGCCTGTAGCTTATCCCAGGTGACTTAGGGCATGAGGCAGGGCACACCCTGGACAGGGTACCAATCCATCGCAGGGCACACATACACAAAACAGGCAATTTTGGAACACTAGTTAACTTAATCTGCATGTCTTTAGACTGTAGGCAGAAACCAGAGTACCCGGAGGAAACCAACCAAGCACGGGGAGTGCATGCAAACTCTACGCACAAGACACAAGATGGGAATCGTGGCGTTTGATTTATTGATTCATGCATTTATTCATCTTCTATAAGGATTGTTATGAAATCCTTATAAAACCCTAAATGGGATAGATAGATAGATAGATAGATTCACATTCACACATTAATTCACACATATCCATAAACATCTTCTGGCATGTTAAGGGCAGGTGGGAGGCACTATAGGAAAATTTAAACAGAAACCATGCGACACAGAGACCTGCTTCAGAGCTTCGGGTTCCTGATCTTGGGTTACTTTCTGAGCACAGTTTTAGTGCATATTCTCCCAGTTTCCTTCACTCTTCTCACCTCTCAGGTGGCCAGTCGGGAAACTAACTATGATAAATTGCCTCTGGTTTAAATCAGTATGTCTCATTACATGTCATTCCTTCTCTGAGGGGACAACACGGTGACTTAGTGGTTAGCACAGTCGCCTGGCAGCTCCTGGATCCGGGTTCGATTGAATTGGATCTGTGTGCATGGAGTTTGCATGTTCTCTCTATATTTAGTGTGTTTCCTCCTACAGTCCAAAGACATGCAGATTAAGCTAATTAGCGATTCCCAAATTGTGTAGTAAATGTGTGTGCCCTGCAATGCATTGGTGTCCTGTCCAAAGTGTACCTTGTGCCTTAGGTCTCCTGGGATAGGCTCCAGGCCTCCCGTGACCCTGCATACAGGATAAAGAATTATAAACGATGAGTGAGTGAGTGAGTGAGTGAGTAAGTGGGTGTTTCTCTGAGCTTTAGTTTTCCATGCTACTGGGTTCTGCCACTCTAAACCACAACCCATAAGTGCTACCGTGGTATGCAAACTAGGCCTTTTAATTAAAGCAAACTACATCTGAATAGCACTGTATAGAACTCCTGTTAAATTTAGAGATATACAGATGTAGTGTAATTTTTTGCAGCAAACTATTTCATTCTAATCAATTACAATGCAATGAATATTAAAATACCACGTTTAATACAGTTTGTTAAAGAATGCGCATGCGCTGACAGAACGCCTGCCTTCAGCTTCACGCATGCGCAGTAGCAGAATACCGGCGGATTCTTCAGATCAGTGGCCCGAACGACGAGGGGATTATCCGAGACCGTTTTTTAACAGGTCAGTGTTTAAAGAATCACCCACATTCAACTGATTTTTTATTTATATTTCTTGAGTGCGACATATGGCTCAGGATGTTGCTTAAAATCACCCCGAAGACACGATAAACAAGCCGAAGTAGAGATAGCCGTTGTCCGCTAGCGACGCCAGTGAGGCGGTTATTTTTTTTCCTACTCATTTTCAAGAAGTCCCACCTCCAGGTTAAGGATTGGGCAATCATGGTCCGTTTGCTGCTGTACGATTGGTTTGTAAATGTGTACGTACAGGTTGTCACATCGGTAAGCCAATCATAGCAGAGTAGGCGGGGTTGACGGAATGCTGGTAGGAAAAAATATTCTCGACGACATTGCGGCTAGCTTGCTATCTTTTGGGGAAATTTTGTTTTGGTTGGCACCTTTACTTTGTGACTTTAGGGTAGGGTACAATATTGCTTAGAGGTAATAATAATAATAATTAAACACCATATAGCAGTGTAGAGATGTGGTATAGTAGTTAGGGGCTGTTTGTTTAAGTGTCCAGCTGTAGAGCTAATGTTAGTGACACAGGAAAATGAAATATATTATTATTATTAACTTAAATATAATGTAATTTGACGATATTACAGTATCAAAGTGAAGGCTGTTAGCTTAGCCTTTTATAAAATGTGTGTTTATGCAGTGTACTTGCTGTACAGAGGGGCTCGTGCGCATGTCTGCATCATTCCTGTAATATTGTTTCATATTAAAGATCATCATGGCCTTGTTTTCTTCATTAATGCATCACATATTATGTGTTGAACTAAGCCTGAGTGCATCCTGACATCAGTTACAAACATGATAATTTTACCCAATGATCTTTTCACTCCAGTCCTTACTGTATGTAAACACTACATACACTCATTATAAGCATGCTTTGGATCATGTTAAAGGTACCCGACACAAGAACTCCATCTGGGGTTAAACCTGGAATCCTGGATAAATCCTGGAGACTGATATGATCTCGTAAAAAGCAACGACGATGATGTCAGGTGTATTAAACCTAAAACATTAAAATATTAAAGGCCTTGGGCGGGTTAGTGGTTAGCACTGTCACCTTGCCCCTCCAGTATCCGAGTTCCATTCCTGTCTCAGATCTGTGTGCATGGTGTTTGCATGTTCAAAAACACATGCTTGATGAGTTTCCTCGGGGTACTCTGGTTTTCTCCCACAGACCAAAGACCAGATCAAGTGAGCATGTATGTGCCCTGTGATGGATTGGCACCCGTCCAGGGTGTACCCCGTCCCTTGCCGTAAGTCTCCTGGGATTGACTCCAGGCCCACTGCAACCCTGTATATGGAATAAAGTGATACAGACAGTGAGTGATTGAGTTTAGGGCTGATTTTGCTCCATCAAATACAAAAGAAAAACAGCAGCGTTTTGGTTTCACCTTGCAGATGTTTTTCTTTTTGTTCAAGGCCCATTTGGGATGATGATGATGAAAGTACTCAGCTGTTTTCCCTTTTATCTAACTATCAAGGATGGTGTTTTTCTTTTATATGGTGCCAATTCAAATTAAGATCAGAATGAACAGTTTTCTAAAAAACAAAAAAAGTCACAAAAATCCTTCCACCCTGCATGCAGTACAGTACCAGTCAAAAGTTTGGACACGCATTCTAATTCTTCTAATGGTCGTTCCTGATTTTTATTTCTTTCTGCATTGTAAAAAAAGGCTTACAAAATAAGCAATGATTTGGTCTTGCTTTCCTGGGAAGGTCTTCATGAGAGACAGTTTCATCATGGTGCTTAATGGCTTTTGCAAATGCACTTGAACAATACTGTTCTTGGAAGAACTGTTCCAGAACAGCTGACCTTCATGTCTTAAAATAACAACTGACTGTTAATTAATTACCTAATGCCATATGTGTTATTTCATAGTTTTGAAAAAAAAAAATCCAGTATTGCTCCTAGTGGGTTGCATTAGAGGGTGTTCCCAAACTTCCAAAACTGAATGTGCAGGTATTAAGATTGGGCATATGCGATTTATGATAAATTATGTCACGATACATTTTTCTGCAATGTCACAACTATTGTGGTATAAAAATGTTTATTAGTTATAATTTGTTAAAATGATGGAATTTGTAAAAAGTAATTTAAGGCATTTTCATATTAGGGCTCCAGTACTGTTTCCGAGACCACTCGAGCCCACATTATGATTCAAAAGTTTACTTTTTTTGTTCTCTTCTTCTCTTGTTTTTAATGACGGCTTACAAACTGGGCAGATGCATCCTGCCACTTGCTGTATCAAAAGGTATAAATATGCAAGCGTGCCTGAGAACGATGCACAAAAAAACAACAACAATGTGAACTCTGGCTATTGGGGGCGTGTGGAGGGCGGAGCAATCACTCTTGAGCATGGTACAAATCAATTGTGCCTAATATGAAAACGCCCTTAGTTTTCAAGACAAAACCTTTGTAAACTAATGTTTTTTTTATTAGCTTTTTAAATTTTAAATCAGCTGGTTACTAAACTCTGCAATTTTTCACAGGATTAATAAATATTTATTTTATATTATCCTAAACCAATAGTAACTCCATGTTATGCATCATTTAAAAATGCCACATGTATCATGATTTATTTGGTCATTTCACATACCTCTTTTTAAAAATTACTCAACAGCAATCAATTTACTTAATCATTCTGAAGAAAAGTCACATATTACAAGGGCTGGACTGAAAGAAATGCAAAAGTGAAAGTTTACCTGATTTTATTTATACATTTTTTTTAACTGATATTGTTGAACCCAGCATTTGAAACCTCTTTGTCGCAGCCGATGGTCTCCCGCTGCGCTACAGAATGTTCATGGGGATGACACCATTAACAAGGGCACACAGACAGAGGAGGAAGTTTAAAGACAAACAATGCAGTGCGAGACCATCAACTGCGTCACATGCAAGTTTATTCGAGAGTTGGATTTAGAGACGGTGTAGACAATGTTGAGTCGTACCTTTGTATAGAGCAAGAGTTACTCTAACAGCGTGTGTAATGTGAAAGATATGTCGATTAATAAAAAAAAAATCGCCCACTTTTGCATTACTTTTGGTACAGCCTTTGCACTTTTAATCCTTTAGCTCTGTTTAATGATATGGACCATATGTGTGTCGGGTGAGTTCCTGTTATCGCTCATGTTCACTAGGCGTCATTTCCTTAGCAGCTTCTCTCTTGTTTCTCTCTCTTGTTTTGAGATTAATAGACAAAAAGAAAGCGGCAAATTCTTCATCCTGTTACGGAACACTGACACTGGAGACTCCTTCCACACGTTATAATAAATCAGCATTGTGTGTGTGTGTGTGTGTGTGTGTGTGTGTGTGTGTCCTCTTGAAGGCTACACGATGAGTCAAGGAAAGGACAATGCACGACTCCGGAGCTACAAGAACAAATCACTTAACACAGATGAGATGAGGAGAAGGAGGGAGGAGGAAGGCCTGCAGCTACGCAAACAGAAGAAAGATGAACAGGTAAAACGATGGGGACCACCAGGATTTTATTTATTTATTTATTCCACTGTGTACATGCAGTTTTTCAGCAGATGCAGAGTTCACTTGATTTATCTCGGTGGCAGGAATAGACGCAGTTGCTTATAATTGCTCTGGGGGATTTCCTCAAACCATCTGGCTAATAGTTTAAGTCACATGGTGGCGTGCTAGTGGGCGAGAATGCAGCGCTGTGACATGGACAGCATGCTCGATATGGTGGCTTGTGTGTAAAGTCTAAAAGCTTTAAAATGTCCCTGTGGCTTTACAGCTGTTCAAACGGAGAAATGTGGCCACAGTGGGGGAAGACAACGCACTGGAGGATGATGGGATGTCGGACAGCGGATACCTGGAATCCCAGGCCAATAACATGGAACAAATCACGGTAAGGGATAAACCAGTCGAGTTATCTTAGATTTCTTCTGGATACATGCGGACTGCACTTAAACCACGTTTACTGTATAACACAAGTTACTGTTTCTCTTTCGTATTGTGCACTATAGTGATTAAATAACACGGATCCAAGTAATAATTAGTCCGTCATACAAATTAAGAGCAGTATAATCATACCATCAGTGCCACTGAGATGACCGGAACATTTGTTTAATCTTTTCAGTCATTTAAGTGTGATGAATATGCAAAAAATAAAAATAAATCAGGAAGGAGACAAACACGCAAACACTTTTTCACAGCACTGTACTTGTTCAATTTTTTATCTCGTAATACCTTATTATGCTATGTTAGCTGTGACTTTAGCACTCAAGTCAACCAAAAAAAGATGGGACTGTGCTGCAGATGAGAGCAGTGTGTTCAGATGTTGCTCTTTATCTGTCAGGGTGGTGTTATATCTGTGGACATGACCCAGTTGATCTTCTCCAGCTCTCCAGAACAGCAGCTAATGGGAACACAACGTTTCAGGAAGCTTTTGTCTAAAGGTTAGAACACAAATACAAACACACACACACACACACACACACACAAACACACGTTTGTCTTACTGTCCCTGTAAGATGTTTTCACAGGTTTAGTTTTTAATGCAGGTAATGAACAGCAAGCTTAAAATCATTAATTAAAAGGAGAAGTTTTTTTTTTTTAGATGTCAGATGTCCTTACAAGCTACAAAATGCCAAAATATATGCCCACACACACTCCTACTAGTGTATGTCTATATGTGTTTGGCTGCACATATGAGTTGTGTCTGTCCCTTGATTAGAGCCCAATCCCCCTATTGATGAAGTCATTGCCACGCCTGGTGTAGTGGAGCGCTTTGTGGAGTTCCTGAAGAGGAAGGAGAACTGCACACTACAGGTAAAACGAAACCTTCTTACACACCCACACACACCCACACACACATGGAAATGTCAGTGAGCCATTCATATTAGCAAGTGACGAGTTGGATTAAAACAAATGCTTACACATTTACACAGCTAGCTAATAATTTGCATTTGTCATCGCACTGCAGTTTCAGATTTGCTCCTTGTCACCGCTGCCAGAGTGAACATTCACGTGTAGTTTGCCGAGCTGAATGTAGAATCAAACTGATGATACAAAAAAAACACACACATCACACCACCGCAGTCCTCAGACGCTAAAGAGCCAGGAAGCCATTCTCAGCTCTCAGGGCCAGTCACTTACTTACTCCAGATGGAATGCTCACGCTGGCGATAAGCTCATGCTGCAGGAATGCGTATGAGTGTGTTCTGCTGTTCTTGAAAAGTACAGCAGCAAAAGGTCATGGCATGGAAGCAACGATGTCATATCTCCACAGTTCGAAGCGGCGTGGGTCCTGACGAACATCGCATCCGGGACGTCTCACCAGACGCGCGTGGTGATCCAGGCTGGCGCTGTGCCCATCTTCATAGAAATGCTCAGCTCGGATTTTGAGGACGTCCAGGAACAGGTACAGCAGTCACCATGATCCAGGTCATCACGGGGTTAGCTTATATATAAGTTCAGTGTACATTTTCAGGGATATAAATAGTAAGTAAATTCCCAAATTGTTGAAAGGTGTGTGTGGACCTATTCATAAATGATCAAACAGTAAAGCGGTCAGGTCACGTGTCTTAGTTTATGCCTAAATCTAGTAACTAGATTCATCAGTTTCCTCAGTCTATTTGTTATATAAAAATCCAGTCATATTCCCAGTAGCAGGTTTGCTTAAAAAAAAAAAATCAGGTAACCATAGTAACCACGGGCCATTTTTATTAATCAGACTGTTGTAAGGATGTTTCTAGACTGCTTCATTAGTTATCACTTTATCCTGGTCGTAGATGTAGCGGATTCAGGGTCCGTCCTGGGAACACTGTGCAAACACTGATATTTATTGTATTACCAGAATGTTTTTGGGGGGTGGGAGGACACCAGAGAACAACCACAGAGAGTTCACAAACATGCACACGTGGAGAAGACGGACCTCTGAACCGGGATCAGTCACCCTTGAGATGTGTTTCATACGGCATGTTTCCAGAAATTTTTGGCCAACGATCTCAATAATTAGACACTAGCCTAGATTCGCAGAGGAATCTTGAATACGCATTTAAATTTGCTGTATTACAGAAATAAATAAGACTGTGCGTGTCTGTTTTGTCTTTTTCATTGTACGTCTGTCTGTCTGTCTCGTTTCCTCATGGCCTCGTGTTTCTGTGCAGGCGGTGTGGGCGTTGGGGAACATTGCAGGAGACAGCACAGAGTGCAGAGACTATGTGTTGGATTGCAACATCCTTCCCTCACTTATACAGTAGGTTTCTTTTCAAAATAAACTAATTCAATAATAATTATTATAATAATGCAATTTATTTATATTGACACCTTTCTAGTCACCCGAGGTCACCGTCCAAAATTCAAGACAATATTACATAAAACAGGTTAACAAAGCATTATCTAAAAATAGATAAAGTCATAGAAATATTTGAGTGCAGCTTTATATCTCATGGGATAAACTTGTGTAAAACCTGTGTAAATGGGTCTTAAGACATGATTTGAATGTGTTTGGAAAGTCTATATTACAGATTTTTTTTAATAAAATACTATTTGATAGAAAGCCAGTGGATTTGTTGAAGGGTGGAGGTGATTTGACGCATAATGGCTATTTGAGTTATGATACACGCAGGATAGGAAGACCTGTGTGGAAGACCTGTTTAAAGTGAAATGTAATCAATGCAGGTTGATTTATTATTGATTTACCTCACTGTCCTGAGTTAAGCTTACTTTTACGCTTACTTATAACAATATTACGTTTTGTGCCCTGTTGACAGGCTCTTGACCAAACAGAATCGCTTGACTATGATGAGAAATGCAGTGTGGGCTCTGTCTAACCTGTGCAGAGGCAAGAACCCACCTCCAGATTTCAGCAAGGTAAGAGCTGCTCAGGGATCGTGCATTTCAGATTCATAGCGTAGCTTTCCAGTGTTAAATAAGTGTTATGTAAAAATAACAATGGGTGTGTAATCTTAGTTGTGTTTACTTAAGATTAAATGTTGAACGTGTGTTTGCTTTAAACAGATTGAATGAAAAACGTGTGTTTGCTGTGTGCGTAGGTGTCACCGTGCCTCAGCGTGCTCTCCTGGCTGCTGTTCGTGAACGATACAGACATCCTGGCAGACGCATGCTGGGCGCTTTCCTACCTGTCAGACGGACCTAACGAAAAGATCCAAGCCGTTATAGACTCGGGCGTGTGTCGCAGACTGGTGGAGCTGCTGCTGTAAGATATTACACACAAAGTTAGAATGTGGTGTAAGGGTATCAACAGGCATACGATGGATGTATAATGATGGGCATTAATCAGCTGACTTTGATATAGCTATTTTTTTTTACAATTTTATGATTGTGAGAGGGTGTTATGTTTTTGCCAGCTTTTAATTAGCACACCCAGTGTTTTCAACAGATAGTGTATACTTGGGTAGGCGGCCAGAGTATATTTGCCCACCCTTGTGTGTAGACAGAGTTAAAGTTATTATTACTTTTTACACTCGTGAATTTTACCGCAACATAATAATGTGCTGTGCAGTAATTTGATATGCAACAATAAAACATATAAATGCAAAGAAGTGGGTAAAATTCACATTTGTAAGGACTTCGTGACAAACAGTGCCATTTTTGTGCACCAGAGTATTTCGTTGTTGTTTTTTTTCCCCCTCCTTCATTTTACTCTTTACATACAGGTAGATGGAGTGGAGGGTTTTAGATTGGATCTCTAAAATGTGAAATTAATAGAAAATTAAATAAATACAAATATTGTGTTAAAGTTCCTGTGTATTTGTAGATTGTTGTATGTAGTAGTCCACTTTTCTGCTAGCATTTAAAATTCCCGTACCGGACGCAACCTTGAATACCCCTTGATACCACATTAATGCATTTTACATTTAAGTGTTTGCATGTGTTTATAATATTTTAGGCCTCATATTTTATGATCCATTGATTCAAAAATAATAAAAATACCTAATTCAGGCTAGCAAATTATAAAGCAGTAAATTATATTTATATTTTCTTCATTTATTAAGTGATGAATAATATTTAGAATGATTTATCTTTTCAACTTCAGCATAAATAGTGATTATAAGATCTTATTTATCTTACTGGCTGTTTGTCCAATTACATTTCCAGCCAAGTGATTTATCGTTGCTGTTCTTTTTTTTTATTTTGTGTGTGTGTAGACATTCAGATTACAAGGTTGTTTCTCCTGCTCTTCGGGCTGTGGGGAACATTGTCACAGGAGATGATGTCCAGACACAGGTAATAAACAAAATGACGTATTTATGTCCTGTCTGGTCTCTTAAGAGCTTTTTATATTGTTTCAGAGCTTGACCTTCAGTTCGTCATTTAAAAGGACATTTCTAATTCGAGTTTTTTTTTTTTTTTCTGAACAGGTGATCCTGAACTGCTCTGCTCTTCAGAGTCTCCTTCACCTGCTATGTAGCCCTAAGGAATCGATTAAGAAAGAAGCCTGTTGGACAATCTCCAATATTACTGCCGGTAACCGGGCACAGATACAGGTACGTCTCTGTCAGGGTTGATACAGGCTGCAGTTATTTTGTGCTTGGTTAAAATTTTCTCCAACTTTCTTTTTCTCTAGATGGTGATAGACGCAGGTCTGCTTCCTCCTCTTATCACTATTCTTCAGGTGGCCGAGTTCCGGACGAGGAAGGAGGCGGCGTGGGCGATTACCAATGCCACCTCTGGGGGCTCTGCTGAGCAGATCAGGTTATAAGCTTTAACTATGCTATATAATGATAAATGAGTTGCCTATATGTCACTGTTTAATTTCAGTTTCTTACTTCAGTGTTTTAAGATTAAGATTCTTAATAGAACTAAGATAAGAGTTAACAGTGTAATATTGACAAGTCACTTGTGCGGCTTGTAGTCATCGACTATAAAAAGAACTGGACAAATCCTCCGTGACACACTATGGTGGTTAATTCTATATTTATATGCTAAGACATTTGTTTGAACATTACAAATTGTCCCATGACAACTTCTACATTTCTTGTGGTAAGTTAAACTACTGTACAACAAATCCAGTTAGCTAAAGCAATGCATAGCAGTCACTCAAATCGGGTATCTCCCCAATTATGCATAAATTGATGGCTTACCTACAGTTGTCATGAATGGGAAATTTGGCTATTGAATCGTACCAGGCTGTAAACATGTTTATTTCTAATATAAAGTTGGACATTTAACATGGGCCTCTATGGGGAGCTGATCCACTTTTGAAGCCTCTAGTGGTCATCCGAGGAACTACACGGTTTGGCACTTCCGCGTTGTAGTGACCACTGCTGCCACTTGGTGGCGAAAAATCCACTATTTAATTTATGCCACATTTATTTTTCATGTATTTTGTACATTGTTTATTGCGGCTTTCTTTTAAAAAAACAAAATTATAGAAAACAAATATTCTGTTGCTTTGCTGCTTTCTATTGTGAACCAAGGGTCAGATATGAGCACCTGCCAAAGATTTAAGACTGAACAACATTGGTTTGTAGGTTACCTACACTGTCAGTAAACAGCCTGGAATACCTAACTGTAAGATAAAAAAAAAAAAATACACACACACTATTCCATAAGTTATTCCACTATTCCACTATTCCATCAACTATATTCCACTTAGACCTCACAAAATGTCTGGTAGATAAAGAAAAGGGAGTAAAGGGTTAGTGGTAATGCAACTTATTGTATGCCAGCCGCGGTAGAACAAGGAGATGATCCCAGCAAAAATTCAGCACGGGAAAAACACACTATTGACCCCTTGCACAAGTTGAACCCTGTAATAGGAGGGATATTGGATGCCAAAGTAAGAAGGTTTAATCCATCAGTCTGTCACAGCACTATAATAATGAATAGGACTTTTTTAAAACTTCTATTCATTTCAAACAGGCATCTGGTGGAGCTGGGTTGCATCAAGCCTCTCTGTGATCTTCTGACCCTGATGGACTCCAAGATTGTGCAGGTGGCGCTGAACGGCCTGGAGAACATCCTCAGATTGGGAGAGCTGGAGGCCAAGCGAGGAGGAGGAGGAATCAACCCCTACTGCGCCCTCATCGAGGAAGCCTATGGTAACATAACAAATTCCGTCTGCTGTTTGGTAAAAACATACTTAATCTAAAAAAAGGTTCTGCTGTTGGGTTTTTTGGGCCTCAAATCGTCTCCTTTTTCTCAGGTCTGGATAAGCTTGAGTTCCTGCAGGGCCACGAGAACCAGGAGATCTACCAGAAGGCGTTCGATCTGATCGAGCGCTACTTCAGCCCCGAGGACGAGGATCGGGCCCTGGCCCCCGCCGTCGACCTGCAGCAGCAGCAGTTTCTCTTCCAGCAGTGCGAAGCTCCCATGGAGGGCTTCCAGCTCTGAGCACCAGAATAGGCACGGCGGAGAGTTATTAATATCTATCATGATTATAAAGAGTGTGACGTTGCAAGAGCCTGTGTTGCTGGTCGACTTCCTTAACCTTTCCCTTTACCGCTCCCTCCACACCTGCTGTCTGTCACTGGTTTTGAAGAACGGCTTCAGGAAAACATAAGCGGATCGATTAACGACAAAATGACCACCAGAGCAGCTCCGAAACTCTTGAAAGACTCCCATCATTTGCTCATCTTGCATTAATTTTCATGTTACGGAACCCTAAAAAAAAAGATCCCTGTCCAATGTAAACAAGCATCAAGAGTAAACGCTGCATCCAGATGAGAGTCAGTTAGAAGCTGCGGGATTGACCGTTTGTACGTGTGACCTTGCTGCAATACGGACGTCTTGGGACGGACGGCCTGTACGCCATCCTTTTTCATTTGTTCACAAACACTGGACTGACCATGTGACTGTGGGAGCGCCTTGAAGTGCGCATACAAATGTAAAAAAAAAATTATAAGAAGAATAAAATAAAAACGGAGAGGCATGACTGGGACAGTCTGCCCCGAGGACTGAAAAGACTTCAGCACTTTTAGTTTTCTCTACTCATTAGACCCGGACTGCGTACAAGAAGTTCAGAGACAGGAGTCCAGACTGTGTGTGACTGACTGTGTGCCACTTAAGTAAATATATTTTTTTTTAATTCTCATGCATTCCTACAGGCTCCTATCCTAACAATTACATGTTTGCACCTTCTGGGAGTTAGGATCTTCCTGCGCACTGAGACAAAGGCAAATCTTTTTTTTTTTTTTAATCCCCCCTGCTTGATCCTGTGCGCCAGACTCTTCGGACTCTTCATACTTACGATTATCATCCTTTATCATCGTCAGCAGCACTTTATGTTCAGGATGCAAATCCTTTGGGTTTGAATAGAAATAATTTTTCTTTCCAAGCAGTACCTGGCTCTCTGCTCCTCAGGAAATGAGACAAGAAAAAAAAAAGGCGTGCGCTCGGGGCACGCCCCCAAATGGCGGGACGTTCTCTTTTACAGAACTAAACCACACTAAATATCGGAGTGAAATCTCATAGCTGATGAGCTTTGCCCTTCTGAAGCTTCCTCCACTACTTGGACTCCTGATGACATTAAATGAGATGAAATCTTAGCTTCCCGGTGTGTGCCGTGTGCACACATACACACACTTAAACATGACTGGTATTGCTTATTACAGACCCGTGTTCAGATGACCCATTATAAAAACATCTACACATTAACTACACGAGGGAAAAAAACAAAACTTAACATTGCATTTTTTGGGTGGAACCCGTTAGTACCGATTGTGCCATAATCCTGATTTAAAATTAACAAAGATTTACAACCCAGCAGCAATTTAAATAAGGTGCAACCATGCAGGAATGAATTTCAATCAAGCTTGAAGCATACTGGTGATTTTTTTTTTTTTTAAGTTTGCGCAAAAGCTGCAAGATTGTTTACTAGTTTTTGTTTGTATTTTAATTTTAATGTTGGATTCTCCCAGAGAGAGAGAGAGAGAGAGAGATGACCAGCTCTTCATTTTCAATACTGCTGTCGTATGGAGATTGTGTAACTGTTCTCTGTTAAGCCATTTACATAAATGCTGAGGATTTCATGAGTTCCTCTGGTCATGCTCTTTTCCATTCTTTGGTTCTGGACGGTGAGAACATGTTATATATTTTCACTTACTGCACAATAATTTGTTACGAATCAGAATGAAGATGTTTATATACACCATGACATTATGACCACTGACAAGTTAAGTGAATAACATTGATTGTCACAGTACAATGGCATCTGGAAATGGGTGAGATATATTAGGCAGCATGTAATCATTTTGTTTCCGAAATTGATGTTTCGAAATGGGCAAGTGTAGAGATGAGTGACTTTGATAACGGGAAAATTGTGATGTCTAAACGACTAGGCCAGAGCAACACCAAAACTGCACCTGCAGAGGTCTAGTTTGGACAGTACAGTAGGCATCCAACTCCTTATTTTAGATTTTAGAGCAGAATGATATTAGATGCTAATGCTTCTTTAAATTAAAGTGTATTTAAGGATTTTGCTGTGAATTATGTAGTTTATGATTTTCACCTGACGTGCATTCCAGGTCCAGAAAAGCAGACAGTGAGGATTAATGACTGCAGTAGATCTTATGACGATGCCTCCGTTTTGATTCTACAGCTGCACTGCAACTCAGTCAGGGCTTTAGTTCAGGGTGACACTTTTAAACATCAAATGAAACTGAAGCATTAAATTTAAGCAAACAAAGAAAAAAAAAGTGAAAATGTGAGTAACTTTATAATTACTAGTACAGTGCTGTGAATTTTTTTTTCTTGCCACCATTCTTGATTTTTCACATCGGTGTGGAGAAATTTTGGCCCGCTCTACCTTGCAGAATTGTTTTCATTTATCTATGTTGGAGTGTTTGCATGTATGGGAAAGTTCACCACTCAAAAAAAAAAAAAAAAAAACGCATCAAAAAAGGGGGAAAGACCTTTTCACAGTATTGTAGTTGAATTACATTCTGTCACGTCCAAACTTATTTTACGCGACCCACCAGTTAAAGTTTTGGAGGCTTGCAAATTCTTATATGAAGAAACAGTTTTTAATGACATGATGTTTATCATAAGAAGGTCCAGTAAGGTTTGCTTACATTCTGAGAGCAGTGCAGCAGTTATGTTTTAAAAATAAAAAAATAAATAAATGAACCTATTTATTGGTTACTTACAGCCTGTGAAACTTTTTAACCCACACCTTAATTGCTTCCAGTCCTCTAAAACTGTTTAAACATATATATATAGATTTGATTATGTAGTAAATATTTAACATATCACCCAGCCTCAGTCAGAACTCCGGGTACGAGTTTGATCTGCTACTCCTTTCGATCTTTATTATGATCAGGGTTGCTGTAGAGATATAGCTGGGAAGCATACAAGTCTATAATGTGCTCTCATGCCCAATCCAGTACTAAACCAGTGGTTCAGCCCACGTTATAGCAGTTCTTAATGTCAGAGCTGTGCGTTTTTTTCCAACATGATCACATTAGAAGTCTCAGTCCAGACTCGCACCCTCAACTTGGTCATTCATTCTAAGAATGAAGCTTCAGTCATTTCACTTTTGAAACGATGTGAAGAAAACAGCAAGAAAAATGACAATGAAACTGATGTAAAGTGAGTCTCGTTTAATATATAGCTTTTTCTTTAAACCCACACAACTCTATATAATTACTAAAAACATGTACAAAAATCAAGCAGACGATCAAAAGGTTCTAATTTCTTTGACACTGCAGGGATGTGACTGTACTACCGTCTGGTTATTTCAAGAAACATGATGCTGTCTGAATCGTGAACTTAGAAGTAACAGATTTTTACTGCTCCTGTTTGAGAATAAATCTCATTAGTGCATTTTCTTCTCATTCAGAGCTGCCTCCACTTCTAGGTCCTTCTGTGCCTCTTCTCTCAACCGAGCCTTTCTCTCCATGTTCCTGGTGATCAGGCTGTCATGGCGACCTGCAGCCTGCAGGGGACAGGAACATATATTTTTGTTGTTTTGGTCAGTGACTGTCAGAAATGTTCATAGTATGTTGGTTTATAGCCGAAAGATAAAGAAGAAAAAGACACATTCACTGGTGACGCTCCAAATTAGACAAGAGAGACAAGATGAGTGTCCTTATGCTGCCATATGAAACGTGTTATGTAATGTCCGCTTATTGTCTACTTTTAAAGCGTCCTGTATGCAGGTATACCTAATAAAGAGGCAGATCTGTATAGTGCATTATAAGGAGAGGTATAATTGTAGGTGCAACTTACCCGTTTTCCCAGGACGATCATCCAGACGCAGCCTGCAAGAGTCAGGACGATCATGACATAGCAGGCCTTCACACGCACTCGGTTCCTGGCTGCGTCAATCATCTCAAATCTGGAAATCAATCAGTTACATGGATTGTTTATAAGCTGTACATTTTGAAGGAAAACCCATTACAAATGTGTCTACTGTACATTCACCGAATTGATTTTTTAACCCATGATTGATTATTCTGTGTGTATGGTAATTATGAATCCTTGAGGGCTGTTTCAGTTTGAAAATATGGTGGCTTTCAGGAGCTGGAAGCCCCGCCCCATTCACTGTGATTGACAAACAACAACTCTGTCACTATGACTGACAGGTAAAGAAACCAATCCATTTCTGTGCCTCCCAGACACAGGCCACGCCTCCTTCATCGTACAATGCAAAAGCAATGAGGATATTTAGGAACATTTCGACATTCTGAATCTCTTTAATGTCTAGAAAAGCATCTATTTACAGTCTGTTCCTTAGTTGTTTAAAAAGAGCAAGAGAAAGTGCATTCCATGTTTCAAGAGGTTAAAATGAAGCACTAAATATTTGAAGTATAGACTTTGAAATACCAATTTCTTTCACAGACTCAAAGTACTCAGACACTCAAACAGTTATTATTCATACCACAATTCCTTCTTATACAGTACATCATTCTTGAGTGCAAATCCTTTCCTGTCGATCACAGCCTGAAGTCTGGAACCCATGAACATCACCGAATGCTGTTTCCTGCCTTTAGCCTTGCCAGGACTTTGCTGCAAACTCGTTCAGTTTTGTCTTTGGCAAATAAAAAGCAGCTAAATTTAGTTGAGGTCAGGTCAAAGACTCGAGCCCTTTAAAAACATTCCATTGTTTTGCCTTCATTTGCTTTTTTTTGGTACATTTTTAAGTCACTATCTACCTCTAGTGTATCAATTCTGCAGCATTTGCTGAATCTGAGCAGAAATTCTAGCTTCTATACACATCAGAATTCATCCTGCTACGTCTATCAGGAGTCCCATCAGTCCACAGCAGTGAGGCAGTTCCACGCTGAGGTTAAATACGCCTTTACCATGACACTGCCTCTAGTGTCGGGTGTCTGACAGATGATGTGGTATGCTGTGGATAATGAGCCCTTCCTTTTCCTCATCATCCTTGGCTTCATCTATCTTAACAATATGGTTTTAGACTAAAATTTTATTTAAAAAATGAATAAAAACATTTTTACATGAAATCTGCTTCCTGGAGTTGAGACAGATTTTTGTAAAAAAAAAAAAAAAAGAAGGTAAAAACAGGTAAAAATTAGTCAGTTGGCAAGTACTTTGTAAGAATGTCCTGTAATTCCTAAAGAGTTAATGCCTTATGTTTTCCACACTTTAATTAGATCTTAAATCATCTTTGTTTTGGTGTCCAGAGGCAACCCCTATTCCCGTCCCCCGTCCCCGCCCCAACAAGACAACAGGAGCTGTCCGAATACTTATGGACAGGACTTTACACAAACATGAGATCTCCAGCTCTCCATATGAGCTCCATCTGTTCTTTGATCTCCTCCCAGATAGCATGAATTACACCAATTATGTTTACACAACGAGGACGCATGAAGTCATGTGACATGAAGACTTTTTATCTGATTATGTAACAGGAAGTGACCACTTACGACACAAACTGTGGGATCTGCTCCTTGGATTTGAAGCGTCCGGACCACACGAGCATCCTCTTGTCCATCTCGGAGGGACTGTAGCCGGGCATTTTGAACCCTGCTCTTTCTAATGTAAAACATCAAATAAATAAAATAAATAATAATAATAATAATAAAATAAGGATTAGTCAATCAAAGAGTGGCCAATGGTGGAATAAATCTATTAACAAGCCGTCATGTTATAACCAACCACACCCATTTAAACTAATTATCAACAGTATGTATGTATCCACTGTGATCTGCTTCACGTCCGAGAATAGGTGACATCTTATTTACTTTTCAGTGTCGCACAAATTATAAAGTTATAAGTTATTAATTACTAGAAAACGAAGGTTTTTCCAACTTTATTTGTGAAATAATATTTCATATTAAAGGCTTCGTTGTATTATAAATATACCGCTTAAAAATTCATAAATAGTCCTGGTTTGACTTGAACACCCTTCGTATGTGTATGCATCGTTCATGTCAAACCGGGACTAAGTGTTCCCTTCATTACTTATTTATTTTTAAGCAGCATCCTGTACATGAAACCAGTTGATCTCCTTAACCTTGTGTTGGCACGCATGGCTCCTGTGGTTTACTGCAGAACTTCCTCCAGCCGGATGAGTTCGGGGCAGACCTACGCTGCACCTGGCCTGGAGGTAAAACACAATAAAAACCGATGATCATCATGACAAGACATGCCAGGGTACTGGAGTCAGAATGACACAGCACTAATGTGCAAAGGTATGGGCAGGTTCACACGTTGTGACGTCATTAAATAGGAAGAGGAGGCTGCACTGCTGGAGTTTGGAACTCTACATCAATCAGTTATTATAGGAAATAAAGTATACATGTTCAACAAGAAGTAAGATAAAGTGAGCCTGATGGATTGTGTTTAGAATTTGGAAGAAAATGCCAACTTGACATAAACATTGTAAAAAATACAGGTTAATATATATCTAAACAAATAAACAAACAACCATGTGTTTTACAGTCCACGAAAGTTAATTAGCTATTAATTTGAGGTTTTTTTACATTATAGATATGTCATATTTTGACCAGAAGGAACAAGATGTTCTCTAAACACACACACACACACACACACACACACAAGCGTTACTCACCTACAAAAGCACTAAAAGCAGCACGAGATCTGCTGACTGCGTTGAAGATCATGTCTTTATGTTAAATCTTGATGCACAACGACTTTAAGTAAAGATCCTGTATATAGTAGTTTCCTAACCATTAAACACACACACACACACACACACTGCGCGCTGCGGTCTCTGTACTGAAGTCTGGCCCGGTTGTTGTGTCGGTAAATGTGTGCGGCTTGGTCTGTGCTGCCTTCACTGCTCCCGCGAATCTGCGTCATGGTGTGTTTTCCCACCCCGTTGTGTATTTTTTCTTGACATGATGTGTTCGTTTCTTTCACAAATAATTATAACTGATACTAGTGTTATATGCTACGTACACAAGTGTACACAACATTATTGCAGTGATATCACTCCTTTTGCCTGTTCAATATGTAAATGCTGAAAGTTGGATGTTCTGTTTATGAAGTTTTATCACAAGACTAATTTAATAAAACTGGTTGTATCAAGCGTAACGGACAATATTTGGGTTTGTTTTCCGTCTGATATTTAATTATAATCAAATACATTAGTGCCCATGCATTGTGACATCATGGTGTGCGAACGGTCCGCTTGTTCTTCTAAATATTTCTTTGGTCAGTTATATTATAATGTATATATAAAGTCATAATGGTATTGATATTTCCCCTATAAATACATGTGCACACTGTCCTTCTCGTGCGCCCGGTCATCGTTGCTTTGCAACTATATTTATAATTGTACCGTTATCATACAATCGGATATCTTAAACACTTTGACACACCTAGGTGCAGTGAAGGTACCTCTACAATAAAGGGGACCTTGTAGAGACAGTTAGTAGTCCGTATAGATCGCCTGTTTAGAGCGGTCATGAACACAAGGGCATTAAATAACAAACATCAGAATTACTCTAATTAAAGAAAAATCGTAAATTCAGCTGAAATATAAAATTATTGTTTACAATTTATATTAATATTTTAAAATTCCGCAATCTGGTCGTTCATATTTCTTTAAACATATGTTCATATATAATTTATATTTTATTTAGTCATTCAGTCATTTTAATATCTATTCTAATATCCAAATGAGAACTTTATTACTGAACATTTATCAATAATGTAGCAATTTAGCTAACCACAGCACTAGTGCGAATATTGTTTCCCCAACCAATATAATGCAGGCGCTGTTTGGACACCTATGACCTCTCACAGCTTTTGAGGACCCTTTAGTACCATCATGGCGGCGCCCGATGGCCCTCTGAATTGTGAGGACTTTTTAATGTTTCAGGTAAAAAAAGCTTTTGCTTTGTGATATTATATTTTTTTATTGCGAGGGATTCTATCGAATAAAAACTTGTCCTCGTGAGATTGTTGTTTTATTATCTGGTGGCTTTTAAACACCAGATAATAGAATAGGTTCATAGAATGGAGTCACAGGGTTGAACAGGGCTCCCTGCTGGGTGTGTAGTAGTGCACTAAGTAGGGTGTGTAGTAGTGCACCAAGTAGAGTGTGTTAGTGTGTTATTTCATTCCTTTTGTATAGAGAATTTATTGTCATTTAGGATGTGATCCAGCTCTGTGCAGGAGGCAATCTGCTCTGGCTTAAACCAATTTCTCTGTTTTAGGTACAAGTAATAAACTTTCATTAAATGTTTTATCACTTTAGGTTTGATTCACTCTTTGTTTTTCTGTTTCTCTCCTTTAGGAGGTGTTGAAGGCAATGCGTACATTTGACGACAGGATCGTCCACGCTCTTAACACCACCGTCCCCACGGTGTCCTTCTCAGGCAAAGTGGACGCCACGCAGACCTGCAAAGATCTCTACGAGTCTGTACGTGTGCCCTGGATCAAAACATATCATTCAGCTTTCGATCATATCATGTGTTGGTTTTGCATGAGGGAGAAACTTTATAATGTGTTTGTGATCCTCGTGTTGTGCATGTCACTTCCAGCTGATGGAGGCCCATAGGAGCAGAGACAAAGCAATAAAGACATGTATTGTATCAACCTCGGAAGCTGTCGGGCGGTTACGTGAAGCGAGGGCGAAGGACAGCGACAACCTGTCGATTATCAAACAGCTCAGGAAAGAACAAAACAAGGTAGTTTTGTTCTGAGTTTGTCGATTGTGTACAAGTTTACCTAGGATGTGTAGTTATCTTTTATAAGATTTTTTTTTTTTTTTTTTTAACTACTTGTGTACATACACCAATCACATTTAACATTAAAATTACTCACAGGTGAAGAGCACTGCAATGAACATCTAATTACAAGACTAAGGGGTGGGATATATAAGGTAGCAAGTTCTCAAAGTTTAATGTGTTGTATGCAGGAAAGATAGTTAAGCGTTAGGATTTTGACTCCAAAGCAACATAAAACAAAAAAACAGCAGGTCTTGTGAGGTGTTCCTTGAATGCAGTGGTTAGTACGTACCAAACTTTGTCCAAGAAAGAGCAACCAGTACACCGGTTGACGGTTATGGCTCCCAAGGCTTATGAATGCATGTGAGGAGGAGAAGGTTTATCGGTCTGGTCCAATGCGACAGAAAAGCTGAAAAACTTTCCTTCTGAGAGAAAGTTTTCCGAATGTACAGAGCGTCTCAGTTTACCCATGCTGAACCATGCACTCCACCTCCTACAATGGGCATCAGCAATAGACCAGGGTCAGAAGTCTTGTGGAGCCCATGCCTCAACGGCTCAGAGCTGTTTGAGTGGCACAAGCGGGACCTAGTTAATATTTGACAAAATAATTTAATGCTATTGCGAAGTTGTGTAAATTTAATAAGATTTTGTGTTCATCTATAGTTGTTGTGTGCATGTCTAACTGTTGGCCACCAGAGGGAGACAAATATCAGCACATGGTTAGATATGCAATCGTGGTCGTGTGCATATCTGTTTACTGACCACTAGGGGGAGACAAATCTAAGCACATAGTTCTCATATTGGCTATTAAAATTTACAATAAGAAATTATAAAGAAATAAATATCTTTAACATTGTTTTTTTTTTAAGTAAAATCTGATCAAACTTGAAACTTATTTTAGTTAGTTTTAATATATGGTTTTAATTGACCATTTAAATTGTAAGATTGTAGTATTGAAAATATTGAATCTGTTTTTTAACATCATAAAGAATAACTCTTCTTCTTTTTTTTTGCATTTGCCTTTAGTTAAAACTCATGCAGTCTGAACTGAATGTTGAAGAAGTCATCAATGATCGGAGTCTGAAGGTCAGAATGTCCACCTACTTAAATCTGTGTATTTCTGTGAACGTTATTGGTCTGTCTTATCCTTTACTTTCCTCCTGATTCAGCAATCTTACTCTTCACCTCTCACCCAGGTCACTGCCCTTAACATTTTCCTGGCTTCTTTTCAAAACACTCAGTAAACCACACTCACTAGCCACTTTATTAGGAACAATCTTATTCATGGGATTATCTAATTAGATCATAGACAGTCTATAATAATTCATAGTCATATAATGTAATAAAAAGAAAACTTGTCTACTTTCATGCATGCAGAATTTCCTAGTGTCTGTTGGTTGTAGTAAAACCCTGTATATACACAATACATACGCTATAGTCCACTCTATGTACAGTAACTAAACAAGCATTTATTACTATGTTATTACTTTTTGCTTTTAGTAGGTCTGCACCGAGAAAGTCTTTTGGCTTTTAACAATGTGAGTTCAAGTCAAAGCTGGACTTTTGTCTGTGCCAGAACACAGTTATGAGAGTTATAAAAACTCCCTTTATTTTTTCTATATAATCGCTTGTTACACTAATGCACTTATCCCAGTGTTTCACTAGTGCTTGGACACCATCATTGTAGAACGTTTTCTCAAAAAAGGGGAAAGTACTCCTGAGCCATGATCAGGCCGCTTCTTCTGGTCTGAAACACTGGCCTCCTACAAACTCCTTTAATGGCCAATACATCAGATCAGAATGTTCATGGGATGTGGCAATACCTCCCAGCTCAGTTCCTGTAAAATCCATTTTTGTTTGTTAATGACTGTTCGTAAAGTCCCCACAGACAGACGCGTCTTTTCCGCAAGTTATCCATCGCTTTTCAAGGATTAGGCGTTCCACTTGCTGAATGTTCGAATGAACGATTAAGCAGAGTCCGAGTCACCTCATGATCGTCGTTCACAGACATATAGGCTTCTTTAAAATGTTTGCACCATTCAAATGTTTAACTGCTAAGAGTCTCATCACCATATTGTGATTGAAGTCTTCTGTAAATCACTTTTACACCTTCATCCACCAGACTTTCATGATAAGTTTCGGTTTGACTTGTACAACCCTCGTTTTTTTATCCTCCTCTCATGCTTGCACATGCACTGAGGTCGTCTTATTATATTTTTTTCATTTATTAACACTTGTGATTGCTGAAGCAAAAGAATAACGAGTTCTCTCTTGATTCTCTGCAGGTTTTCAACGAGCGATGTCGAATCCACTACATCCCCCCTAAGACAGATTAAACCTCAGTGCCCTTTGGTGAGATCTACACTATACACCGAGGCTGCTGTGAATCACAACTGGAGTGAACTGGGTTGCTGCTCTGTCAGATTGTTGGTCTGAACTCCTGAGTTTCATCAGTAATGTCAGACTTCTGCTTTACACAAAATGGATTTTTATAAACAATAGTTTTTTTCCACTGTGACCAGTGTGTGTTCAGTTTGCTTCTCGTTTTTTAATTTACATTACGACCTGAATGACAGGTGAGATGTATGTGGGAATTGGTGGAAATTATATGTGAAAAATATAATTATTCGTGTCTAATTGATGTTCTCTACAGATATACAGAATGCAGTAAATACTTGGCTTGAAGCACAGTCCAATTTCCAGCATAAAAATGAAACACTTGAGGCCTAGCAAAATAATCAGTGATGATATGATATGGTGTGGCGTTAGTTCTTACCCATAAGTTGATTATGCTGTTTATGATTATGATGCTTTTTATCCATTTATAGTTGTGTTTAATGAAATGAGGCTTCCTTCAAACAAGCTCCATCCCTCCCTCACCAGCATTTCCCATAAAGATTGCACGACAGAAACCTCAGAGACCACACCAGTATAAACGCCTTTGTCCTGTCACTTTTACTCAAGACTCATTCCATTAATGTTAAACACACTTTTCAAAATAAAATTGAGTGAACACATCATTCTGGTTTGAATTGAACAAATATCCCATCTTTAATAAACAAATCACCCAAAGAATAAATGTACAAACAAATTCATTATTTTCAACATAATTTTATATTAAACACTGCATTTTCCTGTTTGAACACCGTCCCTGTCTGTGTATGTTGGTGCCGTCTCTACAGCATCTCCACGTTCTTGAACCATACTCTCAAAAGTATCCAGTGAACTCATCTTGGGCTTGGTCTGTCTGTTTTCACTGAAAATTCCATCTTTCAGGAACAATTGCTATTCATGTTGCTTGGAAAACAAACAAACAAAAAAAAACATTAGTGGCCATATTATTAGAAGAATAGAGTATCATGTGTATTTATTAGGCATCTGATTGAGTGCGTTAGTGCCGTACCACGATAAATTAATTCATCCCAGAAACCATGTGTGTGTTGTAAAATTTAGCAATGAAGTCGTCTGACTTTTTCCTCTGCATTTAGGGCTTCACCCGCTCTTTTAGGGGAAAAAACAGTCATTAATTATCAGCTTTGCTTTTAAAATGCTTAAAAAAAAAACTTAATGTGTTTTCTGTAATGGTTGAATTTTGGAAATTCATTAGGGTTTCTATCAGGTCTGGTGAGTAAAGCGTCTCAGCAAGAACATGGAGGAATATGAACATCAGACTAATTAAGGGAATCAAACACTCAAAGGTTGTGCTGTTTTTGCGAAGTAACAAACGGCATGGTGTGATAGTGCATATCATGAAACACATTTACTGTCACCCAAGCAAGATGGAATTGTCCTAAAACAGCCCATCCTAAAGTATTTATTTCTCCTCTTAATTTGCCATTCATGACAATTTTTTAAAATGTATTGGTTTATACTTTTTCTATCCTGAAGACATTCCCATGACCGAAACCAAAGCACTGAACTGGAGGCAGGTTTCACATGCCTTTTCACAACCGTTTACCATATAATTATTACATAAAACACATTTATAGTCCGATTATTATAAATTTTATTTACAAGACTGTACATGTTTCTGGTTTGTAAAAAGATGAATGGAGAAAATATGCAGCCACTCTGATTACTGTTTTCATCAGGTGTGTTTTATAAAATAGAAAGAGGTAAACACCAAGTTTGAATCTCTGCCAAAAAAGTGTCAATCATTTAATGTTAAACCATATTGCGTAAACAAAAAGAAGAATTATTTGTAACACAGACGCTAAGCAGTTGTTTTAAGCTGTCTCGTATAGGTGCTGATATAGCAGAACCCTGACTATATTAAAGATTTATTGGACATTTTAGCCTATTTATAGTTCCTTTTCTTAGCATTTATTTCTTAGACTGCATTTAGCTTTGATTACAGCAGACATTCACCATGGCATTGTTTTAATAACCTTGTCCAATGTAAGAACATTTATTTCCATGCAGAGTGGCATAGGTTTTTGGCTGAGATCTTTCACTGATGACGGTAGAGCCGAATCATTCAGTGGAGTCCTCTCCAGCACATCCCAAAGACTTTTAATGTGGTTTAGGTCAGGACGCTGTGGTGGCCAGTTTGTGTGTAATAATGATTCCTCATGCTCCTTGAACAATTCTTTACTCAGTTAGAGGGTCTTCAGTTTTGGTGCTGTTTAATTGAAAGAAGCTCTCCGACATCCACGCTTTAATGTCCTCCATACTTCATGGAGGATTGCCAATGACATGTCCTAATGGGAGCATTTAAATGTTAAAAAGGATTGGCCCAAAAACCGACCCCTGTGGCACCCCACAAATGACTGAGAGGGGCCATGATTTGGTATCCCCCAAGGCCACATTGTCAGCTCTATTTGTGCGATAGGACCCAAAACACTCTAGAGCAGTGCCAGAAAATCCATCTGTATGCTGTAGGATTGGTCTGATTGTTGTCCAGGGAGATCATAAGGTCTTGACTGGGGGATGAATCATCAGGGATGAAAAGCAGTTCAGTTTTACTGAGATTCAGCTGATGAGCTGTCATCCAGAATAAGATGTGACACGCTGAGATCCGTGTGGAAACCCGAGTGTCTGAGAGAGGAAAGGAAAGAATGAGTTGCATGTCATAACAATGGTATGAAAAGCTGTGAGAGGATATGACCTTCTTAAAAAGGGAAAGGATCCCATTTAGTGTGGATCATATAGGCCATTGTCATCCCTAAATGCTGATGTAATAGTCTGGCTAAAATAATTGCATCCAGTTTAGTGGATGTACAGTATTACCACAAATCTGTGATGCAGACTGGTGTCATAAAAGGATGGATTTTTTTTGTACATTTTTTAATATAATTTACTCTAAACAAACATATGTATTCCCAGAGGTTGTAATTTCCCTGGATGTTGAGAAAGCTATTGATAGGGTTGCTGGGAATACCTGTTTTCAGTATTAAAGAACTTTGGGTTTGAAGATAAATTTATCTCCTTAGATAAGATTAAGCTTGGATCCTCTCTTGCTTTTAAAGGACTTATTTGTAATGAGCTGGAGCACAAATTATCCCTATACAGTGAAACCTCGGATTGCGAGTAATGCGGTTTGTGAGTGTTCCACAAGACGAGCAAAGATTGTTAAGAAATTTTGACTTGAAAAACGAACAAGTCTTGGTTTACGAGTACCGAGTATCATGTATTACGCATGCGCTTCTTGTTTTGACACCGAGCATCACATGATCAAAGCTGAGCCAATGGTTTTTCTCTCTCTTGCGCTGCGGAATTGTCGGTAATCGTCTCCCCTGCTCGGTCTTAGTGTGCGTCTCTCACTGGTATAATCAACATCAGTGCACGTGTACTGTTTACTATAACACTGTGACCACGTGTGTGCGTGTAAAACAACTTTTATTTTGTGTATGTACATTTTTGTACAGCGCATTTGTACTGTTTATTATAACATGTGTGTGCACGCGTGTAAAGCAAAAGAAAGTTTCATTAGAGAAGTTAAAGATCCATTTATTTTCTCTCCCTGGGTCAACATGCCGTTGTGTGTGTGTGCGCGCGTAATTTGACACCGTGCCCCTTCAAACACACCCTCCCCAATCCTCCTCGCGTCTTCACAAATCTGTAAAACACACACACACACACAATCTCTGCTCTACACAGAAACATGCCTCTGTCGCAATTCTTTTCAAAGCTAAAGTGCAGGTTAATTAGTTTTTTATTTTTACTTTATAGCAGTGATTCCGTTAGCGTGCGCTCACGCGATAGTTGTTAGTGATGCTCCTTGCTAATTTTTCAGATAAAACAGTCTTTCCATTAATATGTGTGTGTGTGTGTGTGTGTGTGTGTGTGAGAAACTTAAGTAAGAGAGGAGGAAGTGTTACTGTGTAAGACGAGAAGAGGGGAGGGGCTGATTCCTCCTCCCCTCTTAGTTTAGCGTCACATACACACACACACAGTGCCTGTGCGCATAAACGGAAACAATCTGTCGGGATTTTCTTTTTATAAAGGTAAAGTGCAGGTTAATTTGATTTATTTTAACTTTATATTTTGTATTTGTAATTATTTTTATGTATTTATTTTTTGAGCTGTGGAACAAATAATTTGAGTTTCTAATATTTCTTATGAGGGAATTCGCTTTGGTTTATGAGTGTTTTGAAATACGAGCGATTTGTGCTCGTTATCCAAGGTTCCACTGTATGCTAATGACTTGTAGTTATATGTGTCTCATCCTGCAGCCTATTATTTTTAGTTGAACTTCAATTCTTTCTCAGGCTATAAACAAAATTTGCATACGGGTGAATATTAACCAGTCAATAACAGTGCTTTAACTTCAGCATCTAAACTTGCCAAACTTAATTGTTCTTTAAAGACTTTAAATATCTTAATTGTTCTTTAAAGACTTTAAATATCTTGCAATTACTGTGACTCTTTCTCTATCTGAACTTTCTCTATCTGAATTTTACCTTGGATAAAATCATAAGCTCTCTTCTCTGGGGGTAGGAATCTCCTAGAATCCAGAAGACCTTATTACAGACATGCAGATTTAGTGGTGGACTTGCTCTGCCAAATCAAATATACTACTAGGCTGCACATATTAAATTTTTTTTTTTTTTTTTGATAAACTTCATCTGAATCCCCATGGTGGAAATTAGAGTTACTGTCTTGTAGATCATCCTCTATGTTAGCTCTACTTTGCACTTTCTTCCAATCAAACCAGCTCAATATATTGATAAGCCAGTGGCACTTAATACACTTAAGATTTGGTATCAGTTTAGATGTTATTTTAAATTTGGAACTGTGTCAGCAATGGGTCATCATGGCATGAAAAGGTATCACACATTGTTATAATTTGTATGAAGACAGAGTCTTTAAAACGTTTTGATAGTCTATCCTTGGAGTAAAAGCTGCCTGCAGCTAATTTCTTCTGTTACCTACAAGTTCACCACTCCAAGTGCTTTCTTAATTTTCTTTCTAAACCTCACACGCAGCCCTGGGAAAGCCTGATGACATTTAATCTACATTTATTTCAGGAATATACCATTTTAATCGTATCACTTAGTAAAATCACTAAAACCAGGACTTGGGAAAAAATGAATTGGGATTGCAGTTGAGTGAGGAATGCTGGGAAAGAGCCATAGACAGGATACTGCGTCTGCCTCAGTCTTATTCAGTTTAAGGTTTCATGTAACAACCTAAATCATTTAAGTTTGACAAATATGCAAAAAAAAAAAAAAAAGGATGAGGGTACTTTTGCACTTTTGGAATTTCATGGTTTTCTGCATTCATTTGATTTTATAAAATGTGACCTGATCATCATCTAAGTCAAGTCTAAACAATATCTAAACAAATATAAAGTGTTTTATATAATAATTCTGATATTTTATGTCTTTATTAAGGACAACCATACAAAGTGATATTTGAAAAAAGTATATTAATCAGAAATAAAGTGAGTTATTAATGAAAGAAGCGGATAATTTATTTAGTCAAGTAAGTATTAAAGTACTAAAAGATGTAATTAATGATGCTGAAATTTACCTGTGTGACATTACAAATAAAATACAAATTCAAACACACATTCTGTTTGTAAGTGTTAGTGCCGTTTCAATTTTGTTTCTTTCCCAATAAAATACATGTGCAGAAGTATTTAATGGGCTTTGGAAGACTGTAGTCCACATTCCTCACCACCCACATGCACCTGTCAGTGGCCATCAGATACAAGTTATTATCTGAAGAAAAACATCTTGAGGTCTATTCAGTATAAGAGTGTATTTGTGTCCTACCTTGATGAAATAGATCGTCAAAGCTACCGCCTGTTTCCTGAAGGATTAGCAGTGAAGATCTTCCTGCATTTTTCTGTGTGAACCTTCAACTGCAAATTATTAATAACCATCATTTTTACTTTTATCAAGAAATATTTTTATGACTTACACACACAACTGTTACTCATAACTGTCATGTGTACTAATCATAATAACATAATAACAACAATAACGCAAATACTTTACTGACTGAAACAATTGTTCTCCAGCTAATAATTATACCATCAGGTTTTTCAGTTTAAAATATAGACTTATGCACTTATAAAGACATATTGCATGTTTCACTATTCACTGTAGGGTCTTGCAATTGGGCACAATTCCCAAACCAGACAGTAATGCAGCTGTTCAGGATGCTCTGGATAGTCCCGATATAGAAGATTGTAAAAGATTGTAATTGGTAGTAGAAGCTGGGCCTTCCTCAGCCTTCACAGGAAGAAAAGACACTGTTGTGCTTTCTTGTGCAGAGAGCTAGTGTTGAGACACCAGGTAAGATTCACCTTTTGTCCTATTGATGTTCAGAGACAGGTTGTTGTCGTTACACCGGTCTATTAGCCTTTGTACTTGCTCTCTGTACGCTGACTCGTCATTCCTGCTGATGAGACCCACCACGGCAGTGTCATTGGAAAACTTGATGGAGCCATATACTGTAAGTAGGCTATCTACATGACAATGAAAATAAAATAGTTGTTTGCTTTGCACCCCATCACTATTAAGAAAGTTTGTAGTAGGACTCAATCAGTATGACTTTACACTTTGTGCAGAACACAACACTTTTCTCATCCAGCGTTTTTCAAAAGACCACTGTGTCCAGCAGAATGCCTAGCAATATTAAGTAATCCAGTATACTTCAGTAGCTACAATTTACCTATAAAAATGCATAATAAATAAATTATATTTAATATAATCAACAGGATTTATTAGTTATACACGATGATGCTTTAGCCACATTGGGAGAACAAGTAGATGCAACATGCAAAATAACTTGGCAAAACAGGTGTGTGCATCCTGTTCGTTGATCAATGTTGTATGTACAGTATATTCCTAATAATACTACACCAGTAGGAACTTTTACTGAAGCCATAAACAAATTAAAAAAAATCTAAAAGAAGTGACTGAAAAGACAGAGATGCTAATGTATGGGATTGGGTTGACCTAAACTTAGGTAAATGGGTAGCTTGGTTAACTAATTTGGAAAAATGATGGGTATAGTTATAGCTGTAGGTGGGTTGTTGGTTTGTTTCATATTTTTAGAACTTTGGTGGCTAATGCAGCAGCTAAACATATAAGAGTGATCCAGCGAGGACCAACAAAGGATTCATGGGACATTTGTTTAGAGATAAGGGTTAATAAGCAGAGAATAGGATATCCCAATACCTCAAGAGAGAATGAAGGTGATGAATGTGGAGCCATGCTCTGGGTGTAATTGCTTGGTTAACCTCTCCCCAGCAGTGGCTTTCCACGTCACGCAAACTGGTTGAGCTCAAGACGTCTTGACGGTCCAGGTTCTTACTTCCTTTACCACATATAAAAGTGAATTTAGTTAATGTGTATGTTCTTATATCATGTTAAGTGATTACTCTACATAACCGTGATAACCACGCACAGCGCAGAACCAACTGCATGCCAACACTAACACAAATCTGTTAGTTAGGGAGGCGAGATCTTTTTGTTTGGTCTCGATTCTCCACAAGAGAGTAATTCCAAAATTCAGTAAATTAAAAATTGGGTGATCAGTTTAGGTCACAGATAGAGATAAATAAAAATACTGGATTGTGTAATGAATGTGAAACTTAATAAGTCTCAAAGGGGGGAAATAAGTAGTCATTTTACCAAAAAATATTAATCACAAATTTGGTACCTAAAAGGACAATATTTAATCTGCGATATTATATATTTAGGGATCAATATAGTGCAAAATGTATCATTGTACCCAATAAAGGGACTGTTGACTGTGTGCTAGTACTAGGACAAGGAGACAGATGCGGCAAGTTGTTTTAGGGGTTAACATTGTCATCTTGCACCTCCAGGGTTGAGGGTGTGAGGTTTGTTTGCATGGAATTTACATGTTCTCTCTGCACTTCATGTGTTTCCTCCGAGTAATCTGGTTTCCACAGACGTGTTGTAGCTTGATTTTTTGCTTCCAAACTGTCATAAATATGTGCTTGTGTCCTGTGATAGGCTGAGACTCTCTCTAGGTTTCTCCCTAGTTGACAGATGAATAGATAAAAGAAGAAATTGGCAGTTAAGCCAGTTGCATGTAGTTTTGTGTCAAGCCGTTCTATTGATGTCATTATTGATAATACAGATAACTATTTATATTAAACACTACATAACTCAAGGTATATTTAATTTAATTCTATTTGTTTAGCCCTTTTAACAATAGTCCTTGTCACAAAGCAGCTTTACAGAATCAAAAGAAAATTATGAAAATGAGTATGAAATGTGTAAGAAAATATGTAGAAATCAAAATGATCAGATTGGCAAGATAAAACTCCCTGGCAATAGAAAGAAACCTTGAGAGGAACCTGACCCAACAGGGAACCCATTATGATTTGAGTAATAGAGGATAGCAGGAATTGTTTTGCAGTCATACAAAGTGTTGGACGTTTAATATTACAGATGATGTGTTAATCTGGAGTCTGTTTTTTTATTGGAGGCTTAGAAAGGCTCAGGAAGACTTAGGAAGAGAAGATAAAGAGAAATAACAGTTAGGTATAGTCACAGTCACAAGGTGTATAGAGTGTATATATATTTAGCTAACTTTGGCTAACTATGACAACGTAACTAAAAAGGAGAGCCAGAAGGAAAGACAGACATGAGTACTCACTGGAAAGTGAAGCAACCAGTCACTCCACTGTCAACAAACGTGAGTGCCCTCAAAATGCAGATAATTCACTCTCTAAAAAGTCCGCCAGGAGATCCATCAGGTGGATTCGAAATGTACCACTTGTATTTGTGAAGTGGGTGGACGCACGAGAAGTCAAGTCAAAGCCAAAGTGAACTTAATTGTTGGTTCTAGTACGTACAGTACATACATACTGTATAGAGAAGTGAAATTATGTTATTCTTAGTCCCTTACAAACAACACTAAGCATGAAAAAATTATATGTAAATACATATATTTTATGTAAATACATTTTTTAACAAAATAGTTAAAAAAAAAAACAACAACAAAAAACCCCACCTAAATACCAAAAACTAAAATTATTACAGTAGTAAAGAGTTAAGAGTTACTTTATTTGTTCTGATGCTTCTTGGCTGCTGTCTGATGTTCTGATGATTTCTTGGCTGTGTCTGCAGTGTTGTTCGTCCAGGAGAGATCCTCTGTGATGTGCACACCCAGGAACTTGGTGCTGCTTACTCTCTTCACAATCGCACCATTGATGGTCAGAGGAGAATGCTGGGTGTGTGCTGTCCTGTAATCAACAACAATCTCTTTTGTCTTTTCCACGTTCAGAGAGAGATTGTTGTCTGTGCACCAACTGGCCAGGCGGCTCACCTCACTCTTGTAGTTAGTCTCATCTCTGTTGCTAATGAGACCCACCACAGTTGTGTCGTCTGCAAACTTGATGAAGAGGTTGTAGCTGTGAAATGGTGTGCAGTCATGGGTCAACAGCATGAAGAGAAGGGGCTCAGCACACATCCTTGAGGGGGCCCCTAAGCTCAAAGTGATGGTGCTAGATGTGTTATTGCCGACCCATACTGCCTGGGGTCTGCCAGTCAGGAGGTCCAGCAGCCAAGAGGTGTTGAGCCACAGCAGAATCAACTTATGAGTGAGCTATTGTGGAATGATTGTGTTAAATTCTGAGCTGATGTCAATGAACAGCATTCTTACGTGTGTTTCTTTATTTTCCAGATGAGTGGAGGGCAGTAGCAATGGCATTATTATGGAAGTATAATAGTGCCAAAATTCCTCAAAGCAAAATAGCAGGTTGTATTACATGAACTGAAAAAAAAATGTGTTGCAATTTTGAATTTTTCTGCATTGCAATTTGATCTGAATTGAAAATAAATCCTTAGAGCATTTCCAATGTTTGAAATTTTTGCCAGTGCAATTTATTGTGGTTGTATAATTCAAGTGAAAGTGTAATCCAAGCATTTAAAATTCAATGCAAAAATATTCAAGTTACTAAATTGCAGTCCAAAAATATTGTCAAGTGTTAAAAATACAATCTTCATTATGTTTCAGTCTTACGAATTCATAGATAGATATTTTATTGATCCCAAAGGAAATTTCAGATATCCAACAGCAATAGAGACAGTAACAGTAAGACAGGTTATAGATTGCAGACTGTATATCTTGCATACAGTCAGTTTATATTTAATACCTGTCAACACCAGTGAAGAGCAGTACTTACAGACCACAACAGCGCTGCGACACCACGCATCACTCACGTTTTAGTAATTACTACAAAAACACAACAGTTTCTTACAGTCATTTGGGTTGAGCATAAGTTCAATTCAGTTTATTGTCCAAAGAGCGTACGCCAGCCAGTACGATGGTAGGAATATCCAGCTTGTGTGGGTGAGCTGCTAGCCATACACCAATTTTAAGTCTTGGTTTACATATCATGTATCACGCATGTGCTTCTTGTTTTGACGCCAAGCGTCACGTTATCACAACTTAGCCAATGGTTTTTCTCTCTCTTGCGCTGCAGAATTGTAGGTAATTGTCTACACTGCTGGGTTTTAGTGGCCGTCTCTCACTGGTATAATAAACATCCGTGCACATGTGTACTGTTTTCTATAACACTGTGACCATGTGTGTGCGCTTAAAACATTTTTTTTTGTGTCTGTATGCGTGTGTGTACCGCGCACGTGATGAATAAAGCAAAAGTCTCATTAGAGAGGTTAAAAATCCATTTTCTCACTCTGCTCAAGGCTTAGCCTGTTTTTTGTACCCCTCCTACTTTTACCTTCACAGACGCACACACACACTTTCTCTCTGTTCTACACAAAAACACTGCTCTGTCGAGATTCTTTTCAAAGGTAAAGTGCAGGTTAATTTGTTTTATTTTTACTTTACAGCAGTGATTCCATTAGTGTGTTGCTCAATCGAGTGTCATTAGAGAGATTTCTTGTTTACTTTTTCGATAAAACAGTGTTTTCATTGTGTGTGCACACGTGTGTGAAAAGAGTGGAAGATAAGGAGGGGGTGAGGGGAGCTTACTTTAGGTTCACACACACTCAAAGTGCCTGCGCGCACAAACGGAAACACTTATCTTTTTTTTTTTTTTTTTTTTTTTTTAAAGGGAAAGTGCCGGTTAACCTGTTTAATTTTTATTTATATTTTGTGTTAATTATTTTTATGTATTTATTTTTTTTGACTATGGAACGAATAATTTGAGTTTCCAATATTTCTTGAGAAAAATTAAATTTGGTTTACGAGTGTTTTGGAATACGAGCCCTCTTCCCGAATGAATTATGCTCGTAATCCAAGGTTCCACTACATATATAAAAACCTCTAGAGAAAGAAAAAAAAAATGGGACATGGGAACAAAATCTGGAAAGGACAAGCTCTGAGAACAAAGTGAATGTCTTTATATTTTAGGTCAAGCTGGAAGTAAAACTCGGTAATTCTCTCCATGCCTGTATAGCAAGGCATGTGTGATTCTAATACGAGTATTATCATGTCCGTTCCTTTATTTTTCTAGCTGATGTTACGGCTCCGTAAAAGGACACACTCACACATGGGTTACTTCGGCTTCTTTTTAGCCACAGCAGTAAGACTTAAATCTTTTTGACAGAGAAATGGGTACAAATCAGGTTGGCTGAAGACAATATACTGCAGATATACATATAAATAAAAAAATAAAAGTTACACAGTCAACTCATATTACATTACTTATCAGAGAATTTTAAGACAGAAGCAATGACTACATGTAATGCACTTGTAGAAATGCACTGGTTACTACTTATGAATGCATGATTAAATTCAATATATACATAATGACCTCAACAACTGGGTTAAAGTGTTAAATACATAAAATACATATTCAAATACGTAAATTCAATTTGTTGCATTAAAAAAACTTTTCTTTTTTTTTTCAAATTCATGAGATTATTAACTTTTTAAATTAAGTGTTCTTTTTATTCAGGTTACACTAACAGCCAGCTTTTAGATGCATTACTGACACACTGGACTGAATCGGTAACACGCCCCTTCCCAGTTAAGGATCAAGTTTGTCGTTACTGCCACCTGCTGTTATATAATCAACCAAGGTTCTTCTCAACTAGAGGAATTAATGAAAAATAAACAAAACAATAAACTCTCAAATTAAAACTTCCACAAGGGGAGAAAACAGCCAGGAAATGAACAATCAAATGTAAAAGGACTAAAGAACTTACAACAGGGAACTCTGAATCGTAACGGACGTTTAGCAGGAGACACAGAGCAGGGACTCAAAAACCAAGTAAATAAGAGGGGAGAAAATGAACAGCTTAAATACACTGGGGGGAAACAAGACACAGGTGATCTAAATAACTAATGAGGAAACACAAGGAAGAACTAAGGCTAAGGGAAACACAAATGACCTCTAGAGGCCTGGAGACAAACTACAAGAAAAAGGTTGATCTAAGGCTATGGAAACACAAATGACCTCTAGAGGCCTGGAGACAAACTACAGGAGAAACACAAGGCTGACAGGACCCTCTCCTCTAGGAACCACTCCTGGCATTCCTTTTAGCACTTCCCGATTGCCGTGTGCGAAACTCCTGGATTAAAGTCCAGTCCAGTATCCGGCGGACTGTGTAGGCTGGCTAGCCGTCGATGACTCTGGGAGGTGGAGGGGTTCTGTCTGTCGAAGATTAAGAAGTCATGTAAACACATCAGTAAACACATCGCGTCCGTATCTCTCTCAGTAAGTTTCTCCGCTTTTGTAGTTGTTGCTTGCAGCAGCGTAACAGCTCATTAATTCATGCCCATGCAGTAATGAGAAAGACAAATTGAGTTGATGCATGTCCATTCTTTTAATTTCTGCATTGTCAGGGGATATTACAAACTTTCGCGTAGGTTCCGTACTTAAATCAAACCAAAAACGACTGAAGAAAACAGGCTCAGGCTCTATATTCCAGCGTTTACCAGTTTGGACTGCATTACCCACAAAGCACTGCGTTGTGGGCAATGCTTTGTGGGTAAGGCAGTCCAAAGCATTGCCCGCACTGGACTACACTCCCGTGGCTATACCCCATGTGTGTTGTGAAGACACGCCCCACAGAACTGGGGGGGGCGGGCTCAGCAGAGATCATAAGCATTTAAGGGAACATGTACTGAAATAGGTTGCTGAGAACAGAGCTAGTTTTTACCAGTTAAAAGTAGTGTTTTTTTTACACAACCATTGAGAATTTCTAATTAAATATATTACAAACTTTTCATTAGGACCCTAAAGATCATATTAACATTTAATGAAAAATGTTTCTGGATGATCCCTTTAATATCGTGCAATAGTGAGGACTTTATGAACTTTTTTTAAAATAATAAAATTGTAAATATCAGGCATAAAATTGAGGCTTTGAAACCGGACAATGCAATTGATTCGGATATTAAACTAACTACGTCAGATCGGAACCTAGAATACTTTACTCCCCTTAAAGAGAATGAACTAATTTCACTCATCTCTTTTGCAAATTCATCAACTTGTATATTAGATTCTATACCAACACATTTTCTTAAACAGATAGTCCTAGCAACAACAGAACCCCTGAGAATAATTAATTCGTCACTTAGCATTGGATATGTTCCAAAATCTTTTAAATTAGCAGTTATTAAACCAATTATTAAGAAACCTGACCTCGACCCCTGTCAGCTGTCCAATTACAGGCCAATATCAAACCTCCCCTTCATCTCTAAGATTCTCGAAAAGATAGTAGCGGAGCAGCTATGCTCATATCTACATAGAAATAGCATACATGAACTGTATCAGTCAGGATTTAGGCCTCATCACAGCACAGAAACAGCACTCGTTAAAGTAGTAAATGACCTCCTATTGGCCTCTAATCAGGGTTGTGTTACTATGCTTGTATTACTCAACCTCAGTGCAGTGTTTGACACTATTGATCATGGTATTCTTCTTCACAGATTAGAAAATGTAGTAGGAATTAAGGGTACAGCCCTCTCCTGGCTCAGATCTTATTTGACCGATCGTTATCAGTATGTAGATTGATTTTTTGTTTTTGATGTTTTTGATGGAATTTGATGGAATTTGATGTTCCACAAGGTTTGCTTTTAGGCCCACTGCTTTTCCCCCCTTTTTTCCCTGTGTTAAAAGTTTGGGCTAAAAAACTATTTATTTATTCAAGCATTTTTATAAATAGATTTGCCTTGGGTAAAGGAGCAGATCTGGACGTACCTGATTATGGTGAACTGGTATGTTTAGATGCTGTCTTTTTCACTCTCATTGATCACTCAGGTTTGTTGACAGTGAGGTGATTGTTTGCTTTACATCTTAGGGAGCCCTCATGTCTGAGTTTCCTTCTGGCTCTCTCTTTTTAGTTATGCTGTTATAGTTAGTCTTGCCGTAGTCTCTGCTTGCACTCTACACTAAATATACATCCACATTATACATTATGTGACTGCAACCATACCTAACTGTTATCTCTCCTCTTCTGTTCTCTCTTCCCCTCTCTCTCTTCCCTATCTCCTCCTCTCTCTGTCGAGCTACACATGTTGTTTCTGAGCTGCCAGCGATCCAGACTCCCTCTGCCCTCTGGACCTACCTGACCCATCCTGGTGCCCCACTTCTGGTTGAAGATCTCGTCGCATGGATGCCCCTTGTGTCTTTTTGGGATGCGTCTGGTTTCTGGGGATGGTTTCACTCTACCATATAGACAGTTCTGGCCTCGACTGGTGTTGACAGCTGTTTCTCTGAGGACTTGACTTGGCTGCGGTTGCTCGATAGTTCAAGACTGCAATTGTCTCCAATTACTACCTAGACTTCATATGAACATCAATTAACATGAACTGCTGAACTGCCTGCCACCTAACATTCTGTATAAATGCCGATCAATTCCTGCTTTCTGTTTTACCCAAATGAGGATGGGTTCCCTGTTGAGTCTGGTTCCTCTCAAGGTTTCTTTCTATTACCATCTCAGGGAGTTTTTCCTTGCCACTGTCGCCCGTGGCTTGCTCACCAGGGACGATCTGCTCATCTTTATTCATGCACACTTACATTCCATACAGACTTAAATAATTCTTTTGATTGTGTAATCAAAATTTTGATTTGCGACAATGACAATTGTTAAAAGCGCTATACAAATAGAATTGAATTGAATTGAATTGAATTATTATCACACATTGCTTTTTAACTTTATTAAGCCATTTTTCTTGTGTGGCTTTACTGCAACATATACAGTTGTGTTTAAAATAATAACAGTCCAACATCAGTAACCAGATCAATAATTGTTTTTGGGACAAATTATATTTTTTTCATGGTAAATATTATACTTGTAGGTGTAGTGGAGTAAGAGAAAACTAACAGACCCAACAGTCATGATTGGATGCACCTGATTCTGTGTAATTTAATAATTAATTGAAATGGGGTGTGTTCAAAAAAATATCAGTGTGGATTCAATTGGAGAGGTAAATTATTCTGTGAAAAACAATTGTCAAACAAATTCCCCTTATCAAGGGATAAATGCAGAAAAGGTTGTCCTGTGCATTTTCCTCTGAAAATCAGAGTAAAACCGGTTGTTTTAAACATTGTTTAGATAAACAGTGTACTTTGATTCAAAAGTTGATTAGGGATGGAAAAAAACATACAAAGAAGTGCAGAAAATGATAGGCTGCTCTGCTAAAATGATATCAAATGCTTTAAAATGGAGATCAAAACCAGAAAGATGTGGAAGAAAACAGAAAACTACCATTCGAATGGATCGAAGAATACCGAAATTGGCAAAGACTCCAATGATCAATTCATTGACTGGCCTAAAGAGAAATAGTGCAATATTTTGTGGACTGATGAAAGAAAGATTGTCCTTTTTGGGTCTACAGGCCGCAGACAGTTTATCAGGCGACCCCGAAACACTGAATTCAAGCCACAGTACACTGTGAAGATAGTGAAGCATGGAAGCACAAGCATCATGATATTGGGATGCTTCTCGTACTATGGTGTTGGACCTATTTATCACATTTCAGGGATCATGGATCAATTTGAGTACATCAGAATACTTAAAGAGATCACGTTGCCTTATGCCGAAGAGGAAATGCCCTTGAAATGTGTGTTTTAACAAGACAACGACCCCAGACACACCAGTAAGTGAGCAGCATCTTGTTTCCAGACCAACACGATGGACATTATGGAGTAGCCAGCCCAATCCCCAGACCCTAATCCATTTTTATTGTCAGTTGTGGCCTGACAATAAAAATGCTGTTTCTGAGGCAAAACCAAAAAATGCAGAGGAATTGTGGCGTGTAGTACAATTATAACAGATGTGAAGCAGTTTTCAGAAAGCATGGTTATACAACTAAATATTAGTTTAGAGATGCACGAGAAATTAAACTTGAAGCATTTTTGTTTAAACGGTAAATTCATCATTTTGTAAAGATGAATGATGACATTGCAATTTTTTTTGGACAGGCTTATATTTGTTTTTCTTCACTTTCTGTAAACTAATAATCCACTTAGCACATTTTTCTTCATGTTGTGATTCAAAATAGAACGTGCAGAGTGTCAATGCATTTGTGTAATTTAAATTAAAAGTTATTATTGTATATGGACATGGAGCTTTACTCACTTGTTTCAACACACAGCTATTATTTTGAACACAACAGTAACTGCGTGTCATCAGCATAACAATGTGAATTAATACCTTGCTCATGAATTATGTTGCCCAGCAGAAGCGTGTGAAGAAATAATAGCATTGGGCCTAAACTGAAATGGTTAGCTTATTATTATTAATGGTTACCTGCATTGATGTTTATTAAATTGTCTGCTATTAATGTCTGAAGTTTTGCCTGATGTTTACTATTTTGTTTTTTAAAAAGTTCATGAAGTCCTCATTACTGAATGTTATTGATGTGGAGATTTCTGTAGTGGTCCTATTCCTGGTTAATTTTGCTACGGTTTTTGCTGTGATTTTCTGTAAAAGTGGAGGGTGGAATGTACTATCCATAGAGGACCTTAGGAAAATGAAAGAAAACTAGTGAAATGTGGCTGTTTGGATCATAAATTAAGGATTTTTTTTTGTTATTCTACAGGTTTTCCACAGAATTCTGGCCTAATGAATACATTCATTTTATTACACATAGTACATTCTTTAAGATGGACGTATAAACATAGTAATCCTTATCATTCTGATAATTAATTTAAAGATAAAAATATAATAAAGCAATAGAGATAGTAAATGCTGATATATACAATATCATTGTTTTTTATTAGTTGAAGATGAAGATCACTTTTTTAATCAAGTATTAAAGTACTAAACCTTGTAAATAATGCTTTTGAAATTTACTCATGTGACCTTCCAAATGTAATACAAATTCAAACACACTTCCTGTTTATGAGTGCTAGTGATGTTTTAATTCTGTTTCTCAATTGAACACATGTTTAAAAGTATTCGATGTGGTCCTGATGAGGTTTGGGATACTGTACTCCGAGAAGTTCCAGGTTTCCTCCATAGCAAGGCAGCTTTTTATAGACATACAGCACCTGATATTCGCCATCAGGCACAAGTTATTATTACAAGAAAATGGTTTTAAGTTTTATTCTTTAGGAGACGAGTGTCTTTATGTCCTACCTTTATGAAATAGTTCGTCTTGCCTACCACCTGTCTGTAGGAATAACAGTGAAGATTTCTTTAAAAATTAAAATGGTTAATATATTCAATGTTCAACATTTCAGATTGTGCACTAAAGATGGATGGATTAAATTAAAGCAGATCTGTGAAATAGACCATGATACCCCTATGATATACTGTAAAGGACATTTCTTCTGTTTTTTTGTCTTTCAGCTGCTCTCTTTTTAGCTTGCAACAAAATGTGTACTTAAAGCTAAAACTACATAGGACACAAAACCAACTGACAGGTTTGTCTCAATAAATAAACTAATACTTGTAATTCTGCGTTCTCAGGATTCAGTTTCTCTAATTAGATTTAGTATTAATTATTTTCACAGAATTCTGGCCTAATATATTACACACTACTGTATTTCTGTATCAAAATTTGTTCTTGCCTTTAATTTGATTACAGGTATTGTGGACATATAGACATATAAAATATCAAATTCGAAATATAAATACCATACTGTATCAAATACCAAATACTACTTTACATGTATGTGTTCCCTTTAATACTGTTCATTTATTTAAAAAAAAATTAGAATAAGGAAGTCGAGATAATAAACACTGATATACAGTATATCAATATTTTTATTAATTTAATAAAAAAATTGTTTAAGTCAATTAAGTATTAATGTACTAAATGTTGTAATTAATGATGGTCAAATTTACCCATGTGACATTCCAAATGTAATAGAAATTAAAACACTTCCTGTTTGTGAGTGGTAGTGCTATTTTAATTCTGTTTCTTTCCTAATGTAGGGTTTGTTCAATGGGGTCCTGACGGGCTTTGGGTATCTGTACTCCATGAAGTTCCAGGTCTCCTCCATCACAAGGCAGCTTCTGATAGACACGCAGGTGAATAATTTCTTTACCACCCACATGCACCTGTCAGTGGCCATCAAAGTTATTATTGGAAGAAAAAGGGCTTGTGGTTTATTTAATATAAAACTGCATTGATGAAATAGTTTGTCCCAGCTACCACCTGTCTTTTTAAAAAAGGAAATCTTTAAACATGCACTTTTCAAATGGTGAGTGTCAACACCGGTTTAAAGACAGGTATATCAGCCATCTTTGTTTAAAATGCATAAATAATGCATTGGATAATGTTTTAACATTTGTAAAAATCTTATTTGGGTCATCTGAGCGTGATTATTGGTGTTTGTGGATAAAGCGCGATTGTGAACCCCCTGCGAGTGTAACAGGTATAGAGATTACCCTGTTAAATTGTTAGAATTTAATCAAAATTGTTCATTTCATATACCTGATGTAAGTGCCTGATTGAGATGAGACCGTTTTCCTTTAAATCCTGTGATGTCACCTAAAGCCAGCACAATTTCCCATTTTGTCCCCTCCTCTTTCCTTTTCCTGATGGAACTGTATGGGAGAGGTATGTTGTTTCTGACTCTTTGTAATCCAATTTAATCTTTATTTTTATTATTCATTTTATTTCTATATTTGAACCCCAATTTGTGTGTATAATGTTATTTTATGTGTGTGTGTGATTATTTTCTGGCATTTTTCATTTTTTTGTGTAATCTATTAATTTTGGCTTAAACATGTGGAAGTCAAGCACATGATGTACATCACGTTTTATTTTATAGAAAACAAGGGCAATTCTCACTCAAAGGCTGTTTGTTCTTTTATGTGTCAGGTATGTTTTCCATATTTCTTTATATTTAATTTTCAAATGTATTTACATATGTTGAATTATTCATGCTGTAATTCGCCCTTTTCCTGATGGAACTGTATGGAAGAAAAAAACAAGGCCAATTTTCACTCAAAGGCTGTTTGTTTTTTTATGTGTCAGAGAGAGAAAAAAATTAAATGCTTAAAGGTGAACCGTCACCTGTGTCCCTTGTCTGATTCACACAAAGCAGAGTAAAGTTTACCTGGAGTGATGGGTTACACGGGCTCCGATGCGGTTGATTTAAAGTGTGTTAAAATTCTCCAGACATGTTGAGTTTCAAAATATGACATGCAAATCTTTTAAATGAAGTGTTAATGTGATGTGTTGCTGTTTTGAAATGTTTTTTGCGCATTTATATGCCTCTAGTGTTCACATGTCATGCATTGTAATGCATTTATGCATTGTAATTCTGAAGAGCTCAAAAGTGTAAATTAGCAACTAATCATTTATATAACTGATTTTAAGTGCTTAGATAGTATGTGGAAGATATGTTCAGTCTAGTGATATCGTGTATAAACAGGTCAGGTTTTTTTCCTGAGCCTGAGTTAAGATGTTATCCTGAGATGGCGAGCCACCCAGATAAAGAAACTTAAAAAGGACGATTAGAATCCTACGATTCATCGAGTGATTGGAGATTTATCCATTATCGCAGGTGGAATTTATCCATGTCTCTGGTGTTTTTCACAAAACTACCTCATGCTGTTCATTACACTGTTTAACCTTCTGCACTATTTAACATTTGCACTACAAGAATTTGCACTACACAAAGAAACTCTTGTACTCATTGGATTCGTCATTTAGTGTAAGAGGACATTTTTCTTTTGTTTTGTCCTTTCTCCATGTTTACATTTATTTTATGGACCAAGAACTTTTCATATATTGCAATTGTTAGTGTTTGTATTATTTTGGTTAGTTGATTATTTCTCATTTCAGTTTGACTTTATTGTAATTTTGTTTTAATTCGTGGCGTCAGAGGTTTATTTTAATCCATATTAGTAACCAAAAAGCAAAGCTCCAAAAAGAGTTATATAGTAAGATTAGAACAGAAAAAATAATATAAATTAATTAAAAAATAAACAAATATAGGAAAGGTAATAATTCTAAAATGAGTGCAAGGTAACTATTAAAGAAATAATATAGTGCAATAGAAATATGTAAATTAACTAGCTTCAAAGAAGCTCAAACTTAGTCTTAAAGGATTAGAAATATTTTGTATTTTATCTGTATTGTTTTGCGATTTATTTTCATGTTTTCATTTAAATTCAAGTTTTTTACTACAAAGTAAATAAAGCAACTTCAAGTCATATATATATATATATATATATATATATATATATATATATATATATATATATATATATATATATATTTGGCCCCCTGTAGCGATCCTAGCATCTTAACTGGTCTATTAGGGTATCCCTTCATAAAGAGCCGTATAAGAAAAAACAAACAAAAAAAACATGGTGCACTGCTTGTGGCGTGGGTTACATTAATGATGCTTAAATTTACCCATGTAACATTCCAAATGTAATACAAATTCAAACACACTTACTGCTTTTGAGTGTTAGTGTCATTTTAATTCTCTTTATTTTTCATTAAAATACATGTTCAAAAGAATACGATGGCGTCCTTAAAGGTTTTGGGAAACTGTGTTCCTGTAAGTTCCAGGTCTCCTCCAAAGCAAGGCAGCTTTTTTAAGACACACAGGTGAACAAATTCCTCACCACCCACATGTACCTGTCAGTCGCCATCAAGTTATACAAGTTATTCTTTGAAGAAAAAAGGGCTATTGAGGTCTATTTAGTATTAGACATTAGTAAAAGATATTTGTGTCTTACCTTGATGAAATACTTCGTCCCACCTACCACATGTGTCTTGTAGGATTTAGCAGTGAAGATGTTAAAAGTTCGACCTGCTTTTTTTTCTGCGTGAACCTTCATCTGCAAATTATTAATAATCAGCACTTGAACTTTTATCTTAAAATATTTTCTATGACTTTCAAATGTAACTGTTCTTATAACTTTTACATACAGAAGTCATGGTAATGTCAATGATACAAACACATTACTGTCAGAAATAATCCGACTCCTGCAAACAATTACGCAATCAGATTTTTCCTGAACCAGTACTAGTTGTTATAGGCATTTCTTTTAACAATGTTATAAGTAATGCATATAAGAGTATGCCAGAAACTATAACTACAGTAAAACCTTGAATGTAAGCATGATTCATTCCAGAGGCTTGCTTGTATATCAAAGCTAATTTCTCCCATAAGAAATAATGGAAACTCTGAGTGATTTATTTCACAACCCAAAAATATTAATATAAAAATAGTTTATACAAAATAAAGTAAAACTAAAACCTGCACCTTGCTTATTAAAAAGAATTGTAACTGTAGTGATTAAGACCAGAGAGAGGAGTGGAAAAAGGGGGGGAAGGGGGGCTGCTGTGTAGGATGATGCACACAAAATAAAAGATGTTTTATGCACACGCACACATGTGCGAGAGAAAGAAAAACCATTGGCTTAGCTGCGATCACGTGACTCTCTGCATCTAAACAAAAAGTGCATACGTGATACTTGATATTTAGAACTTGTATATCAAGATTTGCTCATTTATCAAGTCAAAATGTATTACAAATTTTTGCTCGTCTTGTGGGACGCTCACAAACCAGGTTACTCGCAATCTGCGGTTACATTGTATACTAAACTGTAACCCCTGAACTACAGCGCTTCTTTAACAGCCTTTCTTTTCTTTGTCCTAAAGCTAATGTAACAAAAAAAACTGTTTGTTGTGTTAATGAGAAACCACAAAGCACAAAGGCCTCGGTTCTGAAAGATTTACATTATAGGGAAACTTATTATCTAGGCACAAAGCACTGACACTAGAGACTCCTTTCAAACAATTCTAAATAAATTACTTTAAAACCTTCTAAGTGCATTAAAAACATAAAATGTGTGCATTGCATAAACTATTGAAACCTTGCAACCCTGACCAGGATGTGGTGGATGGTGGTGGTAATGAAATTTGAAAGAAGATTAAACCACTAAGTTTGGCAAATGTAGAAACTAAATGTAGAAAAAAAAACTTTTATTATTACTGAATGTTTTTCCTGGTAGATCCTTATCAGGACACTGGCCAGAGCTTGTTAGTTAAGGAAGTGGTGATCAAATAAACTGTTTTAGCAGAAGAACAAGAAATTTGGAGGAATTAAATAAACTCCACCAACCTTATCACAGATCTGCTGAACCTCAGCAGTGGCCTCTGCCTGTTCAGACAGCCCTCCACATGCAAACATCATTATTGTAGCTACAAGTAAACATATTTTATTTATTATTATACTTTTTTTTTAACGAAAAATTCAAACTGGACACTTCTATTGTAGTAATACTTACCAGTAAGGAGCGAAGTCAAACTACAAACTTTCTGAACACACAGCAGAAGATTAAACAGACCCACAAATACAGCACATATATTTCATAATAAACCACACCCCTAAATAGAAGATCCAACCACAAGGCTACAGCCCGCCCCTAACGCAAACAGCCAATCCTTAGGCTGCGTTTTCGTCTTGTTTGTGATTTCAGGGTTCTTTAGGAACTAAATGTTCCATACTTAAATAATGCCAAGTTTTATCTTTCAAAATAGAATTATTAAATGTATTTAGCTGAATGCACCCTTGGGGTGAACAAATAACATCCAGTAAAAGGAAATATTATTATATTGTAACAAAATCTCTAAACAGGTTAGGTCTATTAAATAAATAAAATTACATTTTAATAGACTTGTATCTGGACACATATTTTAAACCAGAGAACATGCATCATTTTTACTAGTATTTTAAAGAGACATATAGACATAAAGGGAGGTAGGCAAAAGTGAGTAAAAGTAGAAATTCCCTAAGGCAAATATTACTCAAGTAAGAGCAGAACTCCCTCTCTCTCTCTCTCTAACCATGTGTGTTCCTTTTAATACTGACCATTTTCTTTTAGAAATAATAATAATTAAATGAAGCAGTTGAGATAGAAGTCATAGTAACTTCAAACTGTATTACAGTGTATAGTTGTGTTCATGACAAATAAAATTTTTATTTGATTTTGAGTAAGAACAGTTATAGGAAAATATTTTGGATGAAATTTAAAGTGATGCTGTCTGAAACAAGCAGGTTTTTTCCACCAGGATGCCCTCCAGACTCAACCTTCCCACTTTATCCAGGCTTGGGATCAGCACTGCTTCCAGTGGCTGGGGATTTGGCCATTGGCAAGAACCTAGGCTTTCCTCATGGTGAGACACCTACCAAGTACTTGTAAAAAAAAAAACAAAACAAAACAACAAAGCGACCTTAAGAAACCTGTGAAAATAGTACAAGGATTGTCGTCTCGCACCTCCAGGGTTGAGGGCGTTCACGTCTGGTGTGTGTGTAGTAAATTTGCATGTTACAACACTGGTTATGTATTAAAGTTTGTTCCTACCCCTTAGGTTCATGTACTGTACATAAAAACAAAAATAAAAAGAGGGTTAGGGTTAGGGTAGTAAATGAAGATAGTAAATGCTAATACATATCAGCAGCTGATTCTTTTTTTTAAAACAATTGAAATCAATGCTGAAATCTACTCCTGTGATGTTCCAAATGTAAAATAAAAAAATTCCAACACATTTCTTTCTCAGTGGAATACTAAGGTGGACTTTTTTTTTAAATGTCCTTTCTGTTCCATCAAGTGCAACAGTGACCTCGGTGTGAGCCTTTCATTTGAAGCGCATCTAGATAATATTACCAGGATAGCATTCTTTCACCTCAGAAATATTGGCAAGTTAAGGAATATATTGTCACTAAACGATGCATAAAAACTAGTTTTATCACCTCTAGTTTGGACTATTGTAATGCCTTATTGTTTGGTTGTTTAACTAGATGCATAAACAAGCTTCAGCTCGTCCAGAATGCAGCAGCGAGAGTCCTCACTAGAACCAGAAGATACGAGACATATAAAGCAATAAATGGTCTCGCGCCGCAGTACCTGAGCGAACTATATCTGTTCTACTTTTCCACGAAGACGATCATGTCCTCGGCTGATACAGACAGCTGTTCTCTGACTTGTGACTGCAGTCACTTGATAGTTCAGGCCTGGAGTTTCCTACAGTCTACTTGAGCCTGCAATAACGAACTGAATTCCATTTTAACCTTAACACATCTCCTGTTATACTGAACTTCCAACTCAGGTACGCTATAATGGATAATATTCAGCTCGTCCAGTGTGTAGAGTGCAGGATGTTTAAACATTCTTCGTTAGTGGTAATTTTACTTGTGATAGGTGTGTTTTAGTTAGCACTCTGACGGAGAAGATATCAGCGTTAGAGGAGCGCATCCAGACTTTAGAGAGGGTTAGAGAGCGCGAGAGCAGCGTTATTGCCATAGCGGACAGTCTGTGTATCCAGTGTATCCGGTGTATCCCGGGAGCCAGAGCACTGGACATAGCAGGTAATCTTAGGGCTTTAGGACAGCACAGGTTCTCCAAGATAGTGGTACATGCTGGAGCTAATGATATACGCCTTCGTCAGTCAGAGGTTAGTAAGAATAACTTTTCAGAGGTGTTTAAACTAGTGAAGGCGGTGTCCGATGAAGTAGTATGCTCTGGTCCCATCCCAATGAGACGTGGCGACATAACTTACAGCAGGCTATGGTCGCTGAACCGCTGGATGTCTAGGTGGTGCTCTGAAAACGTGGGCTTCATTGATAATTGGAAGACCTTTGAGGGCAAAACTGGCCTGTTAGGGCGGGACGTTGTCCATCCCACTCGGGAAGGTGCTGCTTTCATTTCTTGTAGTATAGCTCATAGTCTCAGAAGAGGCCTAGTTAATCGGTGACAATCCAGAGCCCAGGCCAGGGAGCAGACAGACAGGCTAAACCAACCGTCTGCTAACTGCATAGAGTCGTCACTCAGGGTTCACTCTATTGAGACTGTGTCTGTTCCCCGAGCTAAACAAAAATTTAGAAAGACTCAAAGTCTGTATTACTAATTTAATTAACATAGAAACACAACTCGGATCATACTGAATGCGCAGCCGGCACCTCTGATCTAAAGCTAGGACTGTTAAATATTAGATCTCTCGCATCTAAAGCAGTTATTGTTAACAAAACTATCACAGACCAGGAGTTTGATTCTTTATGTTTATCAGAAACCTGGATTAAAGAGAACGAATATGTAGCTCTAAATGAAGCTAGTCCTCCTGGATACAGATACATACACTAGCCTCGGCTAACTGGTAGAGCAAGTGGCGTCACAGTTATTTACAACGATAATCTGGCTATCGTACAAAAACACAGATTTAAATTTAATGCATTTGAAATCTCTATAGTAACATAAAGTCAGCTCAGACGATTCCGCTAATCATCATTTGCAGAACCCCAGGGCCGTACTCTGAGTTTCTCTGTGAATTTGCAGATTTCCTTTCAAACCTTGTCGTTTCCATAAACAAAGTGTTAATTGCTGGAGATTTTAATATTCATTTTGAGAATCCAGAAGAGCCACTGAGAACAGCATTTATTTCCATACTGGACTCAGTAGGAGTAAATCAGTGTGTAGTAGGACCCACTCATAAAGCAGGTCACACTTTGGACTTAATATTATCCTTCGGATTAAGTATAAGAAACATATTTACAATTCCACAGTCTGAAGTTATCTCAGATCACTGTCTTGTCTCGATTAGAGTGTGTCATAGTAATAATGTATGCACAGCACTGCGCTACCGCCTTAAATGTACATTCACATCAAATACCACACAGAGCTTTATCGATAATCTTCCAGAGTTATCAACTTTGATTGGATCGCCATCTGACTCCACAGAACTCGATCAAGTAACTGAATATCTAGAGTCAACACTTTGTTATAGCTTAGATAATGTAGCTCCAGTTAAAAGGAAAATAATTACAGATAAGAAATGCGCTCCTTGGTATAATGACCACACACGCACTCTAAAACAAACCGCTCGGAAATTAGAATGCAAATGGCGTCAAACTAAATTGTTAGTATTCCAAATAGCATGGAAGGAGAGCATCCTGAACTATAGAAAAGCTCCCAGTGCTGCTAGATCAATGTATCTCCCTCCTCTTATAGAAAATAACAAAAATAATCCTAGATTTTTATTTAATACCACAGCTAAATTAATTAAAAACAAGACCACTGCAGAAATCTCCACAACAACAACATACAGTAGTGAGGATTTCATGAACTTTTTCAATAACAAAATCATAAATATTAGGCAAAAAGTTCAGGCTTTGAAACCAGACAATTTAAGTGATACAGATGATAAATTAATCACATCACATCAGAACCTAGAATACTTTACTCCCCTTGAAGCGAGTGAACTAATTTCACTCATCTCCTCTTCAAAATCGTCAACCTGTGAATTAGATCCGATACCGACACATTTTCTCAAGCAGATAGTTCCAGCAATAAAAGAACCCCTGTTAAAAGTAATTAACTGTTCCCTCAGCAGTGAGTATGTTCCTAAATCCCTTAAATTAGCAGTTACTAAACCACTAATCAAGAAACCTGACCTTGACCCCTGTCAGCTTTCCAATTACAGGCCGATATCAAATTAGAAAATGTAGTAGGAATTAAGGGAACGACCCTCTTATGGCTTAGATCCTATTTGACTGATCGTTATCAGTTTGTAGATTTAAATGGTGACCATTCCTCATGTTCTCAAGTTGAGTTTGGTGTTCCACAGGGTTCTGTTTTGGGCCCACTGCTTTTTTGACTTTACATGCTTCCTCTGGGCAACATAATTCGTAAACATGGTATTAGTTTTCATTGTTATGCTGATGACGCACAAGTATACGTTTCAGCAAAACCAGATGAGAAAAACCAGTTTACTAAAGTTGAGCAATGTGTGCAGGACATAAGAAATTGGATGTTAATTAATTTCCTTCTGCTTAATCCTGATAAGACAGAAGTTCTAGTCATAGGACCACAAGCAGCTAGAAGTAAGATTTCTAAACACACTGTGATTTTAAATGGCCTTTCTGTTCCATCGAGTGCAACAGTAAAAGACCTTGGTGTGATTATACATTCCAGCCTTTCATTTGAAGCACATGTAGATAATATTAGCAGGAAAGCACCTCAGAAATATTGCCAAGATATTAGAAATATATTGTCACCAAATGATGCAGAAAAACTAGTTCATGCTTTTATTACGTCTAGGTTGGATTATTGTAACACCTTACTGTCTGGTTCTTCAACAAGGTGTATAAACAAGCTTCAGTTAGTCCAAAAAACAGCAGCGAGAGTCCTCACGCGAACCAGAAGATACGAGCACATCACCCCTATCTTATCCACATTGCATTGGCTTCCTATGAAATTTCGCATCGATTTTTAAATACTACTCTTGACATATAAAGCATTAAATGGTCTTGCGCCGCAGTATCTGCTAGTGTCCTACTTCAATCAAAGGATGTCAGTACCACGTATTACTAAAACTACAGCTGGGGGCAGAGCTTTTTCTTACAAAGCCCCAAAGTTATGGAACAGTCCTCCAAATAATGTTCGTGGCTCAGACACAGTCTCAGTGGTTAAGTCTAGAAACCTATTTATTTAGCCAAGCATTTTTGCAAATAGATTTACCTTAGGTAAAGGAGCAGATCTGGGGGACTCATGGACATAGAGTATTAGGTGAACTGATATGTTTAGATGCTGTCCTCCCTACTCTCATTGATCACTTAGGTTTGTTGACGGTGAGGTGATTGGTTGCTTTACATCTCAGGAAGCCTTCATGTCTGTGTTTCCTTCTGGCTCTCCCCTTTTAGTTATGCTGTCATATTTAGTCTTCTGCTAGCACTGCTTTAGTCCCTGCTTGCACTCTGCACTACATATACATCCACATTATACATTGTTCGACTGTCACCATACCTAACTGCCACCTATCCATCTCTTTTGCTCTCTCCTCTTCTGCTCTCTCCTCTCTCTCTCCCTCTCTCCTTTTTCCTCTAACTATCTCTGTTGAGCTATACATGTCACTCCTGAGCTGCCAGTTATCCAGACCTCCTCTGCCCTCTGGACCTGTCTGAACTCGTCCTGGAGTCCTGCATCTGGTTGGAGATCTCATCACATGGGTGCCCCGTGTGGTCTGCCTGGGATACGTGTGGTGACTGGGGATGGCTCCATTTTTCCATGAAGGTGGTCCTGTCCTCGACTGATGTAGACAGTTGTTCTCTGAGGACCTGTGACTGTAGTCGCTCAATAGTTCAGGACTGAAATTTCTTACATTCTACCTGAGCCTCCAGGAACAAACTGGACTTTAATCTTACACATCTCCTCTTATGCTTAACTTCCAGTCTCGCATAATATTATGCACATCAATCCCTGCTATCTGTTTTCACCCAGATGAGGATGGGTTCCCTGTTGAGTCTGGTTCCTCTCAAGGTTTCTTTCTATTACCATCTCAGGGAGTTTTTCCTTGCCACTGTCGCCGTCATCCTCGGCTTGCTCATCAGGGACAATCATATCATTTTGATTCATACACATTCACATCTCATAAAAACTTATTTGAATTGTGTAAAGCTGCTTTGCGACAATGTCAATTGTTAAAAGCGCTATACAAATAAAATTTAATTGAACTGAACCAAAATGTTATAAGAAGGGTTGGACCCAAAAGCAGAACACAACAGAGCCAGAGGGCAATTTAGAAACTATTAATAAAAGTTTAGATTAAATACAAGTAATGGAAGAGATTCAAGATCAACAGAAATGCATTAATTGCTTTGAAGCCCTAGTGAAAAAAAATACACTTTAGTGTATTACAATTATATTGAAATCTTTGATAGTACATTGCAAATATACTACCAAAAAGTTACCATCATTTAATATGTAAAAAGTATACTAACATAATGCTTTTACCAATTTTTGGAATTAAACCTTAAACATATTTCAAAATAATTGTATTATAGTACACTTTCCAATATATATTAGGAAAAATATACTTTAAGTAAAAGGTTGGTGTAATTTTCAAAGCACAATTATTTAAAGTTTGTTCAATTTATTTTTGGCATATTTAAAAAACAAATATGTTTAAATAATCGTTGTAACAATGAACAGAAAATATACATCAAAATACAATGAAATGAAGAAAAGAAAGAATTGAACTAAATGACTCAAAAAAGATTTGTTCATTTTGATGAACGAGATCCAAAGAACCGAGTCACAAAAATTATTCAAATTTTCAATCACTAGTAGTGAACCATCCTATCCGCACACAACTTGCTGTGTTACATTTGGACTGAGGTTTTGGCCATTGGCTGGTCTTTCCTCATGGCAAGTGAGACACCTGCCACTGAGCTCCCAATGCCTTATGCCATCCCCTGTGCTAGTCAAAAATCTGTGAAAATAGTACAAGGACAAGCAATGCCATTTTTCACCTCCAGGGTTGAGGGTGTTGACCTCTGGTTTGTGTGCATGGAATTTGCATGTTCTCTCTGTGCCTGATGGGTACAACACAGCCCTGTGTTGTAGCCTGATTTTTTGCTTCCAAATTGTTATTTGTGTGTGTGTGTGTCTGTGTGTCTGTGTGTTCTTGGGCATACAGGTTGGTACTCTATCTAGGGTTTACACCACAAAGTTCTCAAAACAATGGATGGATGTACAGATGGATGGATGGATGGACAAATTGGCAGTTAAGCTACTCACATGTACTTTTGTGTCAAGCCATCCAATTGATGTCATTACTAATTACACAGATGACTATTTGTTTTAATATAGGTGGTGGACCCTTGGACTGCGACCAAAATTTGTTCTGGAAACCTGCTTGTATATCAAAACACTTATATATCAAAGCAAATTTCCTTCATGAGAAATAATGAAAACTTATTTATCCATTCCACAACCCAAAAAAATTATATATAAAAATGATTCATACAAAATATAGAAGTAAAAATGAAAATAATTAAAGTTTATTTACCTTTGAAAAAAGTCAAAAAAAAAAAAAAAATCCAGACAGATAAGTGTTTCCATTACTGTGTTTGTACGCGCATCTCTCTCATCTTACACAGGAGCCCTCCCTCCTTTCCTTGTTTAACTAGAAAATGCAAATGTTTTTCCTATCGTATTTTCCATTTCCATTTTGTCCTCGGTCAAGAAAGTTTTTGTTCTTGTTACATTTGTTTAAAAATTTGGTAGCTAAATATAAAGTTTAGTTTAAGCTTCTTTTTTTTAAACTAAGTCCTGCTAATGTTCATTAATTTAAATTATTAAATACTGTTTTTTTTTTCATATTTAAAGTCAATCTCTAACGGAATCACTGCTGTAAAGTAACAATAAAACAAATATACCTGCACTTGAACTTTGAAAAGATTTGCAACATAGCAGTGTTTTTCTTAAAGTGTGTGTGTGTGTGTATGTGTGTGTGTGTGAAGGCGAAAGGAGGAGGGAGGAGGCACACCCTCTCTAATGACACACTAACAGTGTCAGTTTTATTTACAGTAAATGGAATATTATTTTCTAGTTTCAGGATTCACTTTCTCTAATCAGTTTGATTTTTTTTTAGAATTCTGAAATAATGAATACAGCACTGTTTAAGTTTGTTCTTGCCCTTAATTTCATTACAGGTATTGCATTTTTCAAGATGGACATACATGCTCAATATGCTATATATATTTTTATTAATTAAAGAAGCAGATCATTTCTTCAGAAAATTTTATATTTAAGGAATAAACGTTGATGCTCAAATTTATCCATGCAACATTTCAAATGTAATACAAATTCAAACACACTTATTGTTTGTGAATGTTACTGTAGTCTTAATGTTGATTCTTTCTTAATATATTGTTTGTTCAGAAGTATTCGATGGGGTCCTGATGGGCTTTGGGATACTGGAGTTCAGTAAGTTCCAGGTCTTCTCCATCACAAGGCAGCTTCTGATAGACACGCAAGTGAATAAATTCCTCACCACCCACATGCACCTGTCAGTGGCCATAAGATACAAGTTATTGTTTGAAGAAAAAGGGGCCTGAGATTTATCCAATATAAGACTGAATTAGTGTCTTCGTGTCCTACCTTGATGAAATAGTTTGTCCCAGCTACCACCTGTGACTTGTAGGATTTAGCAGTAAAGATAGCAAATTTTCTTCCTGCTTTTTGCTCTGCGTGAACCTTCATCTGCAAATTATTAGTAATCAGCACTTTTATCAAGAAATATGTTTCATGACTCACACACACACACACACACACACACAACTGTTCTTATTCATAACTCTTATGTGTAAAAGTTAAGGTAACTTCAATAATGCACTGAACATAAACATTTTACTGCCTAAAACAATCCTACTCTGGCAAATCATTTAGCCATCAGGTTTTTCCTGAACAAGTGCAAAATACAGACTTACCGATTTGTAAAGACCTGTTGAATGTTGTGTTTACAATAATGTTATAATATTGTATATCGTATACATGGTCTGGACAATAAAACTGAAATACTGGCCAATTTGCTGTTGAAGGTTTCATGGCTAAATTTGACCAGCCAATACTTGCTAGATGGGTGCGTCACTGCCAAGGATTACTGAACCATTCTGGAGGACCATGTACTCAATAGTTCAAATATTGTATCCTGAAGGCGGTGCTGTGTATCAGGATGATAATGCACCAATACACACAGCAAGACTGGTGACAGAGTGGTTTAATGAACATGATAGTGAAGTTAAACATCTCCCATAGCCTGCACAGTCACCAGATCTAAATGTTATTGAGCCACTTTGGGGTGATCACGTAGTGACCTGTCCACTATTCTGTAAGAAGAATGGCTCAAAACGTCTCTGGCCACTGAGCAGGACTTGTATCTGTCATTACCAAGACGAATTGATGCTGTATTGGCCGCAAAAGGAAGCCCTACACCATACTAATGAATTATTGTGGTCTAAAACCAGGCGTTTCAGCTTCATTGACCAACCTCTGTATATTAAATATAACAGTAATAATGCATACAAGAAAGAGTATGCCTGAAACTAGAACTGTATTGCTAACTGAAAAATCTGTCGTTTTTTTTTTTACTCTTCTTAATTTTTCTCTTAAAGCTAACGTGACTAAAAAGCAGTTTGTTGTGTTAATGAGAAAACATAAAGTACAAACTCCTCTGTTCTTTATAACTTACCTTATGGGAAAACTCATTAATTGTTAAAGAGCGCTGACATTGGAAACTCTTTCCAAAAAATGTTAGACAAATTATTTAAAAACTTTAAAGTGCATTAAAGAAATGTGTAAAATGTGTCCCTGGAATAAAATAGCAATAACAACCATGACCAGGATTAAAAAAAAAAAAAAAGATGATGATTAATAATGATGATAATGATGATGATGGAATTTAAAAGATTAAAACACTAACTTTGAGGAGTTAAAAACTCTGTAGAAAAAAAAACTTTTTTAAAAAAGCTACTTAGCAAATTCCCCAGTGGTGACTTAACACTTAGAGTATTGAGTTAACACCCAGCAGTGTTTATATAAGTACAGTTGGACTCCAAAACATTCTGAAATGTTAAATCACTGGTGATACAAATATAGTTATCTAAACATTTTTAGCCGAAGAACAAGAAATGTAGAGAAATAATAATAATAATAATAATAATAATAATAAAAAACTCCACAAACCTCATCACAGATCTGCTGGACCTCAGCAGTGGCTTCTTTCAGCTTGGACAGTCCTCCACATAAAGACATTATTACTGTATCTGCAAGAAAATGTTTTAGTTTATTATTTTTCTTTTTCTTTCTTTTTTTTTTTTTTTTAGCAAAAAACTCCAATGATAACAGTCATAAACCAGATACATCTATTATAGCAACACTTACCAGTAAAAAGTGAAGTCTCAAATTGCAACCTTCCTGCACACACAGCAGAACATAAAACAGAGCCACAAATACAGTATGATTTGGAATAAGTCCCACCCATAAATAACCCACCCAACCACAAGGCTGCACCCCACCCCTAAAGCAAACAGCCAATCACTAATTGTATAATATTATTTTATAATATAGAATATATACATTATATATATATATATATATATATATATATATATATATATATATATATATATATATAGTTTTTTTAATTACTAAATTGTGAAGGCGTGTCACTTCTTATATTCATAACAATGTTATAAGCAGTGAATACAAGAGAGAGTAAGCCAGAACTATAACTGTAACAAACTAATGACTGAATTACTGTCACTCCTTCACTATCTGTAAGGTTTTATTATATGCTGGACCCAACAAGAAAAAAATATTCTTTTTCCAAATAATCTTAAAACTTAACAACTCAGACACTCAGTTCTCTTTAGACTTTAGACCCTCTTAGAGATAAAAGTTATTGCCATTAAACAACATTCTCTTTTATTTCAGATGCAGAAATTCTATTGTAGCAGCCGATGATTGACTTTACTGACTTATTGACCTAACCAAACAGCTTTCTAAAATTGACAGTGTTTTTAAAGCAGCAACCAATAATAGTTAATTTTTTGGGCGACATTCTTAGAGTTATTCGTAACTCATGCATATGTACATCTAATCTGAGACCTTAGTATGAAGATGAGTATCTTCCCTATCGAAAGATTGTAGACACGGGCCCATAATAAAGTGTCAGTAGCCTTTCTTTTGGGCTTCAAATGACTCTCTACTATACCTTAAGTATCCGGGTGGAAGAAGAGACCAGTTTGAATGAATATTTGCATGTTTGCAAACTGACTTTCTTAGTCATAACTTATTACATAAACATACAGTGGGCACTGTATTAGCCTAAAAACAGACACAGAGAAACAGTACATGCATGATGGTTAAATATAAAGTATTTAATTAACCCCCCACATTGACTACCTACTGTATATCTGAAGCACAGGCAGTTTAGTCAAACATGAAGTCTTTTACTTTTTCCTAGTCGAGTGTGGAGAGGGATGTTTGGCTTCAAGCTCTGGGAAACTGGTTTTGAATGGAATCTATTGATAAGACACCAGAAGGACTGGAGAACGCCTGCTGAAATCTTAAGAGTTCAAGTCTCAGTCTCCACAATTCAACAGTGTATTCACAGAGAGACAGAGTTCATTATCAGTTACTGTAGCTTAATAAAACAACATGTGTCATGAATACACATCTTTTCTCATTTTTACAAAGACACTTAGTTAAATTTTTCAAAATAGATTTTTGTATATTTATTTCATGACGATGCCTGATTATTCATTGACATTTATAGTGATATTTGTATTAAATTCTCTTATAATTTAAAGGTGCATTGTAAGATTTTATAATATGAGGAGAAGGTTCCTGTGTCCATGAAACAACCCTTTCATTGCACTTCCTGACTCCTTATTTGGTAACACTTTCTGTAGCCCTTATCCAGTTTGTGTCTGCGGAGTTGTGGGTAATCGTTTCCCCTGCTGTGTCTTGCGCATATCTCACTTATGGAGGCAGCTGTGTTTCAAAACAAAAAGGCTGCAAGCACTCAGTGCACTTTTGATACCCTAGAGAGTCAACGCCACAACTCTCTGTCCCTTTTTTCAACAGGATTTGGCCTATGGGAGAGAAACCGGGCTGAATGGATGTGTGTTCGTGTACATAGTTTCTGTTTTCGTTTTTGTCCAAGTTAACTACCGCCCTTTGACACCCAAAGTTGTTGTTTTGTTTTTTTCCGTTTTACTGGAACATATCGGATACAAGCGCATATACAGTAACAGTATAACAAGTTAAATGGAGGATGTAATTTGTGTTAGTTATAATGTAAAAGGACTGAGCAGCCCAATTAAAATAAAGAAAATATTTAGTCAGCTTAAAAAAATGCAATGTTCTGTCGCACTTCTTCAAGAGACACACCTCGGATGGGGAGCATTTAAAACTTAGAAGAAAGTGGGTGGACCAGGTTTATGTAATGGTAGTTGGAACAATTGCAGGCAAAAAAAAATACTATTTTAAACCTCTATGCACCCAATGAAGACCACCCACAGTTTTTCAAGAATGTTTTCTCTCTATTAGTTCAGAAGGGTGAGGGAACATATTTAATAGGTGAAGACTTTAATTGTTAGTAATCAGCACTTTTATCAAGAAATATGTTTCATGACTCACACACACACACACACACAACTGTTCTTATTCATAACCCTTGGGTGTAAAAGTTAAGGATTACTTCAATAATGCACTGAACATAAACATTTTACTGCCTAAAACAATCCTACTCTGGCAAATCATTTAGCCATCAGGTTTTTCCTGAACAAGTGCAAAATACAGACTTACCGATTTGTAAAGACATGTTGAATATTGTGTTTACAATAATGTTATAATATTGTATATCATATACAGGGTCTGGACAATAAAACTGAAATACTGGACAATTTGCTGTTGAAGGTTTCATGGCTAAATTTGACCAGCCTGGTGCTCAACCTTCATTGATTGCACATTCCACCAGTAAGAGCAGAGTGTGAAGGTTTAATTAGCAGAGTAATAGCACAGTTTTGCTTAAAATATTGCAATGCACACAACATTATGGGTTACATATTAGAGTAACCCATAATGAAGACTTTAATTGTGTATTAGATAGTAATGTAGATAGGTTACCAGCAGAAAAGGGTCCACAGGCAAAAAAAAAAGTAAAAGTTCTTTTAGGAATAACTAGGATTAGTGGATGTTTGAAGACACTTAAACCCTAAGGAGAGGGATTTTACTTTTATGTCACATGTCCATGGCAGTTACTCCAGAATAGACCTTTTATGTACTTCTAGAACAGATCTACATAATGTCAAGGAATGCCAAATAGATACTATAACTATATTTGATCATGTGCCAATTAGGTTAAAACTTAATTTAGGACAAGTTAAAAAGTTTAAATACTAGAGATTAAATGTGTCAGTACTAAATGATTGTAAGGCCAAAGAAGAAATAAGAGAACAACTAATTAAGTATTTTGATATTAATGATAACGGGGTGGTTACTCCTTCTACGTATCTTGTGGGAGGTTACCAAGGCAGTAATAGCATCATAGCAGCATAACATCTAGGAATGAGATAGAGAATGAAATTAAGAAACTAGAAATTAAACATAAACGAACAGGTAAAATTAAAATTTTAGAATGTTTAAAACAGGAAAGAAAGAAACTGGAAGACTTACTTACATATAAAGCAGAGGGGACACTTAAGTTTTGTAAGCAGAGAGATGAGTAACAAAGATGAGATTAGCTTTTTTAATTATGTAAGGCTTAAGAGTTGTTTCAAAAATCAAACACCCAGATACATTACTAATGTCAACTCAAAGGACATAGTGAATGCATTTAAAGGTTATTACAAATAACTATATGAGGGTCTGAACCTTGCAAATAAGGAAGAAAACAGTAAAACATCTATTTTTTTAAATAGATTTTTGTATATTTATTTCATGACAATGCCTCATTATTTATTGTCATTTATAGTGATATTTGTATTAAATTCTGTTCTAAGGTGTATTAAGATTTTATAATATGAGGAAAAGGTTCCTATGCCCATAAAACAATAATTGTTAAATACTGTTTGTTTTGTCATATTTAAAGAACTGTCCATCATGTTTTAAAATAACCTGTTTTGTTTTCGTTTATTTAAATCCTGTAATTTTTTTGGAAGAATCGCTATCAAATCTTTTTTTTTTTTATTCGTTCTGCATCTCACATCATGTTTTAAATACAGAATCGTTATCATTTAAATACAAAATAATTCTATAAAGGTAAATAAAATTTTATTAAACTCATTCAGTTCAATTTTTTTTGCATGGCGCTTTTAAGAATGGTCATTGCCGCAAAACAGCTTTACAGAATCCAAAGAAAATTTTGAAAATGTAAATGTGAGAAAATAAAAATGATAATATTGTTCCTTATCTTTTTATTGAATTAAATAATATAAGTTTTTCAACGACTGTCATCGCCATGGAAAGTAAGCGCATACACAAATGTATGGATTCTTATTTTGCCATCATTTTTGTTCGTCCATTTGGAACTGGAGGCCTCCCATGCTGAGCACTTCTCTGAGTGGCACTCGAGTCCAGAAGGTGGAGGTATTCAAGTGATTAAAAACATAATAATGGTAATTAGTTTCTGTCTCTTTTCAAACCTTAAAACTGAATTGAATTTAAATTTCCTTAAGTGATTTAAGGGGGCATGTGTTGTATGTATTCATAGTTATACACCATTTAATGTCATTTATAATTAATTTTTTTTTTGCATTTTTGTCGTTTAGGGAGGCACTTATAGTGTACATTGTGTACAAGCTACTCTTTGTGTAGTAGTATATACAGTGGAACCTTGGATTATGTGAACACTCATAAATCAAAGCAAATTTTCTGATAAGAAATAATGGAAATAATGGATACAAATTATTCATTCCACAGCCCCCAAAAATAAATACATATAAATAATTAATACAAAATATAAAGTAAAAATAAAACAAATTAACCTGCACTTCACCTTAAAAAAATGTTTTTAAAAATCCCGACAGACAGATTCCGTTAACGCGTGCAGGCGCTGTGTGCGTGTATGAGTGTGTTTGTGTATGTGTGTGAAGCTAAAGTAAAAGAAGACTTTAGCTCTGTGCTGGTTCTCACACACTCTCTCTATGTCTCTCACCTTTAGTGTATGTGTGTGTGTGTGGTGCTGAATTTTTGGATAAATGGATCTTTAACCTCTAATGAGACTTTCTTTTTTTTTTGCACGCTATACACACACGCTTTCAAACACAAAATAAAATGTTTTACGCACAAACACGGGGTCACAGTGTTATAGCAAACAGTACACACATGCACGGATGTTGATTATACCAGTAAGAGCCAGCAGGGAAGACGATTACCGACAGTTCCGCAGCGCAAGAGAGAAAAAAAACGTTGGCTCAGTTGTGAACATGTGACGCTCGGTGTCAAAACAAGAAGCACATGCGTGCTACATGATACTCGGTACTCGTAAACCGAGACTTGCTCGTTTTTCAAGTTAAAATTTATTAAAAATCTTTGCTTGTCTTGTGGAACACTCGCAAACTGCGTTACTCATAATCCGAGGTTTTACTGTACATATAATTTAATAATGAAAAAAAAGAAAAATCAATTTTCCAAGAGTGTTCTCAGGAACAATGTACTGTAATATGCCTAAATAATTCAAAGAATTTACATTTAATAAATGAGTGAACCACACATCCTTGGTATAGATGTATAGTGTCTTGCAAAAGTATTTATACCCCTTAAATATTTCCACATTTTGTCATGGTACAACCACCAACATAAATGTATTGCATTGGGATTTTATGTGATAGACCAACACAAAGTGGCAGATAATTGTGAAGTGGAGAGAGAATGATAAATGTTTTTTTCAAAATTTTGTATAAATAAAAATCTGGGAGGTGTGGCATGCATTTGTTTTTAGCCTCCTTTTCTGATAGACCTAAATAAAATCCAGTGGAACCAATTGTTTTTAGAATTAGTAAATACATTCCACCTGTGTGTAATTTAATCTATAGTAGCTGTACTTTGTAGCCCTCATAGGTTGGTTAGAGAACATTAGAGAACAAACAACATCATGAAGCCCAAGGCAGACACAAGACATGTCAAAGATAAAGTTGTGGAGAAGGCTAAGGGTTTAAAGCAGGGTTAGGGAATTAAAAAAAATTCCAAGCTCTAAACATCTTACAGAGCATTATTCAATTAATCATCTGAAAATAGAAAGAGTTTGGCACAACTGCAAACCTAACAGAACATGGTTGTTCATCTAAACTCTCAGGCTTTGTGAGGAAAGCATTAATCAGAGAAGCAGCCAAGAGATCCATGAAAAATAAAAGTTCGTAAGAAGCTTGTTGCAAACTGCTAATGAGACTTCTTTATGGCTTTTTCGACAATGGCTTTCTTTGACGTGAGAAATGTGTAAAAGTTCAAGGGTTAAAAATACTTTTAGAAGACATTGTACATGCGTTTAAGTACTAATTTTTTATTTATATTTATATGTTATTTATATTTTTTGTTCCTGAGTGTTCTCAGGAACAAGGAGTGGTGTGTATTTGTTACCTAGAGGTATGTAGATCAAAGGATCGAAAAGGTGTGTTTCCAGGAGCAAGGAACACTGTGTATTTGCGATTTCATTTCAGTTTGTGTTAAATTGCTATATTTTACATTATGAAATGGATCTTAGCCTCATATTAAATCCATGACCTCTAATGGATATGGTAGGGATTACACTTTTATTTAAAAAATAATAATAATAAAAAATTATATATATATAATTTATTTATTTTTTATTTTTTTAAATAAAAAAGTGTCCATAATCAAACTGACCAGTTTGAGGTGTCTGCCTAACTTTGATACTCTTATGATTTACACTTCCGGGTCACCGGCCATCTTGTTTGAGGCACTTTCTGTATTGGCCATTTTGTCTTAGCTCCACGATAACAGGGAGCCATGGGGCATATGTTCCCTGTGAGATGGTAAGGTAGATTGGCCCAAATTCTTTTAGGTTTGTTATGTATCAGTGTAAGAGTATCAGCGAGAATGAAAGGAAAGGTGTACAGGACAGGGTGAGACCAGCGATGCTCTACGGCTTAGAGACAGTGGCACTAAAGAAAAGACAGGAGGCAAAGATGGAGGTAGCAGAGCTGAAGTTGTTGAGGTTCTCTTTAGGAGTGACAAGAATGGATAGGATTAAGAATGATTTCTTCAGAGGGACAACCCATGGTAAATGTTTTGGAGATAAAGTCAGAGAGGCCAGATTGAGGTGGTTTGGATGTGTTCAGAGGAGAGATTTTGAGCATAGTGGTAGAAGGATGCTGAGGTTGGAACTGCCAGGCAGGAGGTCTAAAGGAAGAACAAAGAGAAGCTTTATGGATGCAGTGAGAGAGGACATAAAGTTAGTTGGGGTAAGAGAAGAGGATGCAGAGGATAGGGTTAGAAGGAGGCAGATGAATCGCTGTGGCGACCCCTGAAAGAGAACAGCCGAAAGACAAAGAAGATTTTCCTAAATTCTTTTGTACTTCCTCCCACACCCTTGATACCCTTACCTGTCATGCTTTTCAAATTCAAATTCAAATTTTATTTGTCATATACATAGTCATACACAATACGATATGCAGTGAAATGCTTAAATGACTTAACGACTTAAAGTGACCTTAAAAATGTAAAAGCAGTGTAAAAGCAACAAGAAAAAAAAAAGAGGACAAACTATAAAAAATATTTTAAAAAATATATAAGAAATATAAAAAAAATAAATAAATAAACAATGAGTGGAAAAAAAACTTATCTATACAATGAGTGGAAATGTCCAGGAAGTGTGCAAATGTGCTTGTCTGTGTAGATGTCCATGTGCATGAATGTGCAATGTACAATGTCCATGAATGTCCGGAGTATGTACAACTGTGCATGAGTCTTCAGATGAGTAATGTCCATGAGTGTCCATTACTGTGCAGTGTCCATTTGCCTGTCTCTTTATTAGTTAAGATTCCCTTTGGGTTACACAGACCTAGCAAGCCACCCTCTCTCATTTTGAATTAGCTGCTAGCAAACTGGGTGTGCCGGAAACTACTACTTCTGCCCTCTCTGGGCTTTGGAGTGCTGATGATGCATCTCTTACAAAAATTTTGGGAGTAAATAGTAAAGCCCTTAGTGAACCAAATACTTTGGTAAGGCCCTTAGTAAGTCCTTAGAGATACTGTTGTACATCCCTCCTTTTAATACATGGTCTAGCCTGCATAAAAAGGAAAAAGCTTTTTAGGCAAACATGGCATGTAATTGAGCCCGTACCAAACCCCTTCAGTGAAACCACATCCCGAAGAGGAAGTTTGGTCGCAGCCTTGACAGCTGCGTCAGCTTTCGCATTTCCCTGAAGGACAGAATCAGATTTGATAGTGTGAGCCTTACACTTACATGCAGCAATAGTCTTGGTCAACAGGATGGCATCTTGAAGAGCAGATATCAGGGCATGGTGTGTGATGTTCTTGTCAGAGGATGTCTGTGAGACATGCAATAAGCTAATAAGGCAATAAGCTCAGCGGCTTGAGCTGAGAGATGTGTAGGATGTGTATTTAAGAAAACAACAGAGCTGTTCCCTCGGGTGCTGATAAACAGGCAAGTTACAACTTTTAATGCCAAGTGTTAGTAGCCAGTAGTGTTAGATGTAGTGTTAGTGTATATTTTATGTAGGGTCCTGAGCTTTTGGAAACAGTTGTTTGTCCCAGATGTCCTCAGGGCTATTCATAAGGTGCCTGAGGTATTGGCACCGATCTAAGCTACCTGAACAGTGAGCTGTCGCATTTCCTGCCGATTATTGGTGCTCAAGTGTGGCCCAATTTGCACTCATCCCACCTCACGTGGCTTTAAAACACCATCAGGGACAACCTATGGATCTACGTCTTTAACTATCATTTGACATTGAGCCCAGTTCTGGAACCCACTTAAAGTGGCTTGCAAGGCTCTACGTCGCTCACTCTGGGAATTTTACTACTGTATTTGTCCTAAGTAGAGTCTGGTACAGTTACTGCCACCTTAGCCCTTCGGCTCTTTTTCTTGAAGTCCTTCACCATGATCCATTTCCCAGGTGTCAGTTGTGCAGGTCTGTCTGCTTGGGTTCTATCAAAGGCGTCCTTCATCTTTTTGTGAACTACAGCCAAAGCAGAGAACATAGTTAAGCATTTTATCTTGACATTGTTTAGTGAATTTCCTTAGGACCACGGCTGGCACTATACCTGTGTTGGAAGATCTGTCAACCAGCCAAACAGTATCTCAAACAGGCTTAATGTCCGCCCTTCGCCGTACTTTGTACACTTGTACATGACAGCAAGTGGGGGTCTTTTACCCATGGCAGTACTGTCTCTGCACAGCACTTGGCCAATTTGTTTTTCAGGATGCCTTTTTTTTGCTCCACTGCTCATTGGATAGTGGGCGCAGCATTGTTTTAGGTCAAAGTCCAAATTTTCACTCATTTGTTGCAGAGCATGATTAAGAAGAGGGGTTCCATTGTCACTGCCAATCGTATCAGGGATCCCTCACCTGGGTATGATTTTAATAAAAAGTGCCCTGGCTAACGCACTCGCATCTTGTGGATTGGGAAAGCCTCAATCCACTTTGGATACTTTTCCACTTTGCTAGGGATCAATTAAAAAAATCCATCTGTAAATATTGAAGGAGAATTTTCTGGAGGAGGATGAGTGCACGGAGGGGTTTTAATGCCCCTCCCTACATTGTTAGTCGCGCAGATGACACATCAATTCCAAAAAATTTGGGAGTAAATAGTGAAGCCATTTGTGAAGCAATGTCTACAGATACTGTTATACTGTACATCCCTCCTTTTGACACATAATCTAGTCCATGTGTCAATTTTGCATAGAAAGAAAATAGACTTTTTAGGCAAATTCGCTTCTGATTGGGCCTGTACCAAACCCCTTCTGGTAGGCAAACCCCCCTCTCACTATGCATTGGCCTTCAGGCTTTCCATTAAAGGAACTTTCTTTAACTCAATGTGAGTCAAAGGCTGCCTTCACTTATTCACTCCTGATGCCTAGCCACAATGGTTACTGTGCTGCTTAATTCCTTCTCCTACTTGTTTATAAGTCACTTAATGGCCTAGGACCCACATACATTACAGATATGCTCACTAAATATAAACCGGACAGACCACTCAGATCGTTAGGATCGAGTCAGTTAGAAATACCAAGGTTTCACACAAAACAAGGGGAGTCAGCTTTTAGCCATTATGCTGCCCAGCTTCCAGATGAGATCAGATGTGCTAAAACATTGGTCACATTTTAATCTAGCCTCAAAACTCATCTGTTTAGCTGTGCATTTATTGAATGAGCACTGTGCTACGTCTGAACCAACTGCATTATTTTATGTTTACCTAATATTATAAACTGTTTTATTTTGATTTTTAAGTAATTTTCAATTAGTTTTTATTAAATTTCTATTAAAATAAATTTCTATATTTAAATAAAATTTTAATTAGTTTAAAGTTTTATTGCAAACTGTTTAAATTTTTTTTAATCAAATTTAAAAGTTTTCTTTAAAAAGTTTTATTGCTATTATCTATTTTCTATTTTATTTTATAATTATTTTCTTTTATGTAAAGCACTTTAAATTACCATTGTGTATGAAATGTGCTATACACATTACTCTGTAACATATTTGCATAATGTCCGCCAACGTTCTACTTCACAATCAACTTGCCTGCCCACGTTCTACGTCGCGAACAACTTGCCCGCCATCTTACAATTAACGTTACCACACTCTTGTTAATGTGACCAAGCATTCACGCCGGGTTTGCTTAAACACTTTGTACTATAAAAAAAAACAATAAAAAACGAGAGCACACAAAATACTTTTTAACTGTTTATTCTCCACTATAACTGAACTTAACACTTGCAAATTGGCAAAGTGCGCATGCACGAGGATTTCGTGTGCTCTCGTTTTTTATTGGGTTTTTTTTTATATTACAAAGTGTTTAAGCAAACCCGGCATTGAATTCTCGGTCACATTAACAAGAGTGTGGTAACTTTAATTGTAAGATGGCGGGCAAGTTGTTCGCGACGTAGACCTGCCTTCAAAGGAACAGCCAGGAAAGAGAGGACAGACTGAATCTTCGAACTGCTTGTAAACGAGTCGTTTACAAATCATTTAGAAATGGGGTAAAATTAAATCTATTTTTGGAGAAAACTACAGTGTTTTTTGACCTTGCATACATGTAATCCTGTTTTAAGAGACTCATTAAGCAATAGTAGCAAACTAAAATATTAGGGGCACTTTAAGTAAGGGGGCATATTAGGGGCACTTTAAGTAAAAATAAAATGAACCTGCTACTGCACTTTACCTTTGAAAAGAATCCCAACAGAGCAGTGTTTCCATTGGTGTGTGTGTGTGTGTGAGAAGCTAAAGTAAGTCCAAATTCTCACTCATGATTAAGAAAGGGGGTCCCATTGTCACCGCCAGTCGTATCAGGGATCCCTCACCTGGGGATGACTTCAGTAAGAAGTGCCCTGGCTAATACACTCGTATGTTGTTTAGAGTTTGGGAAAGCCTCAATACACTTTGAGAACATGTTCACTATCACTAGACAGTACTTTTCCCCTTTCATTTTAATAAAATCCATTTGTAAATATTTAAGGAGGATTTTCTGGAGGAGGATGAGTGCTCAGTGGGAAAAAATTTGGGAGTAAATAGTAAAGCCCTTTGTGAAGCAATGTCTACAGATACTGTTGTACATCCCTACTTTGGCCAGAACCAAACCCCTCTCTCACTATGCATTGGCCTTCAGGCTTCCCATTAAAGGAACTTCCTTTAACTCTTTAACAATGGTTCCTGTGCTGCTTAATTTCTTCTCCTACTTGTTAATAAGTCACTTAATGGCCTAGAACCCATATACATCACAGATATGCTCACTAAATATAAACCTAACTGTAAAGCTCCGTAGTGGGCACTAAAATCACGGACATGAGGCCAAGTTGCAGTGAACTCAGGTGTGCTTTATTTTCTGCTGCTTAGTGTGAAGCAAGAAAACACGTATATAGTTAACCTCCAGCAAAATTACACGCAGAGTCTTAATCACCTGTACTCAGCGGTTTGTAGGGAGGTGAACAGACGGGGCAAATACCGGGATGCTTTCAGAGCTCCGCCAGAGCAGTGCGGGAGAACTCACAGGTTGAACAGTCAGGTTGACTCTGCTTCGATGATGTGCGAGGACCTATGACCTAGGCTGCTGCTTTGATGTGAGATGCACTGGCTATAAGCCCCAGCACCCGACCCCTCTTTATTTTTTGGGGTTAGCCGTCAAACCTGCTTTTTCGGAGTTCTTGTAACTCTCCCCTGAGGTGGTATAGGTGTTCGCTTTAATTGCCCAGATGGATAATCACATCATCTAGATATGCAGCCGTGTAAGGGCGGAGGTGGCTAAACACTATGTCCATTAACCTTTGGAATGTTGTTGGGACCCCGTGGAGACCGAATTGGAGGACCCGGTACTGTCCTTGTCCTGTGCTGAAGGCTGTTTTTTCTTTCGCCTCTGGTGTAAGGGCCACCTGCTAGTATCCTTTCGTTAGGTCGGGGTGGAAATAAATCAAGCTTTTCCTAATCGATCGATGAGGTCATCCACCTATGGATAAGCATCAAACTCCGAAATCTGATTTAGACGAGGCTGTGCTGGGCGCTGTTATACGCGCTGTTGCTCCGTTTGTGCTTTTTCCATGTCTTCTCGTACAATAGGCAGTACTCGGCTTAATTTTTCTTGTAGATCCCATACATATTCCACCACCGAGCGAAATGGTGATGGTTGTTCATCTTAGGCTTCTTTCGCCACGTCCAAGAGACCTCACAATCTTTTTCCAAACTATAGCTCGAATAGTGATAATCCTGTGGAGGCTTGAAGACTTTCCCGAGTCGCGAATAGAACATACGGGAGGAGCTGTTCCTTGTTTCGTCCTCCTTTATTTACCACTCGCCATAACAACCTCTTTAGCATCTGGTTGAATTTTTCTAACAGCCTGTCCCTTTGCAGATGGTATACTGAAGTGCACAACTGCTTAATCTGCAGCAACCGGCATATGTCGGCCATCAGTTTGATCATAAACAGTATTCCTTGGTCTGTCAGTATTTTCTTCGGCAGACTCATGGGGCTGAACAAAAGCACAAGTTCCTTGGCTATATTGCATGACGTTGTTTTCCGTAGTGGAACTGCTTCGGGATAGCATGTGGCATAGTTGATAGTCACAAGGATGTGTTTGTGTCCTTTTAATGATTTCGGGAGTGGTCCGACGAGATCCATCCCGATGCGCTCGAAGGAGATGCGGATGATGGGGAGTGGGATTAACAGGGTGGAGCCAGTTTTTCGCCGCGCAGTTTGCTGACATTCCGAGGAGCGCTGACAGAAATTCCTCACTTCGGTGTCTAATCCCGCCAGTGAAACCTGTCCCTGATCTTTTCTATTGTATTTTTTTCCCAGGTGTTTGCCAAGTGGGTGTGTGTGAGCTAGGTGCATGACAGTGTCTACCTTACCCTGTGGAATGACTAGTAGGTCCCGCGGTTCTCCTTGGCGCTCGGTATGGTTGTACAGGGGTCCATTTTTTATTAGGAGGTATGAATGCTGGTTCCTTTGTTTCCTTGCTTGTGCTTCGTCTTTGATTTCTCGTACCTGGGTCCAGCGATGTTTAAAGGCGTGTATCCTCGCGCTGCAACTGTACAAAAATCCCATCTCCCAGTGTATGAAATGTGCTATACAAATAAACTTGCCTTGCCTTGCCTTCTCCAGTCTCCCATGTCAGTCCACTCCTCAAGCCTGACATTGAGCTTCTTGTGTATGGGTGGGTGTGTGATACATCAGCAAACACTTAAGTTATTGCATTCCTATTGTTCTCAAATCTCTTTGACCACTTTCATTACATTTAAACTTTAATAAATGTTTCTAAATCGCCCTTTGCCTCTGTTTTTCCTGCTTTTGGGTTTAACCCACCTTCAGCCCAGAGGCCTCGGGAGGAGGCTGGGCGGGAGAGCTCAGGTTCTGTGGGCATAGGCTTGTCCTGCCAGACATGGATACAGCCAAACTTTAGAACTAGGGGGCACATCTAGCTTTACCTTCCTAAATGCAGTTCTCCTTGCATTCTCTGTCCACACCCCTGGTCCAGCCAACTCAAGTCACAAACCCTAGTACCGAACCACATCTGCTTTAAACGGGACGATATGCAGGAGAAACAGGTCTTTGTAGAGTTTTTTTGTTACGATGTTCTATAACTTAGAGATTTCTTTAAATATTCCCCATTGTGGGACAAATAAAGTACAGTTAAACCAGTTAAACAAGCATCATTTGTTACTGAATAATAATAATATTAACTCAGATGATTCGCTCCAAAATATTTATATAAAATAATTAATACAAAATATTAAGTAAAAAAAAATAATAACCTGCTACTGCACTTTACCTTTGAAAAGAATCCCAACAGAGCAGTGTTTACATTAGTGTGTGTGTGTGTGTGTGAAGCTGAAGTAAGACGAGAGGAGGGAGGGGGCTATTGTGTCAGATGACTCTCTAATGAGAATTGCTTTTCCTTTCGCGCATGCACTTTTATCATGGTCTGTTTGAGAGGGTCAAAGATGAATTACTTGCTTGACATCTCCTCAATACATTAGATTATCTCATCAGCAGCCTGCATTGATCGCCGCCTATGAGAGAAAATTTTTCCATTTCTGAGTCTCCAGTCCTAGCAAAATCTCAGCTATGTTTCTCGAACAATTGCAGATTACCGCCCCCCAGTTGTCCGCAGCGGAGAAGCAGAAATTAAAATCTGATGGTTTATGTTTGTATTGTGGTGGGTCTGGTGGTGGGTATCATTTATATCTGTCCTTTAAAAAAGAAGCCTTGGCATTAACAGAAAGATTAATGCCAAGCCCTAGTACTGTTTTTCCCATCAAGCCTGCCAAACCTCTGCTTCAGCTCCAAATCCATGTGGATGAGCAATCCCTTACTCAGATGGCTTTGGTAGACTGATTCTGATATTATAGATCAAAATCTTACTAATCAACTTGGAATGGAATTCAAGCCACTCTCCTCCACAGTAGTATTTCGTGCATTGAATGGCCACATACTTCACCGCATATCTCTTAAGATGTGGCTAGCTTAACACAACCCCACCTTGATTTGTCTAGTGGGAAAGTGCTCGCTTGGGCAGCAACTTGTCCGACCTCTTGTTTGTGCACTCTTACCTTCGCTACCAGCTAGGTGTTTAGCAAGGTCATGCCATTTGGTTTATAACAATATCTCCAACCAGAAGCAGGGCACAGGATGAATTAAACAGGTCCAGAGTGCAGAGCGGGTCTGGATCACTGGCAGCTCAGGATTTGCATTTGTAGCTTTGTGGTATTGAACAAAGTCAACAGTATCTCTAAGATGTTGAGCTTCTTCCCTTTCCACAAGCTCCATCTCCTTGTCTGATAAAAAACAAAAAATTAAGGATTAATCAGTCAGGTGAGGCTGCTGTTATACTGCCAACTAACTGTTGCATAATATTACTTCTAAACTTCAGCTGTTGTTCTGATGGCCGTGACTCTTGGATTGCTTCTTCTGTCAGCTGCATGTGTTAATTTACTGTAGTCGTCATTTTATTGCAACTGTTTAAAACCAGAAAATTTAAAGTAGGGAAAACATTTGTCAAGGTCATATGATCAGGTTTATAAGTCATGTGTTTAATAATCATGGCTTACTCATTACTTTGATACAAATGTAAATTAAAGGTTTCCCGACTAAATTTGGTAAGAATGCTTCTTTTATTTATTATTGAATCTTTGGTGCACATTTAAGTGTCTCGTTATATATTTGGAAAGGCAGGGGCATAAACGTTTAAATGTATATTTACTTTTTTTTTTTCAATTGCATATAGGTCATCTCAGTCAATGAATTTTCCCACTTTGCTCAACTGATTATTATGGATGTTACTTTCTGTTTAAGCTTCATCTGGACACTGAGCAGAGCATGCTACTCAGCAATTCCACAGTGGCCATTGAGTATTGAATTAACACCCAGCAGTGTTTATATAAGTCCAGTTAGACTCAAATAATTTCTTTAAGTGAGTAAGTGATCAAATAAAATGATGTAATCTGTTTTAGCAGAAGAAAAAGATAAGTGGAGGAATAAAGACAAACTCCAACAACCTCATCACAGATCTGCTGAACTTCGTGCGGGGCCTCTTCGGCTCAGACTCCTCCAATGATTTATTCATCAAAAGATGTTCCCACGATTTTGTTCACATGAAATTTAATTGCACACTCATTAATGCATTTTTAAAAATGTACAGCCCCATCTGTTGGATTTTGAAATAAATTAACATTTTTACGTTACCGTAAAGGAGTATAAAGTTGTGAGATCGCGTTTATTAAGTAGATTTTTACTACACACTCATATGTGCATATTAAAAAATGTACAGCGCCCTCTGTTGAATTTTGAGATGAACTAATAATTTTTTTTAAGGTTGCTTTTTTATAATATAAGGGTGTTTTTTATTTAATGTTCCTATTAAATGTGCATATGGTCTGCTTCCTGTGGCCCGATTGTGATGAAACAAAGCCTATATGTTTTCTTAAGCTCGGCCAAATATACCTGTGAAAACCCATTAAAATTTGTTCAGTATTTTTACGTGATGTATGCACAAACGACCAGACAAATAAATTATTTTTTTGGAAATATCTTTAATGACTCGCCAACTTTACAGTTTTATTATAGTTTAGTGTATACTGTAGATTTCTATAGAAATTATTTATAGTTTATTTATATTTATAGTAAAAATTACTATAGTATATTTATCCATTAAGATAAAAGCTTAAGAACATTTTGATTTTATAATCATTTTAATCAAACACTGATGACACAACCATTTATATCTATTGGGTTACCAGTATTTGAAGGGAAATTTTGTTTTGTTCTAAAATGAGTGACACACTCAAACACAAACAAAGGTCTTATTCTGCACCCCTTACTAATGTGTCTGTGTCACTGAAACAAGCAGACGGAGCGGATAACGCTGTCCTCTAAGTGTGAAAAAATTCGCTCAATTCTAAAAGATGCGGTTGACTGGCGTCACATGGTTCGGAGGAAACACGGGATAGTCTCCGACCCTCCCGACTGAGTGCTAGTGGTAGCCTTAATGTGGGAGCCCTCTAGTGACGGGGAGGAATTAAACATGACTAAATTAGGTAGAAAATTTCCTAAAATATTCACAAGTATAACATGACGGCACAAAGCAAGCTCCATGAAGGTAAGGATCAGCGAGTTTGGTGTGGAAGAAATTGACTGGCCTGCACAAAGTTCATATGCATGTGAAGGCAGGTGAGCGAATACTTTTGGCGATATGTATACATACATGACGTGCACCAGCCTTCGGGATCCTGCCGCCAAAGAGGGAAAAAGCCCGCTGTGCATCCACATTAAGGCCCCTGTTCCCAGCCCGGAAAGCCCCACAGCCGTCGGACATCAAAAGAGACTTCCGCCTGAGGCCAATGAACAGCTGGGAGGGGCCGGTTGAATGAAAAGTGCCCATGGAGATGCAGGAGCTGTGCCAACGCTTATCCAGTCTCACCATTGCTCGCCAGGCTGCGCCCACATGCCAGCTGGGCACTGCCACCAGATCTGTATGTGCACACACCTCTTTCACATGTTGTACATTCCTTTCCTTTCTTTCCATCCTCCCTCAAACCATTTTCCTTTCCTATTTTTCTAAATAAATTGATTTTTCAAGACCCTGTGTTTGTGTCAACCACGCGTAAAACCCATTACAATAATGAATTTTTTTTTTTTTTTTACTTAAGCTGAACAAGTAACATACAGTAAACAGGAATATTATTATGGTAACACGTTCTCTTAACAGGTTCAGTGTATTAAACTAAATTTCCACAAAATTCTATTTAATACACACATTCACACCAGAGAACATGAACCAATCTCTATTTTTGCTCTACACCACTGTGGTTATGTAACATGACGCCATGCAGAAATATAGTTAAGCAAAAGAACAGATGCGATTCAAATTCAGAAACTGTAGAACATGACATAAATATCTTACATCATCAAAAAAAAAAAAAAACCTTTACTGACCTTTTCAATACTGACTTTACCCATATAACAAAAGAAAAAACATCACTAAGAGTAAATGATAATTATCACTAACATTTTATTGACTCAAGCAGCTCATTGTTCAGGCATCAATACAGAATAAACCCAACTTTACCCATGTGACATTCCAAATACAAATTCAAACACACTTCCTGTTTGTGAGTGTTAGTGCTGCTTCAATTCTGCTTCTTTATCAATGGAATACATGTTCAGAAGTGTTCGATGGGGTCCTCATGGGCTTTGGAAGACTGTACTCCATGAAGTTCCAGGTTTTCTCCATCGCAAGGCAGCTTCTTATAGACACGCAGGTGAACACATTCCTCACCACCCACATGCACCTGTCAGTGTCCATCAGTTATTATTTAAAGAAAAATGTCTTGAGATTTATTCAGTATAAGACTGAATGAGTGTCTTCGTGTCCTACCTTGATGAAATAGTTTGTCCCAGCTACCACCTGTGACTTGTACGATTTAGCAGTGAAGATGTCAAATGTTCTTCCTGCTTTTTGCTCTGCGTGAACCTTCATCTGTAAATTAAGAATAATTAGCCCTTTTTTTTTTTTTATCCCGAAATATTTTTTCATGACTCCCACACATAACTGTTCTTACTTATAACTGTTACATGCGAAAGTCATGGTAACTTCAATAACACAAATACAGAGTGAGAAGAGAAGAGTTGGGTATGGTCACAGTCCCATAATACATAAGGTGATTTAAGGTGTATATTTAGTGCAGAGTGCAATCGGAGACTCCGAGAGGACTAACTATGGCATCGTAACTAAAAGTGAAAGCTAGAAGGAAACACAGATATAAGGGCTTCCTGGAAATTAAAGCAATAATTAAAATTAATTAAAGCAGTCACTCCATCAGTTTTTTTTTTTTTAATGTGTGGTCAATGAGAGTGGGGAAGACAGCATCTAAAAATACCAGTTCACCATAATACGCATAAGTCCCCCAGATCTGCTTCTTCATCTAAGGCAGATCTTGCCCCTCCTGCTCTCTGTGCTGTCTACTTTTCAGGGAACTACTTGCTGATCGGAGAGCAGCACTTCTAGCTAACTAGCTGGGATGCCAGTTGAGTGGCAGTGATAAGAATAGGACAACCCTGACCAATATAAAAAAAGAATATAAATAATAATAATGATGATAAAGAAATTTGAAAAAGGATTAAAACACCAAATTCTACAGTTAAAGACGCTGCAGAAAAAATAGCAAAACTTTTATCGTGATGGATTGTTTTTCCTGTTCGAACTTCATCAGGACCCTGACCAGAGCGCGCTACTCAGCAAATTCCCCAGTGGTGACTTAACACTTTGAGTATTGAATTAACACCCAGCAGTGTTTCTATAAGTCAGGTTGGACTTAAATAAACTCTTTTTTTTTAATAAACACTGGCGATTTGACTGTATAGTAAAGGATGTGCTGATCAAAGTAAATGATATACAGTAAACTGTTTTAGCAGAAAAACAAGAAATGTGGAGGAATAAAAACAAACTCTACCAACCTCATCGCAGATCTGCTGAACCTCAGCGGTGGCTTCTTTCAGCTCAGACAGCCCTCCTCCTTTAGGCATCATTATTGAAGCTACAATTGAACATTTAATTTAAATGATTTATTATATGTATGTATTTATTTATTTATTAACAAAAACTTCATAGTTAACAGATGCAAACCGGACACTTCTATTATAGTAACACATACCAGCAAAGAGCGGAGTCTCAAACTACAAACTTCCTGCACAAAGAAGAAGATCAAATGGAGCCACAAATACAGTACATATGATCAAGTCACAGCCATAAATAGTACAGTCAATCACCAGGCTGTGTCCCACCTCTGATGTGAACAGCCAATCATTCAGCAAATAATGTTTTTCGGCCTTGAATTTCGGGTTTTCTTAAGTAACTACATGTTACATAAAATTAAATACTAAATATTATTTTTAAATGTATTTTTAATGAATGCACCCTGGGTAAAAGGGAATATTATTATGGTAACACAGTCACTCAACAGGTTTAGTGTACAGTGCAACCTCAGATTGCGAGTGTTCCGCAAGATTTTCAAGATTTTTAATCAATTTTGATTTAAAAAAAGAACAAGTCTTGGTTTACAAGTACCGAATATCATGTATCACGCAAGCGCTTCTTGTTTTGATGCCGAGCATCACATGATCTCAACTGAGCCAATGGTTTTTCTCTCTCGCGCGCTGCGGAATTGTGGGTAATTGTCTCCCCTGCTGGGTCTTAGTCTCACTGGTATAATCAACATCTGTGCACACGTGTACTGTTTACTATAACACTGTAACCACGTGTGTGCGTGTAAAACATTTTTTATTTTGTGTTTATAAGCGCGTGTGTACAGTGCATGTGTACTGTTTCTTATAACACATGTGTGAGCATGTGAAAAGCAAAAGAAAGTCTCATTAGAGAGGTTTAAGATTCATTTTCTCCCTCTCTGATGTTTGTGTGCATGCGTAATTTGACACTGTGCCCCTTCACACACACTCTCCTTTGTGTGTGTGTGTCTGTGTGTACATGTGTGTTTGTGTAAAAGTCAAATAAGAGAGAAGAAATGTTTCCTTTGTAAGATGAGAAGGGGGAGGCTGATCTCTCCTCTTACTTCACACACACACACACACACACACACACACAGCGCCTGTGCGCATAAACGGAATCACTTATCTGTTGAGATTTATTTTTCCTTTTTTAAGGTAAAGTGCAGGTTAATTTGTTTTATTTTACTTTATATTTTGTTTTGATCATTTTCATGTATTTATTTTTTGGGATTGTGGAATGAATAATTTGAGTTTCCGTTATTTCTTATGGGAAAATTTGCTATGATTTATGAGTGTTTTGGAATATGGGCCCGCTTCTGGACCGAATTATGCTTGTAATTCAAGGTTCTACTGTATTGAATTAAGTCTCTCTCTCTCTCTTTACCCAGAGTTTGGTTTTAAACCTGTTACATTTTTAGGCATGTTTTAGTGAAAGGCAAGTCCCGCAATTATGCATAATAGTCTGTTCTGACTGTTCTGTAGCTGGTAGCATTAGCTAGCTAAGCTAAACACACTTAAATTAAAATGCCTAAAGCTAAACATTCTATGTGGCTGTATTTCACAACAAAAGATTGCAACACCTCAACACACAACCAATGTCTTTTGACAATTGCGTTTAAGGGGAAAACATGTCAAACCTTTTTTGAGGACATACGGGATGAAGGTAAACGCAGAGAGATGCATCGTATTTAACAGCTTGCAGACATCAACTGGCAGTGTGGGAGCCCCGACCCCAGTCAGACTAACCCTAGCAAAGTCAGGAGAGGTGTCATATTTTTTCAAAAGAATTAATGAAATTTAAACCTCGTTTTTAGGATATCAGGAATGCCATACTTTTCTGTTCATAGTGTTAAATTATTGTAATTGGGTTTAGGTAGTATGTAAATTTGTTGTGTTTTTTTTGGATTTACTTATGTTTATGTATACTTTAAACATACTTTTAATACTGTATATTGTTTATGTAAAATAATAAAAAAAAAAGGTGTTCTTTAATTTTTCCACCATTTTTTTGTGGCTTTTTTTTTTAAGTATCAGTTCAAACACTAGTTCCATTTTAAAAGTATTGATTTGGTATCGTTATAATAAAACGATACACAACCCCAGCTGACACTGGAGACCCCTCTTAAAAAGTGTTAAATAAATGGCTTTAAACCTTTTTTTTAAAGTGCATTTAAATTGTGTAAAATGTGTTCCTGGGATAAACTCTGGAAACATTACATGATGGTGATGATGACGACGGTGAAAATTTAACAAACTCCACCAACCTTATCATCACTGATCTACTGACCCACAGCAGTGGCCTCTTCCAGCTCGGACAGCCCTCCACATAAAGGCTTTAATATTGTAGCAGCAAGTAAATGTTTTATTTTATTTATTATTGTTTTTTTTTTTTTTAAACAAAACCTCAAAAATAATATTGACTTCAAATTTCTTTTTGGCGACCAAAAAGAGCAGGACAATAGCGTCAAAAAGCGTGCCAACTTCATTCCGGTCCTAAAAACACAAATTCTGACAAAATAAGTACAGACTACAGTCAAGTGATGAACTGAAAGTCCATGGAGAACTATTTGACTGCAATAACAAATAAAGTGTTACACACTGTAGCATGCTGTCATGTTTAATGTGCTTTCATGGCATCTACAAATAATGCAGTAAGTGTTATTTATGACTTTTAGAAATTGCATTTAAGGGTGCAAGAATAAAAAAAACATAGTGTGTACTAAGTAGGAGGAGCCAGAGAGAGTTTTTAAATTAAGCCTTTATTTATTACATATACAGTACTACACAGCGAAATTCGTTCTACGCATATTCCAGTGTAACTGGGGTCAGGGTGCAGGGTCCGTCATGATACAGCACCCCTGGAGCAGATAGGCTTAAGGATCAATACCTCACTGCCTCAGCCCTCTGAGCTACCACTGACCCTGAGAGTGAGAGAAAGAGAGAGAATGAAATTAATAATAAACATTTTGTTCAAATTACATTTACATTTAGGCATTTGGCAGATGCTCTTTTCCAGAGCGACTTACATTTTTATCTCATTATACATCTGAGCAGTTGAGGGTTAAGGGCCTTGCTCAAGGGCCCAACAGTGGCAACTTGGTGGTTGTGGGCTTTAAAGCTGGGATCTTCCGAACCGTAGTCCAATGCCTTAACCACTGAGCTACCCCTGACCCCCTAACTTATTATTAAAAATGTTAAACATTTATGAAATGTCTTTGTGTCCTACCTTGATGTAATAGTTCATCCCAGCTACCACCTTTCTCTTGTTGGATTTAGCAGTGAAGGTCTAAAATGTTCTTCTTGCTACATGAACCTTCATCTACAATTTATTAATAATCAGCACTTTTAACCAGAATTTTTTTTCTATGACTCACACACATAACGGTTCTTACTCATAACTATCACATGCAGAAGTCTTGTGACATGTGGTTCGAATAACGCAAACACTTTACTGACTGAAACAGTCTGACTTTGACAAATGACTACACCATCAGGTTTTTCCTGAACCAGTACAAGCGCATGTCGCATGTTGTGTTTATACCAATGTCATAAGAAATGCATAAAAGGAAAAAGTATGCCAGAAACGATAAATCACATCAAATGATACCCATCCCTAGCTGACACTGGAGGCTCCTTTCAAAAAATGTGAAAGAAATAGCTGTAAAACATGTAAAATGTGTCTCTGAGATAAACTTTGGGGCTATAACAACCCCTGTACTTTATTATACTAACACTTACCAATAAAGAGCGAAGCTACAAACTTCCATTATGAACAAGTTCGGTTATAAAAGAACGTTCGAAGTCCGATCAAGGTGAGATTTACACCTTTGATGCAAATTCTGTATACAACACCCAGGTTTGGTGTTTTGGTCCCGCATTATACTCTTGTGAGACTGAGTCTATCAAATAGTGAAAGGAATCCCATTGACGCAGTGGGGTCAGCTGACCTTGTTTAAACGGAGCTCAGGAAGATGTCAGGGGAAAACACAACGCTACACGGTGTTTACTGTGCACTTACGCGTTGCCGTTTTGTTTCAAAGCTATATTAAACTGTGAACTCTGTCTCGTTGAGGTTTTTCAATAATTAGGATTACAGTATTTAACATCATGACAGCATTACAGGACAAACATTTTCGATCATTTGCGATCATGCTTCCAGACTGATTAATTGAAACCGGTGAGGACGACTCATTTCTTCAGCACCTCACACACACACACACACACACACACACACACACACAGACACACACAATAAACCGGACTTTGGACATTTTATATATTCACTTACACACTGAGATATTGTATATAATTGTAAATACTGGTATTTGGTGCACTGCAGTGTCTATTTTCTGTACAATACACGTGAGCTACTTCCGCGATTTGTTCCCATCTATGAATGTTTGTAGAAACGCAGTCCGTTTGTATCTGCCAAAATTCTTAATGTAACCTCGAATGTTCTTAACTTGGGGACTTACTGTCCTGTACATATGACTCGCAAGTTGGAATAAGCCCCTCCCCTAAACAGAAGAGTCAATCACTAGGCTATGTCCTGCCCCTAATCCGAACAGTCATTTATTAGGCTGGGTTTTGGCCTTATCTGTGATTTCAGATTTCTATAGTAACTAAATGTAAAATAATTAAATAATGCAAGTTTTATTTCACAAAATATTATTTTTAAGTGTATTTAAGCTGAATTCACCCTTGCTCCCTTGCACCCTTGCGGTAAACAAATAACATACAGTAAAAGAGAATAGTATTATGGGAACACAGTCTCTCAACAGGTTCAGTCTATTAAATTAAATTACCACAAAATTATATCTCATATACACATTCAAACCAGAGAACATGCACCAATTTTTATTTTTGCTTTCTATTTCATTACAGGTATTTTTAAGAGACATAAAGACATTAAGAGAGGTGGGTAAAAGTGAGTAAAAGTAAAGATTCCTTAGGGCAAATATTACTCAAGTAGCAGAGTTCTCTCTCTCTCTCTCTCTCTCTCTCTCTCTCTAACCCACTATGCATTTGGTTTCAAACCCTGTAAATTCTTAGGCATGTCTCTGATGAAAGTTAAGTCATGCAATTTTGCATAATAATTTACTCACTCACTCATCGTCTATACCGCTTTATCCTGTATTCAGGATCGCGAGGGGCCTGGACCCTATCCCAGTAGACTTAGGGTACAATGCGGGGTACCCCCTGGACAGGGAGCCTATCCATCACAGGGCACACACACTAAAAGCAATTTGGGAACGACAGTTAGCCTAATCTGCAGGTCTTTCGACTGTGCGAGGAAACCCACCAAGCACAGGGAGGACATGCAAACTCCATGCACGCAAGGATGAGAGGAATCAAACCCAGACCGTGGAGGTGCAAGGCTATGGAGTTAATTATGTGCCAAAATTTAACAAACAAACACAATCTGCTTTGCAAAGAAAACAATTTTAATTTCTCACAAATGCGCCAACCTATTTTCTCACAAATGCAATGGAGCAACTTCCTTTTCCAAAACAGCAGATGGCGCTATCATTCAATTTACTCTCTCTTTAATCTTACTATTCTCCCGAGACCTCAAACAACGTGTTTATATGGTTTACCCTTATGTCCCAGAGGAATATGAGCGAGGAACAGTTTTAAAGTGTCCATTATATATCCAGACAGCCAGACATATTAACAATCCACTATCTTTAGGATAGAGCCCTGTAGGGGAATAATACAGTTATATCAAACCACAGCTGCTTTTTAATTAACTATTGAAGGCTGAAAGAACTGCCATCATGTTTGGCTTTTTATATCCATACCAGACGTATGCGACATAATGCATCAAAATCTTTTATAATTAGTGATCATATCTACATTTAAATAATCTTAAACAAAGTTATAAGGGGGAAAAAAAGCTTTAAATGAACAGTAAACATACTGAATTACAAACTGAATTCTATTACAAACCTGCTTGTAAAAAGTTTCATAAATTTCATAATACAATGATTCTTGCATCTTACTGTATCTACACCTCGCGCTTCAACCGCTGTTTACAATGTAGTAATGTACTACAAACACAGATTATTTAAATGTAGATATGATCAATTTTAAAAGATTTTGATGCATCATGTTGCATACGTCAGTTATGGATATAAAAAGCCAAACATGAAAAAGCAACTGTGGTTTGATATAACTGTATTCCCCTACAGGGCTCTATCCTAAAGATAGTGGATTGTTAATATGTCTGGCTGATTTTTTTTTCAATTTTTTTTTTCTTTGCGATGCAGATTGTGTTTGTTTATTAAATTTTGGCACATAATCAACTCCATACAAGGCGACAGTGCTAACCACTACACCAGCATGACACTGGTGGTGAAATTTCCACTTCAAATACTACACATCACTGTGGTTATGTAACGTGACACCCTGCAGAAATGTAATTTAACAAAGGTACAGATATATGTAATTTATTTTTAGAGAGGAGTGAAAGTAAAAATATCCTCTAATAAAACTACTCAAGTACAGATATATGAATTATGTAACTAAGTACAGTAGCAAACTATATGTCTTTAACTACCTCCCACCTCTGGCTATGCAAAAAAGAAATCTACAAAAACACTGAAGTGTTATTATTCATCAGTAAAACTTTATTGACTCAAGAAGCAGCTCATTTCTTGTCAGTTCAGGATTAATACAGAATAAACTCAACTTTAATTAGATGACATTACAAAGGAAATACAAATTCAAACACACTGCTGTTTCAATTCTGTTTCTTTCTCAGTGCAATATGTGTTTAGAAGTATTCGATGGGGTCCTGATGGGCTTTGGGATACTGGAGTTCAGTAAGTTCCAGGTCTCCTCCATAGCAAGGCAGCTTCTTATAGACACGCAGGTGAATAAATTCCTCACCACCCACATGCACCTGTCAGTGGCCATCAAATACAAGTTATTATTTGAAGAAAAAGAGGCTTTAGGTTTATTTAATATGATACTGCATGAGTGTCTTCGTGTCCTACCTTGATGAAATAGTTTGTCCCAGCTACCACCTGTGACTTGTAGGATTTAGCAGTGAAGGTTTCAAATGTTCTTCCTGCTTTTTGTTCTGCGTGAACCTTCATCTGCAAATTATTAATAATCAGCATTTTAACTTTAAACAAAAAATATTTTTCTATAACTTACACACACAACTGTTCTTACTCTTAACTGTTACATGCAGAAGTCATGGTAAAGCCAATGACACAAACACTTCACAGCCTGAAACATCCATACGCCGACAGATCAGGTTTTGAAACAGTGCACGTGCAAAATATAGACTTATTGCTTGTTGTGTTTATAACAATGTTGTTCTGCAAACAAGAAAGAATACGCCTGAACCTATAACTGTACCAAACTATAATGACTGACTTACATTCGCTTCTTTCCAAGCCATCTTTTTTTCTTATCAATGTCACAAAAAGCAGTTTGTTGTGTTAATGAGAAACACAAACTTCTCTGTTCTGAAGACTTTACCGTATAGTAAAACTTATGGACTGTTAAATATGAAATAAGTGGCTTTAAAACTTTTAAGGTGCATTCAAACCGTGACAAAATTCAAAAAGCTTGTCCGTGAGATAAACCATGAAAGCAAATGATCATATGATGGTTAAATCTGAAAGAAGATTAAAACACTAAATTTGGAACTCTGCAGCAAAAAACTGCAAAACCTTAATTATTATTGATTGTTTTTTCTGTTTACTCAGGACATGGACCAGAACAGCTACTCAGCAAATTCCCCAGTGTTGGATTAACACATCAAGCATTAGGATAAGAGACAAAATATAAGATATACCTTTAATCAATCCCACAGAGTTAACACCCAGCAGTGTTTATACATTGGATAAGTCCAGTTGGACAGTGAAATGTTAAATCAAAAGTGGTGATTTTATTGAGTAGTAAGACACTGTGACCAAATACACTGAACTAAGCTGTTTTAGCAGAAGAACAAAAAATGTGGAGGAATAAAACATACAAACTCCACCAACCTGATCACAGATCTTCTGGACCGCAGCAGTGGCCTCTGCCAGCTCGGACAGTCCTCCACCTAAAGGCATTATTACTGCAGCTGCAAGGAAACATTTTGTTATTTATTATTATACTTTTTTAAAACAAAGACTTCTAAAACCGACACAAATCGGACACATCTATTATAGTAACACTTACCAGTAAAGAGTGAAGTCTACAAGCTGTAGAAGAACTACAAACCTCCTGGACACAGCAGAAAATAAAACAGACCCAAAAATCCAGTACGTCCTACTCAAAATAAGCCCCGCCCACAAATAGAGCAACACCCTCACAGAGCAACGTCCCGCCCCTAACGCGAACAGCCAATCATTAGGCGGCCTTCTGTGATCTAACATACACTGTAAATCTAATATACACAGTCAGACAAAAATGTATAAAAACTTCAGGAAAATATAATAAATTAGCAATAAACTTATTTAGCATTACAGCATTTAAGCATTAAAATAATTATGCAGCGTTTTCTTTTCCGGACGCGTGCATACATTCTGTATATATAAAATATAATAGAAATATTTTAAAATTAATTTTAGCTGAACAAATAACATACAGCAAAAACAAATATTATGATGGTAACACAGTCTCACAACACGTTCAATTTATTAAATTAAATTTCCACAAAATTCTTCGTAATACACACATTTAAACCAGGGAGCATACAACCAACTGCTTTTTTAATATTGCTTTTTATTCACTTGAAGGTATATAGACATAAACATATGTGAGCATAAGTGAAGAGGTGAGCATAAGTGAATAAAAGGTGGTATTACCCATGCTAAATCTTACTCAACTAAAAGCAGAACTCTCTCTAATCAGTTCTGCATTTGGTTTCAAACCCATGATAAATTCTGAGGCGTGTCTCTAATGAAAGGCAAGTCATGCAATTACGCATAATACTAAGCAGGTGGTGAAATTCCCGCCTCAAATACCACACACTACTGTGGTTATGTAACGTGGCGCCATGCAGAAATGTAATTAAACAGAGGTACAGATAATTGATGTATTTTGGAGAGAAGTAAAAGTTAAAAATATCCTTTAATGAAACTACTCAAGTACAGACATATAAAATATGTAATTAAGTACAGTAACAAAGTATATGTCTTTAACCACCTCCCACCTCTGGCTATGCAAAAAATTATAATAATAAATCTAAAATGACTGATATTCATCGGTAACCCTTTGTTAATTTAAGAAGCAGCTCATTTCTTGTCAGTTCAGGAATCAATAAGAATAAACTCAATTTTAATCAGATGCATCCCAAATGTAATAGACATTCAAACACACTTCCTGTTTGTGAGTGTTAGTGCTGTTTCAATTCTGTTTCTCTCTCAGTGGAATATATCTTCAGAAGTATTCGATGGGGTCCTGATGGGCTTTGGGTATCTGTACTCCATCAAGTTCCAGGTCTCCTCCATAGCAAGGCAGCTTCTGATAGACACGCAGGTGAACACATTCCTCACCACCCACATGCACCTGTCAGTTGCCATGAGATACAGGTTATTATTTAAAGTAAAAGAGGCTTGAGGTTAATTCAGTATAAGACTGCATGGGTGCCTTCGTGTCCTACCTTGATGAAATAGTTCGTCCCAGCTACCACCTGAGTCTTGTAGGATTTAGCAGTGAAGATTTCAAATGTTTTTCCTGCTTTTTGTTCTGCGTGAACCTTCATCTGTAAATTATTAATAATCAGCACTTTTACTTTTAACAAGAAATATTTTCCTCTGACTTACATACATAACTACGGAGCCCCTGTAGTCACCTAGAGGAGAAAAAATAAATAAATAAAAATCTGTGGCAACAGTTTTGTAATTTGTGCCCTCAGTTTAATAATCCGTTCCCACAACTTCTTAAACTGTTCCCTCAGTTTAATTATCCGTGCACTCAGATTTTGTAATACGTACCCACAAATTCATAATTCTGTGCGCACGCTTTTGCAATCTGTTCTCACAGGTTTGTACACAGACTCCTTTTAGAAGAACAGGAAGCTTCCCACTACGTGTTAATAAATCTTATTACATATTGTTTTATTGTGGATTATTAAGTGTAATACATCAAACTCTCTTACAGCATGCTTACAGTAATTCTCTAGATATCAATTGTAGCAGCTTTGAGGTAATAAGAATGATTTGCATTAAAATATTGTGATAATTTGTGATAATCAGCATGTTATTATTATTATTATTATTCTTGTTGTCATTATTTAATAAACCTGGCATTGTGTACTGTAACCAACTGTTTATTAATTGCTTTCTTTCTCTTTTGGAATTCTTTTGGATAAAAACTTATTCTAAATGCATAGCCTAAATGTAACAAAATACCTACAAGCAGTAATAGTACTGTAGTAGTAGTAATTTACATTTACATTTGGCAGACGCTCTTATCCAGAGCGACTTACATTTTATACACTTACCTATTATAGTTTTGGAAATGTGTTTTTCCGACTATAAAAGGTAAAAGTAAATAAGTCAATTCAGCATCTTACGGTTTATATACATCATACGAATTGCTGCCCAATGACAGTCTCTGTCTATCCTTAGGCTTCCATCCACCTTGAGCTTACTTTTTCCTCACCCTATAGGATAGTCAGATTTGGACTAATTTTCAGGTTATTTATAAATAAAGCATTTCTGAATTAATTTATAATAAGTGTAATTAAATGTAATCTTTTATCATTATAAAATAAAAATAATTATTATTAATATTTAATAAACCCGGATTCGTGTTTTATGACAGACTGTTGACTAACTGCTTTCTTTCTCATTTAATAATAATCTCAATAATAATAATAACAACAACAACAAGAACAACAATAATAATTATAATATGTACTGATTATCACAAGATTTTAATGCAAATCATTTGATAGCTAGAAAATAACTGTAAGCATGCTGTAAGACAGTTCGGTGTATTACACTTAACAATCCATAATAAATAGGATAATAAGATTCATTAACACGTAGTGGGAAGCTTCCTGTTCTTCTAAAAGAAGGCTGTATACAAACCTGTGAGAACAGATTGCAAAAGCGTGCGCACAGAGTTATGAATTTGTGGGTACGGATTACAAAATCTGAGTGCACGGATAATTAAACTGAGGGAACAGTTTAAGAAGTTGTGGGAACGGATTATTAAACTGAGGGCACAAATTACAAAACTGTTGCCACAGATTTTTTTTTTTTCTCCTCTAGGTGACTTCCAGGGCTCCGTACATAACTGTTTTTACTGATAACTGTCACATGCAGAAGTCATGGTAATGTCAATAACACAAGTACGTTACTGCCTAAAACAACCCTACTTAAATACACCAAAAGGTTTTTTACACAATTTGTTTTTTTCCCAAAATAGAGACTTATCCACCTGTAAAGACATATTGCTTGTTATGTTTATAACAACGTTATGCATACAATGATTTTGAAATTTTAAAAAACATTAAAACACTAAGTTGGGTGAAGTTTAAAACTCTGCAGCAAAACATAGCAAAGAGTATATATTATTGATTGTTTTTCCTGAGCTTTATCAGGACACTGACCAGAGCAGCTGCTCAGCAAATTCCCCAGTGTTGGATTAACACGTAGAGTACTGATTTAACACCCAGCAGTGTTTACTGTATACAAAGTCCAGTTGGACATTGAAATGATTTTATTAAGGAGTAAGATGTTTGATCAAATACAATTTGTAGAACAGTCTTAGATCTAAAACAAGAAATGTGGAAAATTAAAATCAAACTCCACCAACCTCATTACAGATCTGCTGAACCACAGCATTGGCCTCTGCCAGCTCGGACAGTCCTCCACATCTATTCATCCTTACTGTTTTTGCAAGTAAACGTTTTATAACTAAAACGTTACATTACTTATTTATTTTTACCAAAACTGCAAAGTTAACATACTCAAACTGGACTCTTCTTTTATTATTTATAGTAAAACTTACCGGTCACGAGCGATATCTCAAACTACAGAACTTCCTGGACACACAGCAGTTGAAAAAACCCCGCCCATAAATAGAACAGTCAATCACATAGCAACATCCCGCCCCTAACGCGGACAGCCAATAATTAAGCTGCCTCCTATAATAGAATATATATACTGTATGTTAGAAATACAAAGTAGATCTAACGTACAGTCAGACAAAAAATATATATACACACGTCAGGAAAAGAAAAATAGCATGATGTATATTATATGAATACAATATTAATAATATTTTATATATATATATCAAAATATAACATATAGCAATACATTTATTATTTAAATATTTATACAACTTTTTTCCTTTCTTGAAGTGTGTATGGATTGTTTTTGACTCACCTTGTATACATAAAATATATAACATTATTTAATAAAATATTTTCAATTCATTTAAGCTGAACAAATAATATACAGCAAAAAGGGATATTATGGTAACACAGTCTCACAACGTTTTATTTATTAAATTCAATTTCCACAAAAATTCCCCCTCATACACACATTTAAACCAGAGAACATGCAACCAAGCTTTATTATTGCTTTTTATTTGCTTAGGTGTTTTAAGAGACATATAGACATAAAAAGAGGTGGGGAAAAGTGAATAAAAGTTGATTTTCCCTATGCTAAATATTACTTAAGTAAAAGCAGATTGCGTTCTCTCTCTCTCTCTCTCTCTCTCTCTAACCAGCTCTGCATTTGGTTTCAAAGCCATGTTAAATACTGAGGCGTGTCTCTAATGAAAGTCCAGTCATGGAATTAAGCATAGGTGTCAGCAGTTGGCGAAAATCCTGCTTCGCATACAACACACCACTGTGGTTATGGAACTTGATGAGATATGTAGCTATATTTGATGCAAATGTGCAGATATTTGCAAAAGTATCCTTTAATAAAACTAACCACTCCCACAAAAAAAAAACTATATGGTAAATTTAAATCTAAACATTAAACAAAAACATCAAAAGCAAATGATTTATATTTAACACTACCATTTTATTAACTGAAGAAGCAGCTAATTTCTTGTCAGTTCAGCAATCAATACAGAATAAATGCAACTTTAAACAAAGTAACATTACATATGTAAAACCATCTGAAACAAAATTCTTGTTTGTGAGTGTTAGTGCCATTTCACTTCTGTTTCTTTCTCTATGGAATGCATGCTCAGAAGTATTCGATGGGGTCCTGATGGGTTTTGGGTATCTGGATTCCATGAAGTTCCAGGTTTCCTCCAGCATGTGGCAGCTTCTTATAGACACGCAGGTGAACACATTCCTCGCCACCCACATGGACCTGTAAAGCGTGCGCACGCACGCACACACAAACATTTATCTCTATTGACAGGCATTTCACAAAAGTATTGCACAATTCCACACAAGGATTGTGAGAGTATGGTTGCCTCCCACCTTGATGAAATAGTTCGTCCCCGCCACCAGCTGGGACTTGTAGGTTTTAGCAGTGAAGACGTCGAACTTTTTTCCAGCTTTTTCCTCAGCATGAGCTTTCATCTGTGATTCCAAAAGCAGTCATTAGTAATTAGAAATCCCATGACTTGCCCTATGATTAATACATTAATACATGTAATTATGACTTCTAATAACCTTTTATTGACTGACAAAATTACACAAGTACTCATGACTTAGTAGAAACCATTAGTTAGCGAAAATATCAGTTGCACCTACCAGAAATCCTGCTTAAATTGAAATTTACCAGACATTTAAGTATTTAAAGAATAAAGAAATTTGTTGTTGTTGTTTTGCACCATCTTTTCAACTGTGGTTTTATTGCTTTATGTTATTTCATTTGTAGATTATTTGTTTAAAATTAATTAGTATTTTATTGTACAGTAATTTTTGAAAGACATTTTAAATTCTTTCAACACCAAGTAAAATATTTTTAAAGCTCAGAACTACTTAACAAATGAGCAAGTCTTGAGCTTTTTTTTTTTTACATTTTTTTTGCAAATTCATCATGATGAGGTCATCGCTGATACAAATGGTACTTTCTGCTACACAATATACAAAAAAAAAAAAAGGTGTGCTGCTTTCAGAGTCAGGACGTGGAAAATATACACATTAATAAAAACTAGACCTAGACTGTTTCTGAAGTTTTAAGTTTATTTTTCAGTGCGCTTTGACATCCTTGTTTTAAGGCTCAAGTGCTCTAAATACGTACAATATCAATTATGTATATAATTTAAAGCAGGGAGAAAAGAGAAAAGGGATTATTTAACATAGCCCCAGCACAATATGCTTAAATAAAAGATGTAGGAATATACTGAGTGCTGTATGTCTGCGTGTAAAGCCCAGACCCTGACTGTAAACACTGCATCAGGTCTTGTCACTTGAGAAGCACAACTTTTTTTTTTTTTTTTACATCATGCATTTATTTACTAGAACAGTGCATGCAGTGAACTCCATCCAACAAACTCCACAAACACACCAACCTCATTACAGATCTGCTGCACTTCCTCAGTCGCATCCTTCGCCTCGGTGGTCCCTCCGCACAACATAGGCATTTTGTCTGGATGGAAAATAAACGAAATTCAACGAGCGATTAATCTACGTTTCTTGAATCTTCTCTGAAGTAACTAGACACGCTGTATAATCACAAACTGCCACTCCTAAAAATCACCTGACAGGAAATACGTACCGAACAAAACCGCAAACTTCCGTGTTTATTACCAAATGCGGAAGTATACGCATATAAACAGCCAATAAAGAGGCTGGGTCCCGCCTCCAGAGACCATCCAGCCAATCATAATGCTGCTTCCTGTTTCTAACGCGAATATCCAATAACAACGTACAGAGACCCTAAAGTGCTAAACACTAATAAACACCAGAACCGAAAAAGCGTCAATTTAATGAAACACAGCAACATCAACGTAAAACTCAAACAAGACTAACATTTACTAAAACACAAATTCATTAACGGTGTCTCAGTCTAATGCACATTTTAAAGCAACAGAAGGGTCACTTCAAATGACTATAATAACTAGTACAGGTACACCCAGAAGCCACCAGGACCTGGTGTATAAAATCACTATAAAATAGTTAGAAAAGAAACAACCCAAAAGTAAATTTTGAGGTCAATATGAAATTAACAAAGTCAGAGGAGAGGTATAGTGTAGAGAAAGGCAAAACCACAGTCGAACAGAAGTGGCATAATGAACCAAAAGCGAGACATTTGCATTTAATACAGGACAAAGTAGATTTGATGAGGTAAAAATCGAAAAAGAGGAAGTATTAATAGTAGATTAACACCCTACGGCACACTGTGAGGAACGCCATGAAACTGAGAGTGTTGAGAATGTTTTGCTCACATGCAGGAAATATATATTCAGAAAAGGCTAGATATCATGTCACAGCTCCAAGCGTTAAGAGTCTTTTAGATTGGAGAGTCTAAAAGACTCAGGGAATGAAGCTTTTCATGTTTTTCTTTCTTTTTTTGAGGACGACAGGACTGGAAAGTCAGCTTTAAAGGATAGGGAAGCTGGGGGAGAGTGAGATCTATCGTTGGCGGTAATGCAACCTACAGAACTCCACCCAAAGGCGAGGCAGTAGTAAGAAGGAACATGAGAAGGTAGAATGTTTGTAAGTGCCAGATAAAAACAGACAAGGGTTCGAGACACAGAACAAGGCAAGATCAAAAAGGAAGCATTACATTTTTTTCAAGCAACGAAAGTCTTTAAAAGGTCCAATAAGGTCCAATATGTTCAATAACACATGGTTTAATACATTTAACAGTTTTGCTAGCCAACCTTTGACCCAGTATTAGTGACAGATGTTATCATTCCCCTTGTACTGGTTCTGGTGCCATGATTTCAAAACTATTTATAAATAAAAATATAAATATTAATATAAATGCCTGCCCTGGAGTAGTAATTTTTGAGGTGCCATTAGATTTATCCCAGTACAACAGACAACAATAAGATATTTTTGCCTTCACATCTTTGATACCCAGGCACAATTTGTTGAGTCTTTTGAAATCCTCTATAAAACCATTGTATCTCAGTGACTTAAAGATACATACAATTTTCTTTTTTATAAAATAAGAAAAAATAAGATGGCAAGCTTGGAAAATTTACCAGTAGATGACGCGCCTATCTTGTTAACTCTTTGCAAAGTCTACTTCCTGAGTAAACCCTTTAATTTTTTCTTTTCTTACTTTTTTTTATGTTCTTTAAAAGTAGAAGATTTGTTACACAGTTGTGATTTTTAACATCTTAAAAAGTAGAAACTTACAGTACTGCAAAAATAATGAAATCGTAAGGTTTTATTTTAAATGAGCAAACATTTACTTATCCACCAGTACAATGGTACTGTAAATCTCTTTAGATATTTCCCATTTTAGGTATTTTACATTTTCTTCAACTGGGTTTATGTGATCTTGACATGTCTTTAACATGATCTTTAACACTCCTGTGCTAACTTCAGTGCAATAAGTGGTTAAAGTCCACAAAATGAAAACAACCTACTTGTTAACAAAAGTGAAAAATAGTTGGATACGATAGGTGACAGAGTGGGCGTGTGCACTTCTTTCCACATTCTGCATAAATGCTGCATATATTCCAAAAGTTAACCCACTTATAACTGTAAACGCTTTACTGTATTGGAGTAGGAGTGGAGAAAATTGACTTTTTATGGATATTACCAACTGGCCTTTTAATGGTGATTTGATGATATTTTACAAACTTAATGTTTCTTTGTAATTACAACAACAGTCTGTGATCAAAACAACGTTCATATCATGGATTTGATTGCTGAAAAACATACAGCTCTGCATAGCAAGCCTATTTTCACAAACTTTCCTTCATATGGTTAGCATTAAATAGTATTTTTTTAAAGTATAAAGAGATATATTAATTGTTAGATTTTATTTTAAAAGGAAAGTGCAACGATCAGAGATTTATGCGAACAAATACTTTGCGAAAATGTCATTATTTTAAATTTCATTATTGTCAAAAGGCTTTTCCACAAAATAAAATTTCCTGTCTGGAAAAGATGAAAGTTATTTCTGAACATTTATATTTTCTTATCACTCTGCAATAATGTGTAATTATGTTTAGTCACATTAAACCACATTAACACATATAACACACAGTACCAGACAATGCGACTAATGTCTTATAATATAGAGTGGCACAAATGTTTAAAATAAAAGTAAATCTTATAAAATCAGGGTGAATAGCATGGAATTGAAACGCAACAGGTAATTGAATTACTGCTGGAATGAAACACTTAATGAAATTATCATATAATGATATGAGAACTTTATCTAACCTATTATCCATATATATAACAAAGTTGCATTTTTAAGTTATTGTGGTTCCCTAACTGTTTGTTTTTGTAACCTTGTTTGCTTGTCTTTGTATATTACACCTGCTGATACACCCTCACTCACTCACTCATTTTCTATACCACTTGATTCTGTATTCAGGGTCGCAGGGGGCCTAGAGCCTATCCCAGGAGGTCTAGGGCACAAGGCAGGGTACACCCTGGATGTTAACATGTTAAAAACTACATTATTAAACTACAACTAATAAGAGTTCCATGGTCTTTCCTGATTTTTTTGTTCTTTCCACACTGTAAAACAATGCTGACGGCATCCAAAATATGCAATAATCTCATTTGAACAGTTGATGCTGAGATGAGCTCATCTTCTATACCGCTTTATCCTATATTTAGGTTTGCGGAGACCTGGGGCGTATCTCAGGAGGCTTAGGGCACGAGGCGGGGTACACCCAGGACAGGGTGCCAATCCATCGCAGGGCACACACACACATTACAGGCAATTTGGGAACGCTAATTAGCCTAATCTACATGTCTTTGGACTGTGGGAGGAAACCGGAGTACCCGGAGGAAACCCATCAAGCACGGGGAGAACATGGAAACTCCATGCACACAGAGCTGGGAATTGAAACTGGTCGGAAATCGAGCCCGGACCCTGGAGGTGCAAGGCGACAGTGCTAACCACTACATCACCGTCCTGCCTTGGAAAGTGTACTATAATACATTTGAGGGGATTTGAGGATTTGGGTTTGAACCTTGCTGTTGGTAGGTTACCACACCCAATACTACTCAGCCACTGCGTGCCATGCTGATCCCAAGCCCAGTTAGAAAAATGGGTGGGTTGCATCAGGAAGGGCATCTGGTGCTTAAAAAAAAACAATACATGTGCCAAGTTGTGTTTGGATTGAATGCACTTCTGTGGCGACCACTTGACAGTAGCAGCTAAAAGAAAGTCTGCTTCCAAATTGGTAAAAGCATGGATGTTAGCATACTTTTTATATATTATATGATGGTTAATTATTTTTGTATATTTGCAATGTTCTATCAATATATTCGGAATACACCATGTGGAGTAAACACTGCAACACAAACTAAAGGTCAATCACACTATTAAAGAAGAACAGTGTTGTCTTGTTTGACCTTTATTGCTTTCGCCATCCTGGTATACCTGTGCCACAACACACAAACCCCTGTACAAAGACTGTACTGTTATACTCTCGTGAAAAAGAAGCCTGTTAATTTCCTCATAATTAACTAGAGTTATGCTGCTTCACTTTGCCAATGAACTGCATCATTTCTTACTGCCCTTGCCATGGCCATTACAGAGCCCTCATTGTGAGGAGCACAAACTCCTGTTTCTGCTGGCTGAGACCCACAGGCTTCTTGTATATTCATTATTATGTTTCTACAGGTATAGTAAAGCTATGGTAAAAGCAATAATTAGCAAATCAAGGTCTGGAGTCTACCTCATCGTCATCACTGAGTAAAACTAAAGGTCAGTCGCTTTGGTAAATAAAAACATAATTGATGAACAACATCATATTGCTCAATGGGACTAAACACTTGTGTTTGCGACCTGCCTTTCAGTCTGCATTATAGGGTGCCTGACTAAAAGTAAAACAGCCAATCAGTAAAGATCACCTTCTCTTTTACAGTATAGGGATATTTAAAAGATTTCCGGTTGATATAGGTGGCATGGTGGCTTATTGGTTAGTACTGTCACCTTGCACTTCAAGTTTCTGGGTTGATTCCCATGTTGAGGTCTATTCCTAAATTGCCCATAGTGTGTGTGTGAATGTTGACTGGAGGTCCTATCACGGCTTTACAAGATGGAAATAAATACAGCGGTAATCTCCATTGGTCTCCACAGTCCCTAGTTGGACTAAAGAGGTTCCTAAATGGACAAATTTCTATAGCCTACATTTATTCATTTTAATATATACATACTTCCATCTAATTATCTAGAACCCTCTATGACCAACGGCAGTTACCACTGTATTTATTTCCATTTTACAACTGTGGTAGGACCTCCGGTCAAAATTCACATGCACATTCAGACACTACAGGCAATTTGGGAACGCGTCTTTGGACTGTGGGAGGAAACCAAAGTACCAGGAGGAAACCCACCAAGCATGGGGAGAAGATGCAAACTCCATGCACACAGATCCAAGGCGGGAAATGAACCACCCGGACCAGCGCTAACCACTAGGCCACCGTGTGTGTGTCTATATATACTGTATGTATATACTAAGGATTGTTGTTTTGCTTCACCTTTATTGCTTCCTCCATCCTGGTGTACCTGTATCACGATACACAAGCCCCTGCACAAGGACTGTACTGTCTTACTCTCCTAAAAAAAAGAAGTGTGTTGATTTCCTTGTAATATACCAAAGTTATGCTGCTCCACTTTTCTAATGAACTGTATCTGTTCCTACTGCCCTTGCCATGCAGATCACTGTGCCCTCATTGTGAGGCTCACAAATGACTGTTTTTGCCTGCTGAGACCCACAGGCTTCTTGTATATTCTTGATTCTGTTTCTATAGTAAAGCTATATAAATATATATAATATATAATTTTACAAGTACTAAATACTAAATACCTCCTCTGTTTTTTTCATTAAATAAATAATTTTGTGTGTCATACTGAAGTTATTCGTATTAATGAGTGTAAAAGATACACTGATACTGTGTAAGCTATAGCTTAGTAAATTCGTTAATGTATGCAGATATCCTGCAGAAAAGGCGGTGATGCTGTTGAAGCTGTTTTTCCATAAAACAGATGATCAAATGTTTATAGAATTCAGCTGGGAATCCGTCAGGTCTAAGTGATTTGTTGTTCAGGATTGTGTTCTGTGCTCTATGACTTTGACTGTTGGTGATTGGTGCATTAAAAATGTTTGCTTATTCTTCTGATAGTAAATTGTATCATATAACATAATTCTATTTTTCATTTCTGGTTGATTCTCGGTGTCATCTTAGGTGAATATTGTAGAAATCAATTTGTCTTTATGATTATGAATTTACTTTCATCAATACTTTAAGAGGTAATGTCTGCTTTCATTTATGATGTCTCATGAACTAGAAGTACACACTCAGTTTCTACCTGTTTTAGTACCAAAAATCTAATTGCAGCCACTAGAGGGATCAAAGGAAAACAAACCTATAAATTGCCAGCCTCTCTAAGGTGTCAATCAAAATGATTTGTGGTGTATTTATAATGGAGTATTTTTAATGGGTTAAATGAAATGTTTTTATATTCAAACTTTTAAATACAATAGTGGGTGAATATTGTTAATCTCTTTCCATATATCTGTGATTTTATTGCTTTCATTACTTTTAGCATTTGCAACGGAGATGATAATAAAAATAATAATAATTATTATTATATATATAATAATTTCAGATGAACAGTAGGGGAGCTCAACGCATTGCTCATTTAGCCATTATAGTAGTCTTGGTTGTGATATTTATAGCCGGTATCAGGTTCACCATCCTTTCTGCACTAGTTATGGGTAAGAAAAGATTTTAATAATAAAAACATTTAGGGTATGTTAAAATGCATAGAGTGGGGGTAGACGCAGAATTATGAGGCAAGAAAAAACTAAAATGAAATAAAATTCACTTTATGGTTGCTAAGATTTTCACCTTAAATACAGTTCTTTATTCTTCATAACTATTGTTAATAGGTGAAAGTGTGAACCTGACATGATTTGGCTCTTGTTACTACAGGATTTGGACACATCTTTTTATTATTATTATTATTTTATTTTATTTTATTTTTTTTAAGTTTCAGCCCTTCTGGAGTCTTTTTTTTGGGGGGGGCCATAACAGTATTTTGCAAAACCCATCAAGCCCCATGATGAAACTGGCTCTCATGAAGACCTTCCCAGGAAAGCAAGACCAAAACTGACATCTGTTGCAGAGGAGAAGTTTATTTAGAGTTACCAGCCTCAGAAATCACCAATTAACAAACAGCACCTCAGATTTGAGACGTTATGAAGGATTTACAGAGTACAAGTAAAAGATACATCTCGATATCAACTGGAGATTATTTAAATGAGATTAATATGTATTTTGGATGACAGCATTGTTTTACAGTGTAGAAAGTAATAAAAATCAGGAACGATTAGTTTAGACAACTTGGGTATTTTGTCTGGTTTTGTTGAGATATATAATTGGGTATCATCAGCATAACAATGGAAACTAATCCCATGTCTTCTAATGATGTTACCCAAGGGAAGCATCTATATTGAGAACAGTAGAGGTCCTAAAACTGACCCTTGTGGGACCCCATATTTCAATGGCATTACACCAGACAGTTCTCAATTTAAATCTGCAAAATGGTATTGATCAGACAGGTGGGATCTAAACCATTTTATTGCCTGTACCTGAATACATATGTGACTTTGCAAATTTAACTAGGGCAGTTTCTGTACTATGATGGCGCCTGAAACCTGACCGAAATTCTTTGAGGATATTGTTTTCCTGTAAGAATGTGCATATTTGAGCTTATAGTACCTGGTGTATGTACGTTACATTATGTTACAGCAATCACTTATAATGCTTTTCTCAATATTATTCCAGGCTCAGAACGGCCTGGCTGTGTACACTGGATGTCTGTCGCCACCCTGATTAGCCTGACTGTAGTGGTGAGCTACGATGCTGGAATGAGCCAATCAGACGCAGCAACACTGTCGCTCTCACTGCCATCAGTGGAGATGCTCATTTGGTAAGGCGCTTTACACAACACTGCGCTGCTAAATTCTTGATTTTGATTGATCTTAAATTATTCAAATTATGTGGGGCGGCTTTCTGTAGGTGTCTTTCACATTTATGGAAGGAGTCTCCAGTTTCAGTGCTTCGTAAAGTAGCATAAGTGCTAACAGGAATTAGTTGTACAGATTAAACACTTACACACTTACTTATTGTCTATACCACTTCAAGAAACAAGGATTAAAAACACACAAAAAAAATCTACCTAAAGGTTATTTATTGTTATAAACATGCTGTGCTGTATTCCTAACTTATTGCATTAAATACTGTAACAGCTAGATTTATTAACGTGGAGCTTTCTCTAACAACAAAGACGGAATAAATTTGGAATGTAATAGTGGGGGCGCATAAACTTTTGGCTGTACCATTTGTGTTTAACACTTATATTTTGCATGTGGAAGAGAGAAGATATTACAAACTCCACGATGTCGTCCTCAGGTTTGTCCTAGAGAGCAGTTTTCTTGATAAGTACGTACACTACATTCTGACCGTCTACCCCGTCATCATCGTTGCTTTGTCTGGAAACAAATATATATATATAAACATATAGCAGTGTGATTTTTCAAAAAGCTATACCTCCACATTCTTACATATGCACTTCTGTCACAAACGTTCTTTCTGAATATAAAAGTAGGCAGTGTCATCATCAACTTCACTAATACCATGACCGTGTCACAGTCGCTCCTCACCACATTTGGCAGTAAGCAGTTTCATCTACGGTGAAAACAGCTACAATATGTCAGGCCGAGCTTATAACGACCGAAACCCCGGGTCAGACTGCGACGCGTCCACAGCGGCGCCGCATACAACAGGCAGAAGTAAGGGCTGCGAAACATCAGTGCAGCATGAGGAGCAGGAGCGAGTTGACCAAACACTCCAATCGCAGGTAAATGATAGCACGCAGCCAGGGACAACTTTAGACTTTAATTGTGATTTTGTAGTAAAACAAACAGAAAGTAGTGAGATTAAAGGATCTTTATAATCAATACCAAAACTTTAGCTTACAGCATCGTCGGCCTGCTCCTCTACCAGTTGCATTTTCACTATGCGGTGTTTAACCATCACACACACACACACACACATGCACACGCACATACACACATACACAGCACGAATATCTCATCTCATTACACAAATGACTTGAACATATTTCAAGTTTAGTAATGTTATTTTGTTGCTTCACTTCGGAATTGAGCTTAAGTTTGTGAAGTATAACCTGTTCACACAACATCACAGATCGCATAATATCCTATATGACAGAAGGTTATATATATAGGGCCTTCACACATTATGACATCAGCACTATTAAAATGCATTATCAGAGCAGTGATGATGATGTTATAGTGCTTGGGCCCTAATCAAGTATCTTTTAAATTATATTTTTAAAATCATCAGGTAATCTTGGATATTGCTAAATAGTTGCTTTATTAAACTCTATTACTGCTCCTGGTACTGTATACAGCAGAATTATTGGCACCCAATGACTTTACAGAATAGTCAAAACTGTTATGATGTTTGTATAAAATGCAATGCTTTACTGTTTAACCGTGTGCTCATGTGACTATATGAGCTCCTGTGGGTTTCCTCTGGGTCATTCTTAGAATGGGCTTTGAATCCACCATTATACACAAGGCTTTCCAGACTTGTTTTAAGACGGTTGAGCATTGAGTTGAGCAGTTTGTAAAATAACCTTTTAGCAGAAGCAGCACGGTGGCTTAGGGGTTAGCACACTCGCCTTGCATCTCCAGTCTAAAGACATGCATTCCCAAGTTGCCCATAGTGTGTAAATAAATGTGTGTGTGTGTGTGCTGTGCGATGGATTGGCTCCCTGTCTAGGGTGTGCCTCGCTACAGTACATGTCTCCTAATAATAAGACATTGTTTAAGTCAGTACGCTTTAAGCAATTTTTTCAATAATTTTCACTTCACTTATTATTATTATTATTTTTTAAGCCTACTGGGGCAGCACAGTGGCTTTGTGGTTATCATTGTTGCCTTGATTCTCCAAGGCCCAGACTCGAAACTCCACCCCAAAGACGACGACGATGTATGAATTATGGACAGAGAGAATTAAATGATTCAACGAAGGGATAAAAGAAGTGCTTGTCTTTGTGCAAATTGTCCTTCTCTTAACAGAGGTGGAGGTCACGACACAACCTGGCTCCTATTCTTCATGTTGCCATTTCATCCATCCCCAGGAAGACACACTTAGGGACTCTCTCTGGTCGTTACACCTTAAAGACTCTCCATAATCTCACTCTTTTGCTTTTTCTTTATAGCTCTCTCACCCCTACACTCTATAACGACTCTCCCCCTTACGTTTACCTTCTCCATTGTTCATGCAACCAGCCTTTTCAGACAGTGGAGGAGTCAAATATGAGGAACTTACCAACCTCCCTCAGATTGAAAAAGCTACTTGGATGAGTAGTGCAGTGTTTCTACCTAACAATAAAGAAGTCAGGGAACATGTGAACAGTGAACCTGCACTAGATAACTTCATATGGATGGCTGAGGATCCTCACAGTTTTTTAATACTGATGGTTCCATTTCCGTCCACTAGGTGGCAGTAGATGACAACAATGGGCTCCAAACCGAAAGCGCAGCCGCGAAGGAGGAGAAAGAAGTGGGCGCGGGAATTTGTGTTGAATGACAACTGTTTTAGCGCGTTAGCTTGTTTATAGTTTGTTTGCTAATTCTTGGCTCGGGGAAATACAGCGAAAGGTTTAACATATAAATAAATAAATTTATTAGAGGAATGTTAAAGTTTAGGTGGCGGTTGAGAGTTTTTAAAACCGAGTTAGCTAGTCGGTTAATGCTAATTAGCTAAAAACAATATTGATATCAACAAGTATCCATGGCTAAGCTACGCTAAGCTAGGCTAGGCTAGGCTAGGGTAACAACAGTCTCACGGAGAGAATAAACTCCGCGGCTGCTGACGCTTCCCTCATACAATGGACCGAAATATGATGAATTTGGTTAGTAGATATCTATGTATACAGGTTTTTGCTATGTTAATGCTACCACTCGGTAGCTGTGGTGTTAGCTGCGTTGACTCGGGTTAAAAACATTAGCATTAGCATTGTAATGGGGGAGTAGCGTTACTGCACAAATGATGCCACTGCATGAATGACTGCATGATTCTAGCTGACAGATGTTTTTAATTAATAAATGTCAGGTTTTACTTTTGCAAAATGATTTTAAAAAATTGTGACTGCATGAATGTGTTTCAGGGAAGAGCGAAAAAGAAACTGCGTTATTTCCCCTCAGAGGAAAGGTCAGAATGTTATACTTCACTCAGTAATATGGGATAAACCTTTTATTATTGTTTTTTTGTTCATGGGGAAAAAATGCGTGTTTTTGCACTGTGTGTTTGCAGCACTCCATTTAACCTAAAGATCAAAGATGTCTTTAGTGTCCGAGACCTTGACGATATTTTTGATGATTTGGGTAAGTAGATTTGTTTTTATTTAATTTATTTTTTAGTTCTCATGAATGATCAGTTACCTGCCTGATTAATGAAAAGAAAATTACAGTTTATTAGCCTGTGTGACTAGCTATTTTAAATATGTAAAAGCACAAAACTTTGTAGAAGTACTGGTGTAATCTTAAATTTCGAACTTTCCTTATCTAATGTGTAATATCCCAAACAGCTGCCGTCGCCTGTATAAAAACTGTACCGGTTCTGATTCTGTAGATTCTGATCCAGGCACGCCGCTTCTCTCACCACTGCCCAAGAGCCCAGGAGAAGACGAGCGAAATAAAGGAAGCCAGTGTCCGATTCCAAAGTCGCCAATTCCAAAGTCGCCGTTATGCTTCAGAGGGAAGATCAGTCCTCTCAAGGTGGGTTAGGGTTTATTTGCTAAATCTAATTAGGCAGAAATGTATGTTCCATAATCTTTGTAAGATTCAGTTTTGATGGTCTACTTTTACTTGGAGTAAGCCAAGCTGTGTTGTGCTTTCGGTTCTGTTTCATCTGTACACTCTGTCTATGCATGGTAGACTATTGAGTTGTTCGGCTCTGTTAAGTAATATGTATAGCCACGCCCACCTCAAATGAAAAAGCGATAGATTACTGGTATAAAAATTATTCTTGTTTGTCAGAAAAGCCTTAGGTTTCGGATAGAACTTTCTCCCTGTCCGGATCCGGACCACGGTCCACCATTTAGTGATGACTGGTTTAGATGGTCCAGAATGCAGTGAATAATAGTCAGTTTATTACAGAGTTTTGTGAATATTAGCTCAGGGCAGGAGGCAGGGAAGAACAATGGCATGTTCAATTCTGATATAAGAAGTGCTTTAGTGTCTTAAACAAAACACACCTTCGTGGTAGTTCACTAGCTCTAGGATAAAGTGTACAATCTAGAGAATCAATACAATATAATAAAAATAAGCTAACACAAAACCTAGAAGTAAAAAATAATTCAATAAGGGCAAAAGAAATGAAAGTGTTTAAACCATTTGCTCAGAGCCATAATGGTGTAAAGAAATTCCTTAGCTGCTGAAAAATTTACAGCTTATTTATTATTAATATTTTTTAATTGTTAAAGATTCTTCATCACCACAGACATGACTCCACTTCTGTAAATTTCCACTTCTGTTTTTCATGGAAGTCCATTTTGTTCTTAAAATTTGTTTCGTTCTTAAAATTTGTTAGGAGCATTTAAATGATCAATGAAGAAAATTGCGTTTTTTAAATTTTATTTTTATTATTATTATAATTATTATTATTATAAATAATTGTTCGTAAATAATAAATAAAATAGAAATGTATAACTTATTTCACTATTCCACAGCTGCGTTATATAATATTTGGGAAATAGTCTAATCTTTAAATTCTTATCCTCAGCCTTCAGATGTTTTGGAAGCAGCAGATGACATTCAGATGGATCATTTAAACAATAAAGGTAATACGCTTTTTTTTATGGTGAAATTTTTGTCTGTCTGTATCAGTTGGCTTTCACCCGTCCAATTATTTTCCCATGTCCGTCTTCTATCAGGAAGCCCTTTGGAAGAAATTGCTCCTATAAAGACCTCCAGTCCGATCGAGCTGTTTGCATGTGAAGGTGTTGCAGCGGATGCAGAAAAACCTGAAACCTCTCCACTCCTCTTTGGCATTGAGGATGAGGAGCCAGTTGTGCATGATTTGAGAAAACCCCAGATGAGTCTGAGAGCAGAATCCATAAAGGACGGTTCTCAAGGGTGAGTATATCACAGAAGGATGTTTTACCTAAGGTTGATAAACATGAAAAAATGTCATGTTTGTTTGTTTTTTTCAATGTATATACAGGGACAGTGAATCGTTGGTGTCTCCTCCATCACGACTGGAGTTTGTAAAGCCCACAAAACAGAGTCAATCTGTAACAAGGTTTGTCAGTTGCTTAACGGCACATATTTTTGGATTTGCTCATCCGTCTTTGTAAGTATTTGTTTATTCCTCTTTTTTTTTCATCTCATTCAGCTCAACGCCTCTAAAAGCCCCAGAGCAAGTGTGCAAGACCTTACCACCTGAACCTGAGGAGGAGTCGTCACATACGTGAGTGCTGGATATATCACAAATGATAAGAGCTGTCTGAAACAAATACTTAACATACTTGTCTTCTAATAATGCAATTGTTTGTCTTGTCAGGAATGGACGGATAACTTTATCCCCTGTAGTATTAATTCAGAAACGTTGGCCTAAACCTGTTCCAGAGGAGCAACCTAACCAGCAGGTGCAGGAGGTTGGGGTTAAACAATCACTGTTTCAGAAGAAGCTAAAAAATTCCTTACAACCTAAAGCCTCATGGTGAGTTTGTCAGGTGATACGTATATATTTTTTGCTAAAAAGATTGATCAATAGCTGTGGAATGAAACTAAATATCACGACTAATTGCTTTTATACTCTTGGACTTCCCTGAGCTGATTTAATTCCCTTTAACGGTTAGTTTCAGGAAACAAGAAGATCTGCAACAACCAGCTCGCGCCCCTTCACCTCAAGTCCAGGAGGAGGACTTCATGATCCTGGAAGACGACAGTCCCATTCGCTTCACCATTCCCAGGAAGACCGACAATAAAGGAAATCCCGCACCAGAGAGTGGGTCTGTGAAGCCGGATATGAAAGAAAAAACTTTTCCAATGCAGTCTAAAGAAGAGGATAACCACAAAGACGAACCCAAAAAGAAAACAAACGCAAAGCGTTTGAAGGTTACCGACATGACCATTAAAGACACAGAGGTAGAGTCCGCCCGAGAAGAGAGGGAGGAAGAAGCCAACGAGGATGTGGGATGTGGAGAAGACGTCCATCTTAATCCAGACAGCAGTCAAGATACTGATACACCTGGTATGATTAGAAATTAAAAACAGCACAATTTCATCTTATAGAAAGATTACAAAAAAGTAAATGTGCTGTTTGTGTATTAGCTTTCTGCTGATAATTTTAAGAATGAAGTTTGTACAGTCCTGCTCAAATGATCAGCACCAAAGAATTAACAGCAGCTGCAGTTGGATTCAAACTAAATTTTAAATTATTGTTGTATATGTGAAAGTAGATCTTGGCTACAATTAATAAATTTGATTACTGTACACATTATTTATTTGGTTTGTCACCTAGTTAAAGAACAATCTGTCCCTCGGATAGGGAAGGTTGCTGTAGAGTTCATTTACTTTGTTAAATTTAGTTAAAGGAGCAACTAACTATGGTGTAAATTCATTACATGGAATACATCAGCCTGTTGTAATACAATCTTTGTTTTTTGTTTTTTTTTCTTTGTAGTTATAGGTGAGCAGAGACCAAAAGGCAAAACCTCCAAGCCTGAACAGCATGGCACCAACGATGGAAACGTTGGTTCGGGCAAAATTCAAGCTAAAAAGCCTGCAGTGAAAACAAAGAAATTAGCAAAATTGCCCAGCAGCGGCATGAATACAGAACAAGAGGAGCCTGTGACAAAGACGAAGAAGAAACCCATTAAAACAAAAGCATCCGTAAAGGCGGACGTGCCTGAATTCACAGACCTAAACTCTGCAAAACCAAAGAAACAAGACAAAGACAAGGGTGCAGTAAAGAATAAACGGGCTAAAGCGCAGAAGCAGGTGGATGAGGTACAAATTTCCCCCGAACCATCACAGAAATCTCCTGAGCCTCCAGAGATTCAGAGACCGAGCACAGGTACGGGAATGATAATAATAAAGATAAAAGATTTTTTTTAATGACGTTTTTAAATTAATATTTTAGTTTTCTTTAGGAGAATTTTGTTTATATTTTGTTTTGTACAATATAAATAAAAAAGCTCTCATTGGTTTAACGCCACATACTGACATTTCTTTAATAATAATTCTCCTTTCTCTTTTCTCATACCAGTTAATAAAGAGCCTGCATCAAAGCAGGGTGCTCCGAAGAAGTCAGGAAAGGCAAAGAAGGCAGATAAACAAACAAAAGAAATCTTAGTGACGAAGGAGCTTCCTGGACCTGAGCTTGATGTTTCTGCAGACGCATCTTCAACCAGCAAAAGGAAAAGAAAACCACCCGGGGAATGGTGGTTAACACAACAAGAAGAAAACAACATGCAGGAGCAGCAACACGAGGCAGTTCAGTCTTCACAGGAGCTCAAGTCCAAAAGGAAAACCCAAAGAAGAGCTCCAGTATTAACAGACTCGACCGAGCAAGAGTTAGTAACAGAAAATGAGGAAATCCAGAATGAGCCTGTTACTGCTCATAAAGTGGCCAAAAAGCAGAAAAAGTCACAGGCTGATAAAAATCCTGCTTTCTCAAAGAACAATCCCAAATCAACAGGTGGCAGACGAAAACAAAAGGCAGGAGCTCAAGTCCAGCGTGAAACGACACCTGCTCCGATGGCTGAAGAAAAGGCGAGAAGTGACGACTCTTCAGAGCAGCTCAGTCCAGTGGCATCTAGTCCACTTCCTAAACAGCACAGATTAACTCCAGGTAAATATACACAGTCAAACATTTGTCTCCTAATAGCAGTTTGTTTGTGTTTTCTTTGAATTTATATACACAGGGTTAATGAGGGAGAATTCTTAATGTTAAATGAACGCTGAATGATTAGAAATCATGCCCTCATCATTCTCTACAGGAGATAAAAGGGTGTTTGATAAGACCTACACCCGGGACGGTCAGAGTCGATCTGCACCTTCGCTCGATGCAGCGGAGAGCGTTCCAGTAAAGCGCCAGAGAAAGCCACCAAAGAACTGGTGGGAGGTTCCACAGTCTCAGGATGAAGCCGAGAGCTTGGAGACTCAACAACACAATTCTCCAGAAACGTCCAGACCACAGATGGGCCCTCCGAAGAGCACAGTCCATAAAATCACCAGTTTACAAAAGACACTGGGTCGTGGGCAGAGGAAAAATAAAATGAACATGATTAACACTCCAAAGTCAGTTAAAAGATCGCTGGCCACATTCGATGCAATCTATGACTCTGGGAAGCAGGGCATCTCTGAAGAAAGTGGGTTAGGAGTGAGGCAGAAGGGCCGCAGAAACTTGCTGCACTCTCTGGACGATCAGTCTGAGCAGTCCAGTGAGAACACCAACAACTATCAGCAGCAGGCTAGTAGCCACGCGACCTTTGACATGGCCATGAGCGGTATCGTCCCAGAGTTCAGTGCTGCTAGAAGGAAAAGGAATCCTCGAGCGTCAAGTGGATCCAACAGAGCGTCCGATTAGTGAGTTGCCTCAATCAATCAGACAAATACAAATATTGTTAAATTGCATGTATTAAGATTAATCTGAAACGTTTTTCCCTTTTTTTGTGACTCAGTGACATCGGTTTCAAAAGTGGTCCTTCATCACTAATTGAACTGGAACAATATGAAGAGCATGAGGACTCTGGTAAGTGGTAAAATTAGCCTGAATATATGATTTACTAATGGGAGGTATTTAAACTGTGGAGCTTACCATCCTGGAGTACTGCAGGCGGGTGGGTGGAGTAGGTGAGATATGTGGTAATCATTTTGTAAAAGGTTGCATCAAATGTATTTTTTTCTGTGCTTTTAAATGTATAATGAGAAGCAATTCGATTCAATTAAGAAACTTCATTTATCCCCATAGGGCAATTTAAGGTGCGCAGAGTAGTTAAAAAAGAATCTGTGCAAATACAAACTATGATATAAATAAAATACAACTGTTGGAATGATGATAAATGAAATTAGTGCAAAAATGCATGAGTAAACAGTTTTTTGGCGGATGGTGTTCATATTGTTGTAGAGTGTATTCAGTCACTTGCCCCGATATTGCCATTCCGCCACACTGATTTCATCTACATTGTCTAGCTGCCAGGATGTTTGCGCTAAAAGTAACAAATTTGTTCACAATAAAATTACAAGCCACTTAAAATCTGCTCGAAAACTAGAGATATGAATCCAACCTCCCCAGATATTTAACTCAACTGCAAGTGCTGTTTGACATCCTGAAGGCCGACGGTCATTTACCGTGTATAATTAAGATGTACAAAAATAACGAAATGCTAAAACAAAAAAACTATAATTAGTTCTACGATTAATATAAATTGTTGCTTTGCTTTTGGGGATTTATAAAAGTCGGACTCAACCTATTATTCATTATTTGGACCATTTTTAGTATTTATTGTGATTATAGTGGAGAAATTATAATCATGAAAAAAAATGACTATAGAAACTTTGCTGCAAAGATGAGGGGTCAGTGCTGGGTCAGATCCCTGGCCTTATAACAGATTTGAAGCTCATTTTGAGTTATGATAACACTGTTACACTGGGGCTGTTCACATGAATCAGACTACTAGAGACTCTGTACAACTACAGCTTTTTTTTATTTATTTAAACTTTTTCCCACTTGGTGGTAACATCAGTATACGTAAGACTTCTCCAGCATCTTCTCTGAAAACCTGGCACTATTTCCTTGTTTTACAGTGGACATTTTGTCCTGGAGTATGCTTGCCAACAATGTGAAGTGAAGACCAGTTTAAATAAATTTGCATTAAATATTTGTTTCATTTAGTCTGTATACATTTGATTTGAAAGTCCAGACTTGTGCTGTATTTTCAGATTTGCCATCATCTAGAATAATTCCTCAAGCGCGATTCACGGCCCGCGTTCTGTCAGACTGTGACCTGTGCGGCCCTCCACTGAAGCCCATCGTCCTAGATAATGAAGACTGGGATAACCTCTGCATTTGGTTCAGTCATATCTGGCCAGTCACTTCAAAAGGTAGGAAGTTCTCAGTGTGGACCTTCGGTTGTACATACAGTATACTCCGTGTAATGTTGTTTGAACTGGTGACTAAAGATGAATGAATTATCATCACTGCATGTTAAAAAACCCAAGTGGTTATATTTACACAAGTGTTTGTCTGCTACTAGATGGAAAAGGCATAAGCCCAGATGACTTCCACTGGTACTGTAATGCTGGACGAGCCATGGGTCACATGGTCGACCTTCAGAACAACACATTCTCGAGTGGCAAGATTCTGTTGGGCTCGTATATGAAGAAACCTGCGCAGATGGATCTTCATGCAGTTACTGTAAGTGTTGTTCAGCAAAACATTTTTTTTTTTTGACTTTTTTAAAATCAGATATAAAAATGTTTTTTTGTTTGTTTTTATCACATTTCTTAAGGTGTTTAACGTGGCTTCAAGTTGTGTGCGGGTGGAAATTGATGGCGTCAAGGAGATCTACAACTCTGGGCAAACATTTATGGCACCTTGTGGTAAAAAACTTTGACATTTATTTACCTTGACTTGAGTACGTTTTTGTTGATATGCTGGTTTATATTTTTCTTATGTTTTTTTTTTTTGTCAAGGGCAATCCTACAGCATTCACAACATGTGCCAGGAGCCTGCAGTTTTGTGGTACCACAGGATGTTACCAAATCACACACCGAACTGACGTCAGTGCAGGAAATCATGCCTACAAGTGTTTATGGACATAATAAGACTATAAGGTTTTGGTTGTTATTGTAAAATAATGTAAATATATTGCTTTTAAAGTTGTATGAATTTAAAGGAGCCTAAAAGGCTTAGTATTTGACTTTAGATGGAGTGTTTGGCTTGTCACCTTTAAAAAACAAAACAAAAAAAAAAACATGTAAATAACATTGTTGCACCATGACAGATTTAAAAGTTGTGACTTTCATTCTTTTTTATAGTTTTTTTATGTTTGATATACATTTAGATGCAGTGTCCCTAAAAAATGTTTGATAAATTAATTTGCCAGTAGGGGGCATTGTATCATAAAGAATGTCACCAAAAGAAACAAAAAAAAAAAATCCTGTTAAGATTCCTGTGTAAATCTGGATATGTGGTGACGGAGGAAGACTCCTGATTACCTGTCTGCGTCGGTATGTGAAGTCGCTTCACAGTCCCTTGTTGGGTATTTAGCACATGAACATTATTAGTATTCATCTCAAAAGCATCAGTGATGAATCTGAGTTGTAAAGTGTTCTAATAGAAATGATTGGAGCTCAACAGTCTGCTTTGTATGCTTGAGAACTGTCCGGTCTATTCCACCACCATCAGCATGTGATCTCCCTGTTTTATTTATTTATTTTTTTTACTTTTTACATTTTATCTTGTTCCTCTCGCTGGACCACTGTGATTCAAATCGGCTCATCCTTCAACTTCAGACCATAACTTTGAATTCAAGCCCAACAAGCGAAGAAGTTGTTCATCATTTTTGCTTCAGGTGATAAGTGCACAAACAAAAGTTCTGATTAAGATTAAGATCTAAATTTGCTGCTGTTTGCATTCAATAGTAATACAGTTGTGTTTTTGAAGACTTCACTCTTGTATCCACAGAAACATTGGTCATGTTCAGCTAAATTCAGTACTTTTTTGTGCTGATGTTAAGCATGCTTAGAGATTTACAAGACAAACATTGTTAAAAAAAAAAAAAGACTTCTGAATCAGGATCTGACAGTGAAAGATGTAATAACGACACAGAATTTTACCATAGGAACTTGTTTGGGCTATTTTAGAAACCAGTTTTATTTGTTTGTTTATTTTTAATAATTTATTTTACACCTAGTTATTTCTTCGCAATATAATAAGTGTATTGTAAATTGTACGAACAGCACCTAAAAAAAAAAATCAATTTAAAGTTCATGTGTTGATGTAGTCCATGTTCAGGAAGTTATTTCATCTCATCGCTTGCGTCCTAAAAGGCTGTCCCTCCTTTGCTTTTTTTCTTCTTCTACTTTTTTGACATTTAAAGAACGTGTAAAGATTGTCATGTACCAAGAAAGCACAAAACACTCTGTCCTGATGACGTTCCTGAATCCGAAATCTTTTAACAGTTTTGCTGCTGACCTTGGAGACTTCTTCCAGAAAATGCTACAGAAATGTCTCCTCACAGAACAAAAAAAAAATTGTAAAACATATTTGCTTGCAGTTGAGGTCAGAGTTTGGCGCACACATTATGAACATGGCGATGTGAAGTTTTGCATGGTTTCTGTAAACAGGTCTTTTTGTGCGTGGGTGGGTGGGGGTAGAGAAGAAAAATTAAACAGCACTTGCTATTAATAGGAGGAAATCTCCTAAAATTGGAGCACTAGGTTTAGTTCATTTTTGTGATTTCTCATAGCAGCACAGGGTCAAAAATTAAACATTACAGAATCAATACTATAGATAGAGCCACTTATATTATTAACTCCGTGGTGCAGAAAGTCTTGAAATGTCTTTTAATTTGTCATGCCCAGGGCTGTAATTTCCTGTTAAGAGGAGATGATTGTTTTCAGCTGGGATTTTCATTGTGCGACATAAGAAGGGTTTGTTTGAGACACTCTTTGGATTTGCCAGCATAATGGCAGTACAGTGGCGAAGTCCGAGGAGTTTAATACAGATTTATGAAAGAGTATGGCAGATTTACACGGGTCAGGAATGTTTCTTCGAGTAGTTTTTAAACAACTGCAATTTTCTAGCTCGGTTTAAACAATTGTACGCAAGTACAAGTTAATAGGGGGTGTAACCACTTTGCCATGGTTTGGAAGAAGAGAAAATCCTTAAAGTAGGTCAGGAGAACCCAAGATAAATGCCTGAACTGAAAGCTACAGTTTTACATCACCTTGGACTGGAATGCAGTCTTCAGTAAAAAAAAAAAAAAAAAGGCTCCCATCTTGAAAATAAACCCACTCATGCTTGACTAAAGTGTGAAGCTGACCAGACGGATTAATATAAAGCCATTTGAAGGAAAGTGTTGATCTAAGGTTTAAGGTGAGGCATGAACCCAAGAAACTCGTACCAGTTGTTAAGCATGGTGGTGGTAGCATCACGCTTTGGGGCTGTTTTAATACCACTTTTGCACAAAATGAAGGAAATATTAAAGTAAAAAGAACCACCTCAAAGTTCTTCAGCATAACTTTAGATCAGGAGTGGCCAACCCTGGTCCCAGAGAGCCGAGCATGCTCTCTCCATTTATCCCTGCAATACTTTGCTGAATTCCTGTAGTAGGTGTGTTCAGTGAATCACACCCGAGATGGTATCTTTCAGCCTGTGACAGTCTGAAATCACCCGATCCAGGAAAGTGGAGAACATGCAGCGCTGCGTATCTTGAGGGCCAGGGCTGGCCCCTGTGCTATATCTTTGAAACTGGTTGTGGAATGGATGAAGCAGGCCAAACGCGTTTGAAACGTACTAAGGGGCATTCAATCATAAATTTGGTGGGTTGCCTGTATATTCTTGACGCTCTATGTATAATTTTGAGCCTGTGTTGGTTTCGGCAAACCCAAAAGACATCTAAACGTGTTCCAAGTTCTTGAACAAGCTGAGGTTTAAAAGATGTATATATTCCAAAAGATGTAATATTAGCATGTGATTTTAAACTACAAGTGCTGCTATTGGACAAACTCAATCCAAAGCTTCTGAATGGAGAATTAATCAGTTCTGTAGTGTCATCTGCAGTTATTGATGTTTCACCATTTGTTTTTGTTTTTTAATGTTGAGATGCATTCAAAAGGTTTTGTTTTTATCATGAATTACAACAAACATTGAAGGTACTCTGCAAATTATGACTACCGTTAGATTAGAAGTCATCCGTTTTGATCGGTGGCACAGTGTCTCGTATTCTAGCCTTTGTCCGGTCGAGTCACAGGGCTCGGAGAGATAGCAGCAGCCTCTGTCATTGATGTCTCCTCTTTTATCTTGAAGCCTTTCTGGGTCTTAGCGACAGCAAAGCTTAGAAAAGATCAGAGCAGAAGTTTTGTGTGGATAAATCTCTTCTGTAAAGTGAGTGCCAACTGGCTGCTTGGGTCAGATATCAAATGGAGTGAGAACTGATTTTTTTTCCCCCTAAACTATGAGTTTTTGTTTCCTGCCAGTTTGAATGAAGCCAACACCAGAAAAAACAGCCAACCTCTGAACTTCATTTGTTAGCTTTAATGACAGATTATTTATTAAAGCTTATATTAGAAATGCTTTTTTAAAGAAAGGAAAAGGATGATAATAATAATAATAATAATAAACCGACCTTTCTGGGCAAGCATATTCACAAATATGTACAGCTCTTGTCATCTGAGCTTTATTTTCAGCTGGTATGGATATGAATAACCCGTCTGTGTTCAGGGAATAGTTGTGCTGTCTGTAAAAGAGCACTTAATCTGTTGATGGAGAGCTTTGCCGTCACTGCAGACTTTATAATTCAGGAAATTAATATCCTGATGCAAAACAACTCCTCAGATTCAGTGTGTTCTTACAAGTAAACCAAACCCATATAATGCATTAAACTTACAGTCTCCTGGCAGCACTGATTAATGTGTTCTGTCATTGTTATTTTTATTTATTTATTTTTTTACAGAACGCAAAGGGCAAGAGTTCAGAATGGATGAGAAAGTGGCTTAATGAGGCAGACGAGAGATAAAACAAAATCACGCCTTTCAAAAGAAGACGTCTCGTATCTTCTCCTCCCTGTGTGCGTTTCCCTTCATGTCTTTGTGTGAGCTCAAGTCCAGGTACTTAGGCGGTAATGGAAACTGTTATCACTTCGATCCAAGCTGAACAAACTGTGTGCTTGTTGAACGTCCCATTCCAGATTTGGTCCCCAAAATAGAATTATAAATACTGAAGAAGAAAAAAAAAAGGGAGAGAATTAGAAAATTTTTGAATGTTGAAATTAAAACATGAGATGTGTAAATAAAAAGAGTTCTTCCAAAAGCAGTACAGTACAGAAGTACAGTTATTACAATGCTGAATTTGTACTGTTTAACACTTCCTCAGGAGAGCAAGACAGAATATTTTTTGATCTTATCTTTGTGATTTAGTTTAGTTTACTTACACATGATTCACCAAATTTGTTTGTCATTAAAAATATATACAGAAGCATCGCTTGAAATGTTTATAATGGGTTTCAATTTCCTGTTTAACTGCTGCCTGTTTTCCTGAAAGTATTTTGTTTGTGCGTGCTGTGCGTGCTGTGCGTGTTTCTGCCCTCGGTTCTAACAAAGTACTATCGCTTTGGCATCTCCAAGTGTAAATGTTATGGTGTTAGAACTGACCTTGATTGAAGTGTGCTTCATAAGTTCCCTTTATTGTTTGCCTTCACCCTAAAGCCTGGGTCCTGCAGCACGAGAGGACATGAGAGGAGCTTTATTTAAAAAAAAAAAAAAAAAAAAAAAAATATATATATATATATATATATATATATATAAAAAAACTTCACTTATAAATCAGATGTATGTAAACAACACAGCTCAGAACAAACAAAGGAAACGGTCCGGGCCGTAATGTAAACAGAGCTCATTTGTGACAATGCTCAAAGCCGTGCTGAGAACCGCAAAGGAAATCTGTCTCACATTAATAAATGACACACAAGCATTCAGTATCATATTCGTGATTATTTTACCACATTCAAATATCATAAGCAGATTCCGAGCTCTCGCTCAGCGTGGCTGCCGTCTGTATAAAGCTTTTGTGGATGTTATAAATTGGAAAAAAAAAATATATTTGCCACGTACACAGATGTAGTAAATTGCACTAGAGAGTTTAATTATAGTATATATAATATTAATATAATAGATATCAGTAAAATATTCTAATATAATAGTATATATAATAGAATTTTCCAATAAAAGTAATATAAATATTATACTTTTTTTTTAGTGTGGCTAAGGGGTTAGCCATGGTGCATTGCACCTTCAGGGTCTGGGTTCGATTCCCACTTCAGGGTCTGTGTGCATGGAGTTTGCATGTTCTCCCCTTTGCTTTATGGGTTTCCTCGGGGTTCTCTGGTTTCCTCCCATAGTCCAAAGACATGCAGATCAGGCTAAATTTAATGTATTGTCACCCCATCCAGGGTGCACCCCTAAGCTCTTGGGATACCCCCAGGCCCTGTGACCTTGTACACAGGATAAGTGGTATTGTATAGAGGATGAATGAATGAATAAAAGAATTTAAGCTGGAAAATGTACAATATTTACAGATGTTACCGAAATAATTATACAGGGTTTATTTAAAGCCGCATAAAGTTGTATGTGCTTGTGAAAACTCTTTAAAAAACATTTTGTTGAGAACTGTGTCTTTCTAAGATGGTCCAATTAGGCAGAAAGCATAAAGGTGTACTGCATGTAACAGTTAGCTAATTAAAGCTGGTGTATAATAGTCTCATATACACAGTTACAGGGTGGGTGAACATTAACTAGGCAATGTTTAATGGCTATAGAACTTGAAGTATCACTGTCATGAGTCATGATAAAAAACGATGACAGATTAATGATTTATCCGATGACAGGACATTAATTTTCCTGCGTCGGTGGTACGGGCATCGAAAACTATGATGTAAACTATAATGGCCGACGGTTTGACTGTTTAGGAGCGAGCCAAGACCGCAGCACGCTATGGGGTGTGGAAACTTATTGTTCTTGTGGAGAGATGGAGTGAAAGGGAGGAACTCAACACTATGTCCAGGGATGATAAAAAATTGTCATGCAAAGCCGATGATGCAAGAAAAAGAGGTCGTCCATCACACTGAACTTTAAAGGCTTGCTTTCATTTTGTAATAAAGTAAATGTACGATATGTTTCAATAAATTTGTATTTGAAATATGGACTTCGTTACCAATTATTAATGCCTAGTTTCTTTTCACCCACTTCGTACATTCACTGGAATTAGTGCTTATCTCAATAAAGTGATGTTTATCACTTAAAAGACTAAAAGTTCAGTGAAATTGCTCAAAAATGAGATTTCAAAATTGGTGTAAATGAGCAACAGAAAAGGCCATCCGTATTTCAAGGCACTGCAGCAAATAAAAACGCAAACAGCATTGAGTGAAGCCGGATAGCGCCTCGGTTGTTCGGGGTGAATGCTGTTTTTCAGGACTTGGATGTTATCTGAAAAAAGATTGAAAGAGTCCTTGGTTTATTATTTTCCTAGCATGACGCGTCCAAACTACAAATGAAGCCTTGAGAATTTGTACTGTATAATATTTTCCACTTGTAAGTACAAAATTTTAACGATTAACGATTGCGCATCCTCACGCTGTTCCATTGTGAAATCTACGCTAACAGCGATGGTCCTAGAGGAAAGTGACTTTTCGGGCTAATCTCTGTTTTTCCAAGGCTCCGGTGACAATCGATTTCCTATAGCTGTCAACTACAAGCTGCTGCTCAGAAACAGTCTGAACCTCACGCCTGCGTTTGCTCGTTAACGCAAAACAAAAACAGGCTTTGTATGTCAGAATCTCTCCAGAACGTTTCTTTTTTCTTCTTCTTCTTCTTCAGTAATCTCTGCTGCACCTTCTGACAAATAGTTTCTGGAGCCTGTTTCAGTTGTCCGTGTGGTGGAGACTGAGCGGGCACTTGGAGCCTGATAATGGGCGCTGGAGATTTGTCCGCTCCCTTGTGTAACTGCGACGTGCCGGGGGTGATGAGACGTCTGACTTGAACTGCCACTTTCATTTGCAGCGCTCGCAACTCTGTGTCCTGAGAACTCGGTGGACGGATGTAGTATCCGCTTTGCCTGCTTCAGTGGCTCTATCAAATGAGGCCTCTGCTGTGATGTATTCCTGGCCACAGGGGCAGCTGGGAAATGAGAATGTGCACAACAGATCCTCAGGTTAGAGGAAGGCAAGTGCGGAATGTACAAACACTCAGCTGTGGATTGGAGCTGTCTTTGAAAGGGAAAAAAGAAGAAAGATGAGTCCTTTTAGTTTTGTTGTTGATGGAAAACTCCCAGCAGGAATTTTTTGAATTTTTGGCAAAACTTTGTGGCAATATGAAATTAGCCGAGCTACAGACATCAGAGCACTGTTGTTATCAAGTTGTTTTAAAAACAAATTGTTGTTGGATAAAATTATGTTAAATGACGTCGAACAAATGTTGCAACATCAAAATTAATTTATATACTCACTCACTTGCCGTATACAGGGTATCTCGTATACAGGGTCGCAGGGGCCTGGAACCCATCACAGGAGACTTAGGGTATGAGGCAGGGTACATCATGGACGGGGTGCCAATCCATCGTAGGGCACACACACATACCCACTCGTTTACACACTATGCACAATTTGAGAGCGCAAATTAGCCCAATCTTCATGTCTTTGAACTGTGGGAGAAAACCGGAGTGCACCAAGCATGGGGAGAACATGCAAACTCCATGCGCACAGACCCTGAATGAAGCGGGAATCGAACCCGGACCCTGCAGGTGCAAGGCGAAAGTGCTAACTCATTTATACAGTACACTGCCCAGCCAAAAAAAAAAAAAAAAAAAAAGGTCACCCTAACATTTTGTTGGTCCGCCTCTTTCTTTGATTACGGCGTGGTCTTTGATTACGTGTATGCAGTGTCATTCGATAAGCTTATGCCATGTCACGTCATTTATTTCCATCCAGAGTTACATTCATTTCTCTCCAAGATCCTGTATCGATGACTGGAGAGTGGAACTGGTGTGTAAAGTCTTCAGCACATCCTAAATATTCTTAATGGAAAAAAGGTCTGGACTGGACTGGTCTGGATGTGTGGAAACGCTCCCCGAACCACTCTTTCACAATTTGCCTGATAAATCCTGATAAGCCTGATAAATGGCCATCTTATAAGATGTCCATGCCATTCCATTTTTGAGCCGAGTTGCAGGTAATAAGCAACACTGCCCACTCAGACTTGCACGGTAGGCACCAGGCATGATGAGGGCATCACTTTACCCGTCTCTCTTCTTACCTTCATGCGCCCATCACTCTGGACTCGTCAGATCACATCAAAGCTTTTTTTCTGCTTAGTCTTTAGGTTTTATTAAGGCTGCACAGCTGTTTAGTCCCAATCCCTTGAGTTCTCATCGCATTGTGTGTGTGGAAATGCTCTCAGTTTCACTATTAAACCCAGCCATATGTTCTAGTGTTTTTCTTTTCTTTGTTGATGTTCACGATCATTCATAAAAATACATTTCTGACCACTTTTCTTCCTCGATGATGATGATGGTTCACCACCCACTTTTTCGGCTTCTAAAATTACTTAACTCAATTTAATTAGTTTTAGCAATCTCTTTAGTTTTTTGTTTTTTTTTTGATGCCGGACAATAGTCTGACCTTTCTGAAACAGAGTAACATCTTTGCCGCGACCACAGGATATATCTTCTGATCTCGTTGTTTAAAAAAACGCTATCCTTATTTCATTCATCTTCTATACAACTAATCCTGTGTAAAGGATTGCGGGCGGCAAAAGATTCTAACTTTAAAAAATAACACTGTCCAGATTATTGTTTTTTGTCTGGACAACTTTAGTAGAACAAGGTAGACCTATACAACAGCATCATATAACATTAGAGTTCCTGCTACCGTATGGATGGCTGTTTTTGCTGTTTAGTTTCTTTTCCAGACGAAAGCTGTTATCTTTAAGGAAGCTGTTATCACACACTAAAAAGCAAAACTAATTTTATTTCTCTATGGAAATGATCTTGAGCTTTGGCACAGCTGGACTATTGTACGAATTGTCCATTTCCATTTAAATATTTTGCAAAATTTCTTTATTCATGTGGCAGAACATTCTGATCACAGCATCAGATTTGCACGAGACCAGTCAGTGTAGCCGATTCCAACCTCTGTGTTTCCTGTGTAACAGCGTGTGAATTCAGAGGTGGCACATGTTTCCCTTGTTAAGCCAAGTCGTACTACCGCCCCCCCAAATGCCACACATGCCTCATGATAGATAGAGCAGGTCTTCAGTACATGACCTGCCTGATGCTTAGCTCATTATACAGCCATGCAGTAACACCAGAATCAGACCTGGCATCCAGCAGGTCTTATTTATAGAGCTTTTAAAAATATATATTTTTCACACCACAAGTAAAACCTGGGACATTTGTTTTGTGAATTATTGCTATTCTTTTTTTTTTTTTTCTCACATGCAATAAGACATCACACCTTAAGAGAATGGCGGTTTTTATACATTTGGCTGTATTGCTTTAACATACTAACACAATTAAGACGCATGCAGCACAAAACCAAGATAGCCCTGCATTGTGTCCAGGGGATTGAGCTCTCATAATTTAATTTCTGGTTTAATTATGTTTATTGTAGGTGATGGATATGTTTTTGGCATTAAGCAATAAGTTAAAAAAAATAGCTATTTGCAGTTATAATAGATAAATAATATATTTTTAATTATATTTATTAATCGTCATAATTAACAAATTGAAACGATTAACCCAATATATATATTTAGGACTATTTGAGTCAAACAAATTGTATCATATACAGCATTTAGCAGAAGTCCTTGTGCAAAAAAGACTTTACATTTTCTTTTTCAATTACAGTAAGTCCCCTACAGACAAACAAGTTCTGTTCCGAGAGCTTGTTCATAAGTCCAATTTGTTCATAAGTTTAACAAACATTGTCTTGGTGCTAGGATACCAACACAATTGGAGACACAGTATAAAACGAACATGTTCCATGAACGTTTTCCATTTTCTTTAGAATCATGCTCTAATCTCCTAAATATTTTTACTTTTGTCTCCACCATTATTGATAGCGCTTCTTAGCAGTACCTTAGCAGTACTTATCACTGCTGCTTATACGCTTGCTTCCGGATATCCTGGGATGTGGCAATGTTCACCAGACATGGGATCGAACATGCGCATGTTCGTATCTTCAAAATTATGCATGTAGGGGACTTTTAACGACTTGCAGCAAAATATTTGCAGCACGTTATATTAGTGACCAATAAATTAGTTCAATTAATTTAGTGGAAGCCATTCTTGCTTTATAGCCTTTTTTTGCATGTGCCTAAGACTTTTACTTCCAAAAACCTACAGATGAGGCTAATTCACATTTGCCGTAGTAGTGTGTGTGTGTACTTGTGCCCTGTGACGGCCTGGCACCTGATCCAGTGTGGACCCTGCTTTGTGCCCAGCGTTCCCAGTGATAGGCTCCAAGCATCCCACAATCCTGAATCGGATAAACAATAAGTCAAAATGCTAGTGATGGGACTCACCAGAGACCAGTCTATAGAATATTATCACAATATGTAGGTGCTGAATTGGTTTGTATTGTGATTTTGTACAAAGTACAAATTTAACATAATTCTCTTCTACTACAGATGGATTGGGTTATGTAATGTCAGTTATAGCAATCTTGATCTCATACACTTTGTATCATGAATTAATCAGAGGCAATGGGATTATCACTTCCTAATGAGGACTCTTCCTGACATCTTGTCTCATGTTAGAGCCCTTTATTGAAGTATCCGTGATCATTATGGGAAACAGTGAGCTATTTTCCCCAAACACAGCCTGATATCTCTTCCCATCTGAATTTAAATTAATAATGAAAAATAGCAAAACCCTAGAAACCAGAAACCCACTGGTCAGCACGAGGGCTTAAAAAGCATCCTTACTGAAGACGTCCAGTGTATCCAGTGATACTCTCTCTGACAGCTGTTTTTTTTTCTTTAATTCTTCTGATATTTAATTCGTCCCTTGTCTCATTTAATTCCACTGACGAGTTCAATCAAGGATTCTAATTAACATACTTTCAAAGCAACTAATTAAAAGGAGATGGGATGAACAGGTGAGGACGGATGACTTTAAACTTTAGCATTACCAGAGGGAAATCTACTTCTAGACAACTAGACAACCATGCAAACTTTTTTTTAAAGAGAGTCATTTGCGTCGCATGCTATAACTGCAAAGAGGTAATCGACAAGCATCACTTTTTTGTTCTTCTTTTAAAATCTTTCCAAAGACAATGGATAGAGCATCTCTGTTCGGTCTGGCATTTCTGCACCAGGAAATGTAAACAGCAGGTTGAATTGAGGAAATGAACTGCAAGTAGTATTGTGCAGCGCGGCGCTTCTTTCAGTGATCACTATACCCGCAGTTTTCGAGGTTCGACATGTTTTGCATCCTGAGACGGCTCAGTGCGTGCACCATTCATTTCCAAACTCTCTCCTCGACTAGACGTTTCCTCCTACAAAAATGCAGCTCAATGGGTCTTTTTGTTAGTGTTGTTCTTTTGTTCCTTGCACAGTTCTACGTAAGCTCTAGGTATTGTTGTGTGTATGTGTTTGAAAATCCATGGAGATCAGCTATTTTCTGAAATACAGTTAATAAAGAGTGCACACTTTATTCCTTTTTCCGAGCCCTGCACCATAAGCAAGCAGTCGATTTTTATTGTCAAGGTGGCTAAATTTGGCGTGCTGGCCGGCCACCGTGTCCCTAATGCATTCGGCAGTCAATCTGGGAGCTTCTCGGACCTTAAACTGCACATCCGATATCCCGTGCTCTTTGTGATCAAGCAGGCAATTAACGTAAAAGCTTCGGGGAGCTTCTCGCTGCAGTGATATTGACGTCCTACAGTGCAATATGGAACACAGCCTATTATTGTGTTGAACAAGAGCCATGGGGCTTTTAAAGTGGAGTTGACTAAGCAGATGAAACGTATTGTGTGTAAGGTGACCGAGCCTCAGGTGGTAGCTCAGCTGCGCTCAGATGTCTGATGCAGCCAGAGATCCACTGTCCAGGATGTATAGCATTAATTAGTATCAGTCAGTATATGAAGAAATAGTTCAGCCTTAGCTTTGTCCCTGAGAAGAGGAATAGTTGTTTTGTGTGCTTAAGTTCACCCATTAGTTTGGCGGCTTCGTTTCCAAGAATAGCACTCCGAAATCCTCTCTAGTCCCCAAAAAGGGAGGGGCTTCACAGCTGGGTAGCAGAAGGGCGCATGCATTTCGTCAGCCTAACAAGGCAGCAAACATACACCGAGCCCTGTTGCGGCACTGCCTTCATCCTAAATCTTCCTGCCCCACACAAGCTGGTGTTTGCCTACGACTGGAAGCTACAAGAGATGAATAAAAACACACTGTTAACAATCTATAATGCATGCAACTGAGGCTGTCGCAGTATCATGATGAAATAGGCACATCTGGAAGTACTGCTGATAAAGGAAAACCGAAGCTATAAATATTACCGTCCTGTCATTTGCAGAGCACTAAATTTAGCTCCAGCGGCTTCAGCACAGCATGGATCTGAAAATATCAGCGTATTACTCAGCGTAATCCTGCAGCAGCAGCGATGTTATCAAGTTTCAGACCAGAGTGGAAAAAAAGGGCGACAAACAGTCTGCCGGAGCAGACGGAAAGTAGAATGAGATGAATGAAACATGCGCCCTGGGTGATTTTCTTTCCCAGATTTCTGCTTAACACCTTCCAAATAAATGCGCTGATAGTGGATCGTGTCCGTTCTGAACTGAACTAAAGAAGCGCTGTAAGTGTTGGCCCTCTGTTCAGATCTGAGGCTCAGACATAGAAATAGAGAATAAATATTAAGCATGAATTTTTCGGTGTGAGACGGCGACTTTTTTTTTTTAAGTAGAAACAAATACAGGTTGTTAAGTTTTTCCTCTTTTCGTAACTTGTTGAACTTTTTTTATTTGTTCATTTTTTTGGAAAAATTGAAGGTGATGCTGCCGAGGCAAAACAACAAACCTTTTATTTAATTTTGAGACTTGGTGTGATTTATTCTTGCAAAGCAAATCGTTTCTGTTTTTATGAAAGTAATCCAGTCTACATCTTTGAAATGAGTTTTTAGTGAAAAGTTGAAATGTTTGGGATGAAGGTTTGTCCAGAGTGCAAACAGAAGAGCTTTTCGTTTTTGTCTGCTAAATGCATTCTTGAGTAATTAAAAAAGTAAAAAGTTGAATCAATCTTCAAAACAGCGGAAAATGCCAAAAATTTATTTATTTAATAGAATTTCTTCTATGATTCTCAAAATCATAATAACAAATTCTAAATATAGAGTAAATAAGAATAAGAAAAAAATGATCCACACTCCGGTTATGTCAATACATCTGTTGGCCTTATCAGCGGTTTCTGTTCAAAACTCCTGTCTCCTGTTGCATCGGTTCATTTGTAAAGCAAAAATGCATGCCCCACTTGTGATTCGCACAAAAGTAAAGCAGCCTGCAGTGTTTTGTGGTCTGAGGGTGTACCGGCTGCTCTTAAAGAGAATCATTATCGGTGACGAGACTCAGATTCATCACTACGAGCCTGAGAGTAAACGGCAGAGTATGGACCAGAAACATCCTCAATCACCAACCGAGGAAAAGTTCAAAAGCCGACTATCAGCTGGAAAATTTATCAATAGTTACAGTTTTCCGGGATTCTCGAGGGCCAGAAGTATTGGAACATCATCAGGGAAAAAGTTCAACAATCAACAGTGCTCGTTACAGTGGGAGGCTTATTAAAGAGCTGAAGACTAAACTTCGGATTAAACTCAGAGGACTGCTATCCAAGGGTATCGTAATCCTGCATGACGTCTGCGCACTTCTGCCATCACTGTCGACACTTTGCAAAACTTTTCTATTTTTCAATTTCTATTGATTCTATTGAAATTGTTAGTATTAAAATAAATTCTACAGCTGGGTGCGGATAATTTGCCTCACCCTCATATGTACATAAAAATAATAATAATTTGGAGTCATTGTGCCAATACATGATGGCTTTGATCTTTACAAAATACCCTCACAAACCTTTAGTCTCCTTTACGTACTCATGTTACACAACATTACAGGAGAAAAACTGCCATCTGTCCAGTTCTGATGAAGACGTCATTTACAGTGGCATCTGGAGTTGCCTATAAAGGGTAAAAAATACCCTAGGGAGAGGACACCACGCTCTAGACACTAAACCGATTTGACAGACAGCCAGGACAGCTTCCATTGGATGCTGTTAATGTATACAAACGACGAAAGCTCTTTTAAATTCCACGTCTATGATATACAGTAGGTCATACATGGGTCATGTTTCTCCTGTAAGCAATACTTTGCTTTTGATGTTAATGTGCAGTAAAGGGCAGCGAAGATCTTTTGAGCTCTGAAAGAAAAAAAATCAAACAATGTTTACTATTTGGGGTCGGGCGAAATAGATCCTATACTGAAGAAATAGAAAGCCTTTAAAGAAGACCAAGAACTAAAACGTGGAGGACGAATAAAACACTTCTGCATTCATTCTGTTCACTACAAATACAGCAAAGAATTTAAAACTCTTTAGAAAATTAGAAATCTCAAGGAAGACAGCCATTCAAGTGGAAATAGTCTAATTGTAATTTAGGGATCATTATTTACCGATTATCTAAACGAGCTGCATCCATTTGCTGTTTTAGGCCTAATAAATGGATTCAAAACTAACAATGGAAGATTAATTAAAACTGCAAGACATGATTCATTCAATAGAGAAGCTGCTTTTGAATTTCACAGCATTTGAAAATACTTTTATTATAATTTCATAATAGTGTAGGCACATTTGATTGTATTCAATTAAATATTTTAAATAATTAAATACTTAATTAAACATTTTCCTTTGATTCAATGTCTAATTCCGGGCCACTCACTCACTCATCTTCTATACCACTTCATCCTGTATTCAGGGTCACAGGGACCTGGAGCCTATCCCAGGAGGCTTAGGGCACAAGGCGGGGTACACATCTATCACAGGGCACACACACTCAATCAGACACTACAGGCAACTGGGAACGCCAATTAGCCTCACCTGCATGGCTTTGGACTGTGGGAGGAAACCGGAGTACCCGGAGAAAACCCACCAAGCATAGGGAGAATATACAAACTCTATGCACACAGAGACGGGAATCGAGCCTGGCCGGGAATCGAACCCGGACCCTGGAGGTGCAAGGCCACAGTGCTAACCACTAAACCACCGTAAGTCTTTCATAATTGTTGTTCTGGATCATAGAGGTTGCAATTTGATTGGCTGTTGGAATGCCTATGTATATGCATTGTCACTTAAAGAACCTTTTCCTTGCCCTCGTGTCCTTTAAAAGAACTGCTTAACATTGCTTAAGGTGTAAATGTGATTTTGGTGTAAAACAGAAAAAAGTTCAACGTTCTATTCCTGTTAAACCAGGCGGTTCATGACCACTGCATGTGTAGTAATGAGTTACCAAACGTTCTAGTAAGAGCTAGACAGCTGTGAAATTATGCATATGTAATCATTTATACTAATAAATAATCATTAATACACAGTAAAACGTTTAAACGGTGCAAACATTTTATAACAGGTTGTACATCTGTAAATGACGAGGTGGCCCGGGGCTCGCTGCAGTCGTTCCAGTGAACATTAAGTGATCTTTGAAAATCGACGGAAGAGATGCATCTGTGTGTGAACTGTACACACAATCATTCGCCAACACCACTCGCACATTACAGGAACTCGGCTGGGATTTATTAGCACATTCTCTCGTACAGTTTCTACCGTGATCAGTGTTTTAGGGGATTATATAGAGAAATAAAGGGAGTTTATACTCTCATAACTGTGTTCTATTATTCTGCACAATCAAAACTCACGGCTTACTAAACCGGGACAATCATAAGCCAAGACCTGGATGTTTTATGCTGCCGAAAATCCCATACTCGCTAACCGAGTCTTCTACTGAAACCTTTCTATCTTCAGCAGGCCCATGCTCAATTATACACCACTTCAACCTGACTAGCACATTTCTGACCTCATTCACCGCTCCATTTAACATCTAGCGTAGGTACAGCATTTATTCCACCCTCTTTGTGGTGTGCATACACACACTTCTAAATGCAAGTGCACATCTCTTAACTCTAGTTGGAGAGATCTCACTATTTGATGGTTTAGTGATGGATCGGACACTGGTGCCAGTCTCATAGTGTATACAATACACACAATCTATTTTGCTTGATACATTTCCTAAAGCTATTCACTAAACCCATCTGCAAGGGAGTGGTTTTGCATGAAAGAGAAACATGGATTTTTTTTTTTCCTGGAACATCTTTTGTCCAGGGATTCAGTTCATCTCAGCAGGCTTAATGTGACACGTGTAATTCCACGTCAGTGAGGGCAATCATAGCTGTATTTTGTTGTTCACTTCAGGTGATAATAGAGCTAAAATGATACTCCAGATGAGAGGTTGATCATTACATAGAGAAGTGAAAAGACACACACACACACACTGGACACACAGACGCAAACCTTCCTCTAAACAGAGCAATTTTCAGCCTCATTTTGGCCAAGTGAACAAAAGCCTCTTAATCTTGATGCAAATGTTTTAAAAGATCCTTTCCAACACTTGTCAATATAAAACATTAAGTTTGTCTGAAATCCAATAGGAATTATATTGTTTCTTTGCCACATTAATGCTCAATAATGATCCACAATCATCAGTCATCTCTTTCTCACGGTAACACTCCTTATAACACACATTACATTGCCTTAAAATGAAAAGCTTTTGCAGCAAAATTCTAAAATTCTGTATTTCATTCAAGGTTTCTCTGCAGGGTTGCTGGGTTTAAAACTTGAAATTTAGGTTTCTTTGCAGGGTTTCTAAGGTTAGGAGCTTAAAAAGCAGGTTCCTCTGCAGGGTTACTGGGTTTAGGAGCTTGAGGTAAGGTTCCTCTGGATTGTGGCTGGATTTATAGACTAAAACTCAGGTTCCTTTGCAGGGTTGCTGCATTTAGGTGCCTAAAATGAGGTTCCTCAGCGGGGTTGCTGAGGTTAGAATCTTAAAACCAGGTTTTTCTGTGGTGCTGCTTATTTTAGAATATTAAAACCAGGTTTTTCTGCAGGATTGCTGGGTTTAGGAGCCTAAAATGAGGTTCCTCTGCAGGGCTGCTGTGTTAATGAGCTTGAGATAAGGTTCCTCTTGATTGGTGCTGGGTTTATAAGCTAAAACCAGGTTCTACTTTCCTTTTTACGGCTGAGTTTAGGATCTTAAAACCAGGTTCCTTTTCAGGGTTGCCGGGTTAAGGAGCTTAAAATGCAGGTTCCTCTGCAGGGCTGCTGGGTTAAGAAGGTTAGCAGCCTCCTTAACCCAGCAACCTGGCAGGGGAACCTGGTTTCCTGCTGGGTTTATAAGCTAAAACCCATGTTCCCCTGCAGGGTTGCTGATTTTAGGAGATTAAAACAATGTTCCTCTGCAGGGTTGCTCGGCTTAGTAGTTGTTTAGGTTTAGGGTTGGCTTTATTATAGGCTAAAGTCTATCTTAAATCATGTTTCCTTTAGAGAAATAAATGAGGAGAACTGATTAAAAGATTAATGTTAATATGCGAATGAAGCCCTTAAGATAATGGATTTTGGATCTTATACTGTATATCACTTATCCACTTATCACTTTCCTTTTCACGGTTGCTGATTGTATGAGATTCACAATCTGGGCAGCCTCTGAACAGAGCTCTTATGAATGACTCAACTCTTTTGTCCACCAGATAGCTCTCTTCTATTTTTCTGACAGCTGCCAACCAGGAAAGTTGAAGGCTAACACATGGTTCTTTCAAGCTATTGCAACTGCCGATCATGCTGTATCATAGGGCAGGGTAACACAAACTTAAAGGAGAGCACTATCTGCCCTCCTCCATATACATGAGCTCACAGATTGGCTCAGATTAAAATTGAATTGAGAGGTGGAATTGAGACAATGCCACCTTTCACATCTGAGAGAATGGCATCACCGGGATTTAAACTTATGACCTCCTGGTGTTAAAGCTAAAGCTCACTTTACCCTGCCTTCATCCCTCATTTGCAAGTTGAGGTGGCATGGACACCTTACATGGATAGTTTCCCTCTGGTTGGTTCCAGGTAGAGCTGTATCAGGACAGAGACACCAAGGAAAACTCTCAGTGGACCTTCTTATCTCACAGAGGCTTTGAGGACATCTGGGCTCCCTGAGGATAAACCGAGAAAAGGAAATGAATTAATGAGAACAGATTGTTTTTAGGATTGGCAGTGGGACACCTCCACCTGCTCATACTAATTTTAAACGACGCTTCTGTTAAATATATACTTATGCAAAATGGTTGAAATAGTTCCAAGTCCCACTCACTCATTCTCCAGCGTTCTTATCCTGTACAGTATCACGGGAAGCCTTGTACCTATCCCAGAGGACTCGGGACACTAGGCAGGATATACCCGGGACAGGTTCTTAATTCTTTGTAGAAGCATACATACTCATTCACAGGTGATTTGGAAACAGCAAATTAGCCTAGTGTACATGTTTTTGGACTGGAGGAAACCAGAGTGCCCAGAGGGAACCCAACAAGAACAGAGAGGACAAGTGAGAAACGAACGCTCGGCCTCGGTGTAAATTTTCAGTGGACACGTGAAAAAATAATATTACATTATGGTGATCCTGAACCGATCACAATATGAATAGGGTTAAAAGACCATGCATTTATGTGACAAATACAATTTGAATTTGATTATCATTATGGTGTTATTCTGCACTGGTATTTAAAAAAATTAAAGAGAAAGTGAAGAAGAAGAGAAAGGTGTTTAATAATCTACTCTACCGAAGACAGATTCATTACAGTCTGTCAGAGGATTCTGTTTTCTATTAGAACTATCTATCTAGTAGCATTATCCTCTAATATGATACATAGACAATCAACAGCGCTGTTGAATGCTTAGTCAGTAGGTGTTGATTTGTTTTCTGTAACAGCAGCTCTGACAGTGTGTTGTTCTGGCTTTAGGTCATATTAGATTTGCTCACGTTGCAAAATGTGCAATCTTGCATTGGAAAATGTTGCTTTAAAAGAGTCAGACACACACCAGTCCTGAGTATCAGCCTCGTGTCACTTCCTGTGGATTAGCTAATTTATACAAACATCAGTTAAAGATGTTAAATGAAATGGCAGCTGGTGGAAGACGGACCTCCCGCCATGCCGAACTGTCTCTAATGTTTCTCTGGAATAGATTAAAAACAGTACCATCCACCCTGGTGGATCATCCTCATAAGAACTGCTAAGTGACGTGACATTTACTTGATTTATATTATCAGACGTTTGATGGAGCAAGTGAACTGGGTGGAGGATGATGAGTAGAACGTTCTGTTGAATGTCAAGGACGGGAGTAAGACTGTCACACATACTGTATAACCAACAAAAGTTGAATCTAGCAAAAGAAAAAAAGGAGGTTAGGATCGACTTGTGGCATTTACTCTCCCAAAACAATCTTTTTAAAAGCTTTTTCTTGGCCTGACATCAAAAAGTTGAACAAGCCACATGATCAGTAAGAATGAAACTTTCGAGAGAGTTCAGCCCTTGTTATTATAAGTTCAATTTCAGTGTGGAATTGAGAAGAGATTGGGTGCACACACTACGCAGAAGGGAAAATCCTGCTCCGCAATGTTTTAGGATTTGCTAGAAGAATTCAACCGATATCGGTTTAAAACCTACAACCCACCAACAAATCCGTTCCGATCATACGGACCTGTCTAGTCGGTAAGACGTCTTGCTCGGAAAACATCATCATGCTTATCATGCTTCAGAATAGTTTAAGTGCATCCGTTTATGTTTGAAATGAACTGCATGGCTAATGAGGTGCCTGGGAAAAAAAAAATATTAAAAGATCTCCTTCTCCCATCAGGCATGATGTCTCAGTGAAGAATTGCCCCCCGTTTTAATCATTCTGACGTGCATTTATAATGTCCCTTCTTCTCGAATGATAAACTAGCCTTTAGCTTTCAATTTATTGTTCTTAATATTAACTTTAAATTGCTTTTAAATTTGAGACTGGCAGCTTTAATGGAGAACAAATTATATCTTCAAGTACAAATGCATTTCGTATGACGTTATCTGATAAAGCATAATGTGTTTCTCTCTCTCTCTCTCTCTCTAAGTAGAGGTTGCTTTAAAAGCATTTTAATTATTTTGAAGAAAATATATTTAAGCAAGCACTCCTAATACATATCTAGTGCAGCTTTTTAATCACATAAACCTCTAAATGAGACCATATTGTAAAGTTTATTGTACCTGTTACACTTTGGATTTAGTGTAAATCTGCACTTTTGTACTGCTGATTCCATCATGTTGAGTATTTTCGGCGTGATCACCCCAGTTTTCCCTGATTGAGACGATAAAGGACTCATAATCTGGATTATCAGTTAAATAAGACTTGAGAAAGACTTGCTGGATGCAAACTGGTGGGGTTTACAAAAGAAAAGACCTTAAGATGTAATCCATGCCCACTTCCAGTTTAAATATGAATACTGAAAGTGTGTGTGTGTGTGTGTGTGTGTGTGTATGCCTTGGCCTTTGTGTTGCTTTCCAAAAACTGATTCAGGCAGGCAGCACAATTTTTCTGACAGAGCAACAGAAAGTTATTCACCCAGCTCTACAGCCTCAGGAAATATAACAATGTTCCATTTGGGGTTTACAAACCCAACAAATGTGTGTTGTGTCCTTGAAAGCATTGCCGTCAGATAACAGATTTTCTGCAGCAGATGAATCACTTGGACTGAAACCCAAAAGTGAGCTTTTCATTCCCAGAAAAATCATTTTGTCCAGCAAATCTTTTTCTTCTGCTGTTCTCGATGTGAAACGGCCCCACAGTCACACTGTATGTATAACTGAACTTCAAATTTTGTCGAATATTCATTTTAAATTTGAACTAAGATCAGCTGCCTTTTATGAGAGCAAAACCTCCCTTTATTTCTCTACATCAGGGGTCTCCAAACCCAGTCCTGGACCCTGGAGGGTCAGTGTCCAACACAGTTTGGTGATTCTTCTTCTTAAACACGGCTGATTTAACTAATCTGTTAATTACTAGGTTCAGTGGATGTGTTTAGGTGTTGGTGAATTACAAACTGTGCTGGTCACTGGCCCTCCAGGACTGGATTTGGAGACCCCTGCTTTATATAATCCCCGGCTACACAAATGGACTTATCCCAGGTGCTTGGATGCCATCAAGATAAAAGGTTTTCCGAGGCCATGATCAGACTGCCTGCTTCACTTCTGAAACACCGGCCCCCCAAGAACTCCTTAAATGACCAAAACATGGAAATGACTTGAAGTGAGGTCAGAACTATACAGGGAAAATGGCAATAACTCCCAGTCGAGTTCCTGTAATGTACAGGTTGGTGTTGGCCAATGTTTGTGTCTACAGTTTCAACAGACAGATGCATCTCTTCTGTAAGTTCCCAGCAAATTATCAGTTGATTTTCAAGGATCAGGTGTTCCACTCATCGCAGGAACGACTGAAGTGGGCTCTGATCCACCTCGCCCGGGATTCAGGAATTGGTTTTATGCCTTCACTCGCGAGAAGTTTTATCACAAATCCCATATTATAGGGAGAATTAGGTGACTTCAGTCTCCAAAAGGGAAGATTTGCTTCCATTCCTGATCAATCTACCTGTTTTTACTTTTATCACCTTTATCTCTGGCTGAGGAAAGAGCACTGATTATTTCATTTCATACGTAGTAAAGCATTTAACCAATCGAACCTTTAGATGAGACTATACTCTTGTCACCAATTATAACACAGAAGGATGGAAAAATGCATCTTCTACTTCTTTATCTGCGATATTTTTTTAGCAGTTTAAAGACTTTACAGCAATAAGAATCACTTTGTGCATGTCATAAAAGTTATATTCTTGTGTGGAATTGACCACCGTGCCACGAGATGTAATAATGAAATGCAAGAAAGTGCTTTTTTACATGTACGGAGCACAAGCTTCCTGTTTAGAGATAACGTGGGTTTATTTATTGGATCTGGGATCTGGATCGGGGCTTCGGAAGCTGAAAATAACTTTACACTTTTGTGTCTTTTAACTTAATTCTCTCTCGTTTCCTTTCAGTTTTCTTCTTTTCTTTTATTCATTTTTTTACCTTGGTTTGAGAGCACACTTATTGCATCGCATGCTCTCTCTCTCTCTCTCTCTCTCTCTCTCTCTCTCTCTCTTAATGGAGACTCTTAACGTCTGCTTTTCTTTGTCTTCAATCTTCAACTTGACTTTGACCCTCTTACCAGAGTGACATACTTTCTACCTGGTGCTACCTAATGATCGAACATGCATGCCGGTTTCCAGGGACCTAAACAGAACAAGTCCTGGACTACACCGGCAAATTGCTGACACGTTATGGAAAATCTCTGTGGAGTTCGAGGAAGGCAGAGTGCAAAACCATTACATTTTGAGTAATATAGAAAAATATAGCGTTTTTGTTTTTTTGCTTGACCATTGTGTCAGGCAAACGGTGTCAGCATATGTGGGCCTGACAGCAAAGGTAGAATTTTCAATCTAACAGAAGTGTTTGCACAAATCAAAGCACTCAACTTGTCAAGAACAGATCTAACAGTCTGAAGGCTTTTGGGAACTGTTGGTTCGTTGCAAACCCTTCTGTCAGTTGTCGGCACAACCCTATATTACGCTATTTCTGCAAAACTACACGGTTTTCTCATGGATCTCAAAGATTATGATTCTTAATATTACCAAATACGCTTCTGAAAGATCAGTGAAGAACAGTTCTTCTCTGTGATTGCAGTAATTGCAAAAATAAAAAATCCCTTTATTTCACCCTCAGCCTGAGGTCTCACACCTTCCCTGTCAATGTATTATCTATAAAAGAGGAAGAATGTGTTTAAAATGGAAGCGAACACATAAAATGTTCCTAATTGGTGGGTCCAGAGCGCAATATGTCATCTAAAGGGCGATCTCAGCAGCAGGTGGTGAAGTATTAATTAATGCGGTGTGATTCCTTTAACCTTTATCAAATTCATGCTTTTCTAGGGCTTATTTAAGAGCCATAAAAATAGGTGGTTTTTCTAATCGTGCAGTCTGTTCATACACCCCTGCTGTCTCTGCCTTACGTCCCAAATCTCCCTAAGCCTCAGCATGTCTGCCGCAGCGTCCCTCTGTCATGCGGACCCGACCATATGCAGCCTCTGGGAGACCGGAGGCGGAAATCAGCGTGACGTCGTCTCGGGTCACTACAGTCTTGGGGGTTTCATGAACAGCACTTGGACGAATATTTCAAATCGGTGGAAAGCAGAAAATGACATTTGAAAGGATTCAAAATACTATCTAACAGGCCGCGGAGCCAGGAGAATGACCATTAAAGCTTGTGAGGGATCAAACGTTCTGTGGAATGAAAATATTTGAGTGTTCTGTTCAAGATCACACAGAATATGTGTAAGTGAACACTTCATCATTTACAGCCTGGAGTCCTTCAAAGGGTGGGGAAAGTCCTGAATGAATGATGTGGTCGGGATAAAACGTGTCTGCGATTGACGTGTAATAACGTTACTATTGGCATAGCTTCACAGGTAATGGGTCTCATTTATCAATTTTTTAATTATGAAACTTTTTTTGAATTTTTTTTTTACCAAATCTAACTACAAAACAGGACTTTTGTTTGTGCAGTAAAAACTCCCATTATTTCTCTATATATTCCCTGATACACTGATGCCCGTATTCCAGTGTTTCACTAGTGCTTAGGCACCATCAAGGTAGAAAGTTTTCTCAGGAGCCATGATCGGACTGCCCTTCTTCATGTCTGAAACGCTGGCCTCCCAGGAACTCCTTTAATGACTCAAACATGGAGCGACAGTACATATAGGACTGAAAAGAGACTCATCACCACTGTACTGTGCTTGAAATCTACTGAAAATGTCAATTGGATTTTAATCCTTCATCCACAAAAAATTCACAAACCAGTTTGACTTGAATGCCCCTCGTAAATACTAAACTATTTTATACTCACATACTCAAATGCCTCAGTATCTCACACAGGCATGTTCACAGATTAGCTGATATACATTTAACTACAAATCTCATTAAAGCCTTAAAGTTCACAGAGAGCTCATAAATACCTGCAGTAGATTTTTATCTTCCGTTTAAATTAACAACAGTTCATTTTTAAAAAAATCTTCTTTTCCATTTGAGTTTTTTCCCCCTCGAGTTGTCCCATATGTTGTCTTTACGTCTGCTGCCACAAAAAGGGGGATTGTAGGCTAAATAGTAATCAGGGCATCACTGTGTCTTTTTCTGTAACCTGTTATCTTCAGTTCACACGGCTCCAGTAATTTCCCGGGGAACTGAATTGTCAGAGACCTTTTCTCAGACGAGTCAACCTTCTTGACATTTTGACACGTCTTCACCTTTCCTGATTAACAGTTAGCACTGAATTCCCATTTAACAGGGGCGTATGCATTCATCAGGGGTTTTGTCTTTCCACTGCTGGGCTTCTTTTAATAGCTTAATGAAGGGTGACAGCTTGTGGGTGGGAGAGGTTTCAGAAGCAGAATCTGTACTCATCTGTGTATGAAACACACATTATTCTACTCATGAGTGACATTTCACCAAAGCAATAACATGCCTATACATATATATATATATATATATATATATATATATATATATATATATATATAAGATAAGATAAGATAAGATAAGATAAGATAAGATAAGATAAACCTTTATAAGAAATTTGTTTTGCCACGGCAGCAAGTGGACAGTACAAAGTTAAATATATATATATATATATGGAATAATGGGTACAGCATGGATATAAGATTCTGAGATCCTGGATTTTTGATTTTCAATAGCTATGAGTCATAAATTTGAAATTAAAAAAGCTTAAAATATTTCCTTTTGCTTGTAATAAATCTAGAATATTTTGGACTTTTTTAATTAAATTATGAGGAAATAAAAATTCCACATAATTGTCACAAATACCTGTGACCTTACTTCTGCAAACTAACAAAAAAAAAACACCTAAGAGAAAGTATAAAATAATGCCTCCCTTTCTGGATGACTTTTTGGGGGGCTTAGAATTTTTTTAGGTTTGTTTCAGTTGGGCCAAAAATTTGCTGAAACACGGCAGATGTATTGAAGACAGCTGAGCAAAAGGAATTTTTTGTATACTGTACACTGGAACTCAACAGCTCTCATTCTACGTGGAAATATATTCACCAAAGAAAGACGTAGTGAATGCACCCTTAAGTATCATGAACTGAAAGAAATAGACGCACAAAAAGTTGCTTCTGACTGTTCTTTTATAAAGTACAGCAGGAACACAAGATATACATACATACAGTATATTTGTGCAGCGTCCTGCCTTGCATGGTTTATAACATCTCCTGTGTGGCCCGTCATTCCTCTGCCACATTTGTGTAAATAAACCCACTTTATTATGGTTACCTGATTGGCCTCGAAACTCTGAAGCGTGTGTGTTCTGCAAATAAAATGGCTTCTAGAAATAGGCATTGCAGAAATCCTATGCCGGCGCTGCAGCTGATTCCTGGAGGGTGAAATTGCTCACTGGGTGTCTGTCTATATGTCTGTCTACATCTATACACTAGGGTTGTATGATGGATACTTGAGTCTTAAGGTAGAATGTCTTAAGGGCAGATGAGCAACAGATGTTCTCTGTTTTGTGCCAGAATTCAGTAGGAAGAAGAAAACCACCAGGTGTAAGTATATATTTTTTTTGTTTATATGGCTGTAATAACAAAGTAAAAAAAAAAAAAAGTTGACTGATGATTTAAAAAGTAGCCCACGGGTGCTGTATGTACAAACCTTTTATTGAGAATGTGGCAATTTTGCCTCTATGTTATGAAGCCAGGCTAAAATCCCAGACCGTGCAATATTTTTACTAATGCTTCCCACATGGACATAAGGAGTCCAAAAATTCACAAAGTGTCACCTAATTGAACGCCAATCTAAGATATTAATCTTTGGGATTCTGCAATTTGTTACAGTAAGATGGATAAGCCGAACAAGGATGTTGATGTTATCTCACTGCTATTTTTAGCATGTCACTCTGATTTCTGAATTGTAAAAACTCAGTTTCTAAAACGGGCTGCCATGATTGCTATGCACAGGAGTAACTTGGGGACTGAAACACGACAGTAATGTATGCAAAAATGAGTAGTATCAAGCTGCACCTGCACCATTTCCCACGTGGCATGAATAAGTCACTGGAACTATTTTCTGTCTTCCTTCCAAAATAACAGACATGCATTTTCAGTGATTAGTAAGACGCCAAATAGAAAAACCCAGACTTGACAGACTTGGGTGTTTACTATGGCAGATTTTAAAATAAAAAAAAAAAAAAAAAAACGCTACAGGTGTATATTTGAATGGTGCATCTTTATTAAGAATTGTATTTTAGCCTTGGTGGATCTGGCATAATGGGAACACTGGCTGTGTGGTGGGAATACACCCTGAGTGGACCACAGGTTCAGCACAGGGAATCATGCATAATACACATGCACATGCTTATTTACACCTAATTCCAATATACAGTAGCCATGTTTCTCGAAGAAGCTTAAGAACTTAAAGGAAACCCACACAGATACTAAAAAAATATTTTTAGGGTGGATAAAAATTTACACCAGATGCCTAACTTTACTGTGCATTACTTAACATGTAAAAGTACAAGCTGTAAAACACAATCGAGTAAAAGGTACCATGTGTAGAAGTCTCATAAACTGTTCTCAGTTTATTTAAAGTCACACATGCATTAATCACAGCCTATGGAGGGAAGCCTAAACCTTTATCAGCTTAATAAGAATAAGATAATGACGTTTCTGAGTGTTTATTTTGTCCACAGCTGGATTTCTATAACACCACTGGATCCGACAGACTCCAACAAAAGAAGTGTGCTGAAAGCTTGCGAATTAATCGTCATTAACTCTTTAACTTAATGTCTTCAAGTTGATTGATTACGAGGGTGTTATGATGTGTAGCAGTTTGAGAAAAATATTAACTGTGAGTAATTAAAACAGCATTTATATAATTAGATATTAATTCATAGTCTATTAAAATTTGCCATAAAGAAATCTGAAGTGATTATGTTCAACACTCACGATTTGGAAGTTATGTGATTAAGGTTTGGAAAAGTACCTCTGTAAGTGCACTGCAAATACTAAATACTAAAGTAGAATAAAACATCCCCGGTAAAATATTTGAAAATATTTTCCCCCCAGATTTTACTGTATCTCAGTCTCATGGCCTTCTGATGCATTCTGTAAAGCTTGCATTCTTAAATTCTTACATTTAAATGAATTTCTGAGCAGACTGTTCACAGAGTCTCTGCTCTGAAAGACTGTGGTGCTGGGAGAAATGAACTACTAAGACATTTATCTTTTGCCAGAAGCATCTGTCAGGTATAGCTCATCGATTTATGCTTGTGTGACTGAGCGCTTCATTGTCCCCGTTTATGACATGCGGACACGAGGACCCCTGTGAGATAATGAAGGAACAGGGAGGAAAAAACAGGGAACTGACGCTGACAGTCCTGTCCAAGCCAGACAAAAACAATGCATTCACAGTGGAATAGAAGATCGCATAATGACTAATAAATTAATTCCTCCGAGGCACTGATTGTCAAAATTGTCTCTTTAGTCTACCCACATGTACAAGCAAATAAATGTCAGTTTTAGCGCCCTTGTAACCCTTATGTCTACCTTTTAATGTGGAGTTTATAGGGTGAATAATGTGATATTCAAAAAGCTTGATTAATTTGAACTCTAGGCAGGACATAGACGCGTCATTATACCACTTAATTCTGGGAGACATTCGGTATAATACAGGACGAGTTAGCTATGTTTCTTTGTTCAGGTGCACTTTGTGTGAATGTGTTTATGCCCACTAGTGTACTCTTTTAATAGATTTATTCACTCCTTTTTTTTTTTTACCCCAAAAAGATGTCTGTCCGAAAAACACGCGCAGTCAGAGCGAAAGCCAAATCGTCTAAATCAGCAGGATTGACTGGGATTAATAGACCATGACAGCGTAAGTATTTTGCAGGAGGTTATTTTGTTGAATTGTGATACTCGTTTAAGACTCCTGTTCAGAGAATCAGAGTATTTATTGCTACGTTTGCTTTGGCCGGCCTCGCTTATAGACTTACGTCTGTTTCATCTGGAATTATTATTGTCTGAGATTAATTTAAAAGAGAAATAGTTGCCCTTCGGAACAGAGAAGATTCTTTTAGTGCAAAGGCACTAAATCTACCTGAATTTCAAGGTAAGTCTTGTGCAGTGCTTGAGTAATACAGACCCACTCTATAAAGGTCAGTGCTCCCATTGAAGCTAGATCTATATGGACAGGTCTAGGGAGCGAATTCATACTCGCCAATAAATGGCAAAAGAAAAAAAAAAAGGTTGGCAGAGTCTTCAACTTCAAAGTGTTCAAGGAGGAGTGGTATTGTGCATGGAAAGCTCTTAAAGTGCAAAACATGATGGATGATGGACATACAGTACCAGCCAAAAGTTTGGACACCCCTTTGAATTCCACAGTCTTTCCTGATTTTTATTTCATTCTACATTATAAAACAAACAAAAAGGCATCCAAAATATGCAATAATCTCCTTTGAACAGTTGATATTGTAATGTGTCTGCTACTTATACTCTTTAAAGCCTTTATAACAGCTCTAATCTAAGGTGCTGTTTGTTTAATTGGTTGATTTCTGAGGCTGGTGACTCTAAATGAACTTCTCCTCTGCAGCAGAGTTACGTTTTGGTCTTGCTTTCCTGGGACAGTCTTCATAAGAGACAGTTTCATCATGGAGCTTGATGGGTTTTGCAAATGCACTTGACAATACTGATCGTGCAAGAACTGATCCAGGACAGCTGACCTTCATGTCTTAAAATAAAAACTGACTTCAGGCAGCATGGTGGCATAGTTTCATGGAGTTCTCATTCTCCACATGCTTTGGGTTTCCTTTGGGTACACAGGTTTACTTCCAAAATCCAAATACATGCCTGTTAGGCTAATTGGTTCCCAAATTACCTGTAGTGTGTGTGTGTGTGTGTGTGTGTGTGTGTGTGTGTGTATGCCTTGCGATAATTTTATAGTAAAAAAATCCAGGATTGTTCCAGAATGTAAAAAAAAATATACTAAACAAGAAAACAACACTAGATTAAAAGGTGTGTCCAAACTTTTGACTGGTTACTATAGGCTATCCACACATTATATAAAATCCACACATCAATACTATTCGAAATGATAATGATTTAAAAAATTTAAAACAGTCTTAACTTGAGGCAGGATTCATTCGGTCAATCAGCTGTAATCAGGAATCTTTTTTCCTTGTTCACTCATCATATCGGTTATCCTCCACATGGGAAACATGCACAGAAAGAAAAGATTGATTTCAACAAGGGAGAAATGATCAGATCAAGTTTTTCGATAGCTGATATGTACCTACTGAACGGATTATCAAATATTTACGCTGCCCGTTTCATTATGAAAAAAATATTGAAAATCCATTTTATTCAGGTTGTATCAGGTCAGACTAATCTAATTGAGGTGCTTACATGATGCATTTTTTATTTGGATTGGGATACAGCTAGTGGATTATTAGTGGTGTATTAGGGCCCATGTTAACACAGCTAATGTTTGCTGACATGCTTTACTGTCAGAAACCAAACAGAATTTACTAAAAAAGTTGTTGTTGGTCTTTCGGCTGCTCCCATCATGCTTTTCCTAACGCAACTCCCATTATATCCAGGCTTGGGACCAGTACTGCATCCAGTGGTTGGGGTTTCGGCATTGGCTGGGAAGTAAACCCACCAATGCCCAATATAAATATGTGGTTGTTAGTCTTTCGGCTATTCCCATCTATGGGTCTAATCTGTTTTTTACGCTGGATGCGCTTACTAACGCAACCCTCCCATTTTATCTGATTTGGGACGGGCACTGCATCCAGTTGCTGGGGTTTGGGCCAAAATAGCTTTTTTTAACCAACCAAGACAGTGCTGTGACATGTAGATAATGTAAGTATTATTACCATCACAGTATTATCTCAACAAATCTATCATAAAGAAACAGTAATTCTGGGTCTCTTTATCTCTTGGTTACTTGTTTCCCCCCCACAGTTTAACCTCGCAGTTTTGGACTAAAGAAATAAAACCTTGAGGTATGAAAGCCTCAGGTATCTGAATTATTTTCATCCATGTGACATCAGCGCGGCGGCTGACACACACACACACACAGCCAAGGCTACGCGAATAAATAAAGCACGCAGAGTGACGCGAGCGCGAGCCGCTTTTTTAAAAAGCGCCCGTGTTCGAAAGCACGCGACGCTCCTGCTGCAGTGTTCTGATTGGACGCTGAGATGTCAGCTCGCGCTTGCGGCCAGCCTATGAGAATGCGGCGCATGCGAGTCGCTGGCGGAGTTGAAACAGCGCCGTGGAGGGAGATGCTGCGCTCGCGCGCTCAAGTTCCTCAGCTCGCAGTACGCGCGCGAGGAGAATAACTTAACGGCTTTTTTTTTTCCCCCCTCTGAGGTGTTTTATTCTACTATTTTTTAATAGTATTATTTTATTTTTTGGAGGACGAGGAAACTCATTAGGTGTTATTCCGTCGACGTATTTTTATATTATACTTAAAAAGAAAAAAAAAAAGATATATATACATATACATATATCACCGGTCATGGACGTCTTAAGCTTGGTGATGTTTGTTTCAAGTCTGAGCCTCTTTCTCTCTACCGTAAGTTCTGGTGTATGTGTTTGTATTATAAATACTAATATGTTTCTCTATTTCTAATAACAACTTGTGTTGTTAAATACATATATAAATGTATATTAATGTTTTTATATTGTAATACATGTATAGCCGATAAAAAGCACAAGTGCAGCCTGCTTGTTATCCTAGTCAGCTTGTGCTTCAATTGGGTTGTGTTTGAGTAAACTTAAAATCTAACTTAACAGACAAATAACTGAATAATTGTGGGCTTTTGATAAGTTTATATGTATATATTTTTAGTCCTGTATGAAAATGTTGGGCGGCATGGTGGCATAGTGGTTAGCACTGTCACCTCGCACCTCCAGGGTTTGGGTTCGATTCCCGCCTACAGTCTGTGTGCATGGTGGCTTTCCACCGGGTGCTCCGGTCTCCTCCCACAATCCAAAGACATGCAGATAAGGCTACCTGGTGATCCCGAAGAATGTGTGTGAGTGAGTGTGTGTGCCCTGCGATGGATTGCTGGTGACTTTGGGGAAAAAATATGCTGTGGCTACGACTTACTAAAGCATGGGAACAAGTACTTCTTACGTCTTTGAACAAAATAGCATAATGTGTGATATTGTTGTGTATGAGGCGCAATATAGGGTTAAATCAAACCTCACTCATGCACACACACATGAAACACTGACATACGCATATATGAAACAGTCACACATACATACTGTATATACTACTAACTGCTCAAAGAGCTACATATGAAATGTGCGCACATACACACAAACTCTCTGCGCACACACACCTATGAGATGCGTGCACATACACACACAAACTCTCTGCACACATACACCTATGAGATGCGCGCACATACACACAAACTCTCTGCGCACACACACCCACCTATGAGATGCGTGCACGAACACAAAGAGTACATGATACATGTTTCTCAGTGTAAACTTCCTCCTTACTATCCAATCTAGCATACAAGTCCTCATATGCTCTTTGTTTGGCCTTTGCCACCTCTACCTTCACCTTACGCTGCTCTCCCTGTACTCATGTATACTACCTTCAGTCCTCTCAGTGTCCCACTTCTTCTTTGCTAACCTCTTCCTATGTATACACCTCTGTACTTCCTTGTTCCACCACCAAGTCTCCTTGTCCACTTTGCCCTTTCCTAATAATACACCAAGTACCCTCCTTCCTGTTTCCCTGATCACATTGGCTGTAGTTGTCTAGTCAACTGAAAGCACCTCCTGACCACCCATAGCCTGTCTCAACTTCCTGAAGACTACACAATATTCTTCCCTTTTCAACTTCCACCACTTTGTCCTCTGCTCTGCCTTTGTCCTCTTCACCTTCCTCACCACCAGGGTTATTTTACACGCCACCATTCTGTGCTGTCTGGCTAGACTTTCCCCTACCAATACTTTGCAGTAACTTATCTCTTTCAGATTACAACGTCGACACAAGATGTAATCCACCTGCTCTTACTGTATATCTCACCCTATGTCTCCTCTGGAAGAAAGTATTCACTACTGCCATTTCCATCCTCTTTGCAAAGTCCACCACCATCTGTCCTTCTACATTCCTGTCCTGCACCAATCACTACTCCTTCACTTCTGGGGATGCTCTGCATTACTTCATCTAACTCACCCCAGAATTTCTCCTTCTCTTCCAAATCACATCCTGCCTGTGGGACATAACCACTAATAACATTGAACATCACCCCTTCAATTTTCAGCTTTAGACTCATCATCCTGTCTGATACTCTATTCACCTCTAAAATATTCCTTACAAACTCCTCTTTCAAAATAACTCCTTCTCCATTTCTTTTCCCATCCACACCATGGTAAAACAATTTGAACCCAGATCCTAAGCTTCTAGTCAGAAGCTGTGAGTTATTTATTTACAGAATTACAGGGCAGCGCGAAAAAAAAAAAAAAAAAAACCCACAGTAACTGCTCATGTTAAATCGAAGTGCAATTTGTTCTCAACCAATTAAGCTTCACGATGTGCTAGATTGAAAGCGATCCTGCAGAAATGAGTCTCAAGCTGTTTCATTCACTGTGACAGTCAGAGTTAAGGCTTATGGTTTACATTTTGGTAGACCAAACATTTTCTTATCTTTTTTTTCCTTCATATTTAAACATCAGAACAATCTCAGACATTTAAAATGCAAGAGAGATGCAGTGTTTTCAGAAGCTGGTTGTTATCTTGGACAGATGTCTCATTGTGAAAGGTTTTGCTTTTTAGACTGATAGGATCTTGACATTTATTACCAGAGATTTACTTATCAGAGGATCCTAGCCGCTGCGGGTCGTGTATAGCAATTTATTTCCTTATTTAAAACCTCAATAATTTTATTTTTGAACTGTGTGTACAGTATTTTACCACAGTGCATGGGGAACTAATGCAAAATGATAATATTCTTATTTAAACATGCCTTACACACATGAATCTGCTCATAGCACATACTGTACACTATATAATACACTGAATCTGACTTGGACATGGTGAATATCTATCTTATCTGTCCTTTAAATATAACGCTTAGCATCAAAGGCAGACATACAAGTCAAACCGGGACTTTTGATTGTCCAGAATAACAGAACACTGTTGTAAGAGTATAATTTTTATTTATTCCTCTATATTTATTTTTCTATATAATCCCCTGCAACACTAATGCACTTATCCCAGTGTTTCACACTCTGGCTTCCCAGGAACTCCTTTAATGACCCAAACATGTGGAAATGGTTTGGAGCGAGGTCAGGACAGTACAGGGTGACGCGGCAATAACCTTCAGCCGAGTTCCCGTAACTTGCAAGTGGTGTCTGTAAATAATAGATCGTACAATTTTCACAGACAGATGCGTCTTTTTTGCAAGTTGGTGATGTGTAAGTCCGTCCATTTTCAAGGATCAGGCATTCCACTTGCTGAATGTTTAACAGGATTGTCATTCACAGACCTATGGCCTTCTTTAAAATATTTTCAAGTCTCCTGTAAATATTAGTCACTTTTACACCTTCATCACAAGTTCGTACATTGAGCAGTGACCTACTAAAATGTTGAACAAAAAGCCGATAGACACCAAATATACCAGAGGGCATGGGTGTTCTTAACAGGGATACATCTCAATAATTTATTATTTTGCTGTACCAATTCCTGTCATGAAAATAAACCAAAAAGAAATATTGCAAACAATCTCTCAACCATAACATTCATGATAATAGTGTAGGTTTTAAAAAATTGCTATTTCTTTGTCATATGATGGCTTAATAACTGAATGCTTGCATTGTCATTGGAGAGCGTTTTTTTGTGTTGCGTGTTGCTTTACTCTGATAGGAAGCCAGGTGATCACTCAACAAGTGTTGGTAATGATAAAAGGTGCAACTGATTAGACAATTAACCTGAGCCTTTAGATGGATGCGATTTTGTTGAGTTGTGCCGCAATAGTGTAATCGCCTGAGCTCTGATTACTCTTTGTTTTATGTGAGTATCTACCTAGATAGAATGAGTTTCTTTAAATTGCCTGTAGACGTGAGAGAGTGAGTGTGCAGATGCATTGCCTTCCCAATGACTTGAATGCAGTGCTTTAAAAATAAGCAAATACCGCCTGTCTGTGTTTATAGGACCTTACACATATGCACTTGGTTCTGGATAAATATTAGATTATCCACCTGATTGCACTATTGTACCGTGCATCATTGGTCTTTAGGTACTCTCTTTTGTTAAGTATTTATCTACCTTCTTTTTGTATTAATCTATTAATTAATCAGAAACAAAGTATTAACCTATGCCATAAGTCAGAAGGTTCTGGTTTCTCTGAATTAAAGGTACAGTACTGTGCAAAAGTCTTGAGCTCCCCCCTCCAATTTCTTCATATTAAATTAAATTAAAGAAACAGAAACAAAGGTTTTACTGTGACAGTTAAAAAACTGGTTACACTTTAAAAATTGGTTGTTTATATAACAACCTCAGCAGCAACCTTATTTCCCCTCTCATCTGTTCCAACCAGTCAGCATTCAGCAACAGGAGTAGAGATGTAAGAAAAAATAGTTTTTTTGATACATATTTATAAATCGTGATTCTTTCATGTATCACCACACTGACTACAAAGTCAGAAGAATTGGTTGGTTTCAGTTTGATTAGCCATAATCGGTGAGCAGTTGATCAGTCTCAGATATAAACAATTCTGTCCCGAGCTTCTGTAAGAAGCTTCAGAGTGGCGCAACAGAAATACATTTTTAACGCGCTACATTGTCAAAAATGATGTGTTAAAAGCATCCGATTGGCCTTTCTCTCCAAACTTTGTGAGTCAATTAGTCTTAAATTCACTTAATACACACGTGTATACCAATCTTAAAACATGGCAAGCGCAAATTAGTCTTGTGCGGTACTGTAGAAGCACTGCATGTCCAAGCCACTCAACCCGCGCGCTCGCTGTCAAGTTGAGTTTTGAGACTTTGGAGGCATTTGAGACGGTAAAACGTCACAGTGTCTTCATAATCCTAGAGGTGGAACTATTTACACATTTTTACCCTATGCGGTTAGAGTTAATTATTTGCTAAGTTTTTTTATATATATAATAATTTCATATAAATCAGTTAAATGTTAGTCTCTTGTACTGTTAGTTTTTTTGTATTGTTTAATTGAAAACAAATAATTAATCAACTTTTTTCAAAGGTTTAACATTGTAACAAAATCGGGGAAATTTAATAACAAATCAGGACATTTATAAAATCCTGACACTTACAGAATTGCAATTTTAATTGAATCAGCACAGAGGTATCTTGTTTACATTGTATCCAAATGTGACTGGTGATTCTCTTCCCTAATCACCCGTATACTAATCACCGGTCAGATCATCTGTCATCGTCTGCACCTCACTGGTTCATGCCTTTTTATGCCTAAGTGATTCATAGGTCATAATGTGGCTTTAAAATTAGAGCCAAAAAAGTCATACAGGAAGCCTGAAGAACTATTCCTCAAGACCTCATAAAAAATACAAGAAGGTCTGGCTCTTTGGAAGCAAAATATGAAGAAATATGGAGGGGGAGGGACGGAATTAAAACTTTTGTACTGTACTGTATATACACACCGTCGAACACATGAGTGGTTCAGATTTTCTGCTAATGATCAAAAGATGTAAAGTTAAGTGATCTAAAATATTCAGGATGTCTTTATGACAAGGAACAGACAACAATCATGTGTAGTTTATGTCGCACAGTCATAACGTGCCCTGGTGAGTGCTTTCACACTCAATTAATCACATTATAAAATATTCATGAATTAAATAGCAACAACCAGGTCAATCAGTAACAGAAGATTTTTCATATTTTTATTAATACACCTAGAGTGGACCTTTCACTTAATTAAGCATTGTAAGCCCTTGCATGCGTAATCATAAGTAAATAAATAAATAAATAAATATGTATGGCAGTTCTTTCTCTGATTACGAGAGAAAGTGAGACAGAGAGAGAGCAACATTATAAATATACGTTGATAAAATGAATAAGGTGTCATCATGAGGGAGCACAGGTCTGTTGTGACTTCAATTCTACGACTGCCGGGTCTTCAAGCAAAACCCTTAAACCCCACATCCGCTCAAGGTTTAGATTTTTCCCCTGTGTGAGCTCTAATTTCATGCTTCAAACTTGTTAGTGTGTAGCAGATCTCATGCATTAAACGAAGTGTGTGTTACTTCCCTAAACCAGTGGTGGTGTTCATCAGAACTTTGAACATGGCTCCACTAGCAGAGTGAGGAAACACAAATAGCATTTACTGATTGATTGATTAATTGATTGATTGATTGATTGATTGATTGATTGGTTCCACAGGAGGGAATTACTCTGGTAATCAAATCACACCCTCAGGTGCTAAAACGTCTACGTACAGGAGCTCTTGCATGTCTCACACACATGAGGCTTACAAATAGATAGACATTTCTCTCTGTCTCTCAGGAATTCTTTACAAACCTCACAAAAATGCATTTGCTTCATGTGTAGCATTTTAATATATTTCCAGGTAATAATAATAAATCTAATAAACAGTCTCATGCCTGCAAGAGTTAGAACTAATAAGGGAAAATATGAAAATGAAAATAACTTTTTTTTTTTTTTTAAACCTACCCCTAACATTTTATCACAGCTATCACAATAATGTGCTTAATTTTTTTTCACTCTGGTGTGATAAACAGACTTTCCCTCTTGTTGCCAGGCAATATTCTTCTTGTGGATATTTCTCTATAATAAGAAGCCGTCGAAAATATGTGCCCAATTATTGCTTTCTTGTTAACAAAACACAAATAATGCCCCCCTTAAAAAAAAAAAAGCCGGGGGGATTAAATAAGTTGCAGCACAGGGTGGGTTATGGTTTAAAGCACAATTATGCAGAATGAACTACACTAACTGTGCTGTTACGTCATAAATATTGTGACAAATCCTACTCTGTATGCTTTCCTCCTTCTTTTCTTCATAATTCCACCATTATCAGGACCGTGGTTATGAGAGAAATCAGTTATGTAACATAATTATAATATTCTAGCTGTGAGGTGTGTAACCTGCCGTACGTGTCACTCGGTGCAGCTTTCAATGCAGATCATTATAACTCCACATCCCCAGACTTTCCAGATGTGAGTATGTAGGGAGCTGAGCTTAATTTTAAGTGCAGGATGACCGTGTGTCCTCGAGCCTGAATCGCTTTTTCCTGGGAACGTGTGCACTTTAAGTGATTTCTAATTAGGAAAATATTTTTAATTATACAATCATACAATGAGGCATGACAGCCTTCATACCACACTGCCAGTCAAAACATTTTACTTACTAAACTTAACTTCAAGAAGTATTTTCAGGATGATTTCATATGTAGATCTAATCAGGTTGGTCTAATAAGGCTTTTGGAGTACATAAATTTTATTTTTGGTTCAGCTGTTATAAATACTGTAAGACCTTAAATAAGGGATTTGGTTGATGAACAAGTCCTTAACTTCAAAGATTTAGAGAGTTGAAACACTTCTTGATTTTTGTCCCTCATTTATTTGCTAATAAACTCTAACATTTGAATGCCGGTGTACACTGTATTGCTGAAAGTGTTAGTTTGCCCGCCTTTACATGCATATTTACATTTACATTTAGGCATTTGGCAGATGCTCTTATCCAGAGCGACTTACATTTTTACCTCATTACACATTTGAGCAGTTGAGGGTTAAGGGCCTTGCTCAAGGGCTGATTTGTTAGGTCAGACACTGATGTTGACAAGAAGGCCTGTCTCACAGTCTCCGCTCTAATTTATCCCAAAGGTGTTTTATCAGATTAAAGTCAAGTTCTTCCACACCAAACTTGCTTATCCATGTCTTTACAGGTGTTGCTTTGTGCAGTCGTGCACAGTCATGTTGGAACTGGTGTGGGATTGTTGTTCAGAAGTTGGACCACCTGCTGTAACTTCCAGTTGAAGGAACTCTTAATGCTTCAGCATATCAAGGCATTTTGGACAATTTTATGCTCCCAACTTTGTGGGAACAGTTTGGGAACGGCCCCTTCCTGTTTCAACACGACTGCGTACCACTGCACAAAACAAAGTCCATAAAGACATGGATGAGCGAGTTTCATGTGAAAGAACTTGACTGGCCTGCACAGTAACATCATATTAAACTCTGTGGATTAAGATTTGGATGTTACTCAAGTTCATGTGCATGTGAAGGCAGGCAAGTAAATACTTTCGGCGATGTAGTGTACTAAATAATTATCTCTCGCCCTAAGGAAAGTGTAAAAAGTGTCAGCCACTGCAAGGTATGACATATTAACATATACTGTAATAGCTGATATACTTAATCTTTTTAAAAGATTCCCCTACATATAGTATGTAATTACATGAAATCTACAGGTCATCTGTCTTATTAGCACGTTCTGTTCAAGGCTTCTGTCTCTTCAGTCACTGTGTGAATGTGTTACATCGGTTTATTTGTAACTGTGTTGTGAACAAAAATTTACCTGTTTGGTCCCTTAAAAGCAGCCCTACGAGGATGAAGATTCACTTCTGATGAAAAAATAAAATCAGCAGTGCATTCGTGGCTCGCAGCTCAGCCTAAAACATTTTTTATTGAGGAAATATGAAAGCTTGTCGACAGATGGACAAGGTGTATTGAAAAGCAAGGTCACTGTGTAAAAATGAATTAGAATAAATTCTACATCTAGAGTGCGGATACTTTTTACTCACCCTCGTAACATTGCAGGTTCATAGAGGTCAGTTTATGACCTCAGAATGTTCAGCATAGTTTAATTTAATAAAATTAGGTTTGTTGGTGTTTCTGATCTAGAATTTTAAAAAGACGGGTCTCAGTAATCGACAAAGCTGAAGCCAACACACTTTCCCTAATTAACCTGATTAATCCAAGAGATTTACATGCCTGTGTTTAAAGGCAAGCTGTGTTCATTCATTGAGAAGTCTGATTATCTATCCATTTGTCCATCCTGGATAGTTCTGAGAAAGACAGCGGCAGTTTGTGATCGCATACGTTTTTATGCAGGTATTATACCATATACTACGTATATCTATAAGGAGTACAACAGAATCATTAAGCTGTATTCATTGAGAAGGATAAATGCCTCTCTGGGGCGGCGAGTTTCAGTTTTACAAGATTAAGTTTCTGTCCCTATTTGTATCAGATAAGGTGGGACAAGATGATGTTTTAAATGAGTGTTACAATTTATGTTTGTAATACATTTCATACATTTATGCTGTTACCGATTTATTAAACCGGGTCATGATTTAATTTCGTTTAGGATGCCAACTCCATGATTTAATTCAATCCAGTTCTTTTTGGACGGAAAAAAAGTGAAAGCTGAAAAAACACGTTTCAGTTTTATTTATAAATCATAAACAATGCAACAAATTGTGCATTTATGTCATGAAACAAAATCGCTACATATAGTATGTGTAATATTGAATTATACTACAGACTACTTTGTATTGACAAAAATTAGAGTGCAGCAGATCATAAGACTCAGATTAACACAGATAAGATAATTTTTTGGATGAGCAAAAGGCAACAAATGTACCTTTGTTCTCCTTTTATACCTCAGAACTCAGAGAGCAGTTAAAGCAAGAAACTTTTATTCATGGTCCTAAAAGAAGCAACATTCAGGATATAATTTTTTAAAAATAAAACCTTAAAATAAAATCAGTCAATACTTAATTGTTAAATTAGAGCTGCTCTATATTTTTGTAAAAAAAAATTTTTTACAGTATGATGATGTAGATACTGACTGTTTTTTTTCATTCACTGTTGCTCAAAGCAAGAAGAATGAACTAATATTTTTCTTATGAACAGCAGTGAATAAAATGGCCTGTGTCAACATCATAATCAAAAGTAAAAAGAATTAAATCAACTTGGCACTTGGAGTGTCAGATGTGCCACAAAATTATTATTTATCATCTTTGGCTGGAAAAATCTTTCTGGAATAGTAATAAAAAAAAACCAATAGGCTTATTTTATTAAAAGAATAGTGTTAGTAAAGATGATATTTTTTTATGGAGTAAGTGAGCTTTCAGTATTGCCTAGAAAGGATTTTGTTAGTATGATTTGGCAACCCTGGTTTAGCACATAAGAGTTTGTGAGCCCGGTGAATACAATTTAAGTGTTTTTTTAATCATGTTTAATCATCAAACATTGCAATTAATCTTTGGGGAGGGGTCTGTGTGGATCATGGTTAATCTTCATTTTGTTGAACCAAAAAAACATAATTTGACATAATAAAATATGAATATATCTTTAAATTCCCCCAAAATATGATCAAATAAATTAGAGCCTTCAATACAGGAAAAAACATTGACTGAAATATAACGAGCTTTATTGGAGCACCTGGTTATTTAAATCAGATAAAATGCCGGACTTTCGCTCCTTAATCACAAGTAGTCGTGTTTATAATCTCTAATGTGTGACATCGTTGTGGTCTGGAGCTGTTGTTTAATATTTCACAAGTACACTTAATTCCTGGTCTGTGTTTAAATAGAGCGGCCATGTGACCTGTGTACTTACTATACAGTACATTTGAACTCTATGTGCTGCACAGATTGAGGCTTCTGCTGTACACACACTGCGCTCTCACATTGGATGTATAATGAATAGATTTCACCACAATTTGAAACGCGATATCCACGTCACATTTGTGTATCGCGTGTGTCTCTGGAGCAGTGCTTTTTTTGTTTTCTAAAAGCATGAGATTTTATGTCTGCCTGAAAATCCTGCTTACTTTCGCCCACTTCCTCCTAAATGAAACACAGAGGTGTTGTTCACTAGACTAATTATTACTCACACTTTTCTACTCGTGATGCTGTGCCCAGGTGGAAACGCTCCCTATCGCAAAAAGGGCTGACTTTAATATCTGATGAAAGATATTTTCGCTTTGGGAATGTCCTTATTTTCAATTAATTTTAATAGTTAGAGGTTTATTATGGTTAGTCATTTTATTCTAAATTAAACTAGGAAATCATTTTCTTCTGTTGCTCCCTCGAGCAGGACACTTATCGTAAACTTCTTAGGGTTAAACATTGTGCATGCTGTATTCTGGAACACTTTCAATGGCTTACAGAAGGAACATGTCTCTCTATAATGTCCTAATTTGCAGAGTTAGCGGAGAGAGGAATTCATAATTACGTTAAATTAAGTTTTGGACTGAATTTTGCCATTATTATATACAGTAAGGCTCCTACTTAAAAACATTCAAGTTACAAATTTCCGCAGAATCAAATGGACCACGCGGGGGGTGGGGTGGGGGATGGGGCTCAAGGGGGGGTGGGCGTAATGAGTCAGTCTTCTCAATAAATCCTCAACAAGACAAGAGTTCACAGTCCAATACAGTGGAAAACAGCTCTGAGACAAAATGCCGTCCATTCAAGCTTGCTCTAAACACGTTGTCCTCCCCCTGACATCTACCAGGGTTGTCTTTAAAAAGAGGTTAGATAATCCTGTTGCGGCACCGGGATTCCCCTTGCAATTTAAAGGCACAGTCTTGCGAGGGTATAATGCGGAACCAAAACACCAAACCTGTGTGTGTTTTTTTTTTTTTGGCGTCAAAGGTGTATAAGACTCACCTAGTCTGATTTACGAACGAATCCAACTTACGAACATGCTCCTGAAACGAAACTTGTTCGTAAGTCGGGGACTTACTGTGTATTTATATATACCTCAGGTGTTAAATATAAAAATAAATAGGGTGTCTGTCAGAATGGCACTAACCATGTACATGACTGTGTGTCCCACCTTCCCATGTGTTCAGTGTTCAACTTCAGTCGATATCTTTTTCCTTGTGAATTGTTCCCCAAATATTCTGATTTCGCAGCCCAACATATACTTTGCATCAAGGTGGTCTTTTATAAGCGTGCACTCCAGAGATACCCCCCCCCCCCCCCCCACACACACACACACACACTCTTCAGTGATTCCCCAGTCTGGCCTCCTCTGTTGACATTTTTCTGTGAAGTGCTAAAGGCATTAACACGAAGGCCAGTCAAACAGCTGCATGGTGTAGTCTCAAACATCTGCGTTAACAAACCATCCTATACATGGCTTTACATCGGCGCACCACAGTATGATTTACTTTACGAAGTTATCGAGGGCTCCTTTTTTTTCTGAGTAAAAAAAAAACTAATAAAAAACAAGTAAACTGCAATGGACTGTCAGTATAGAATGTGTGAGAGCTAATTGCAGTAGTAGATAGTAGTGATTAATGATCCTGAATGACGGTTAAAGCCACCGTAGGGCGTGACAGGATCAGTCCAAGCACAGGTCCGAGGGTTAACGTGTACACTAGCACACTATATTAAATTAAGACATAAAATACTTGATTGCGTGATGAGCTTCTGTGACTTTGGCAGTTTTTATAATTACTGCAGAATGACATCTGGATGACATATGTTCTTCCCTACGGTAAGAAAATCGCAGGCTTTTGAGAGACTTGATGAGTCTTGCGTATGCTCTCTCTCTCTCCCAAGTCTGTCTAACTGCCGAAGCCAAACGAGGCTGTGTCTCTGCAGCAGCTAAATGAAGCCTTAAAGATGAAGCAGTGGACAGAGGCAGTGTTTCTCACTCATTCTTCCTCCTTATCTTCCTCCTCCTGCTTCAGGAATATCAGTTATAATCCACGTCTTGGGCTTTGGCAGCAAAAAAAAAAAGTATAAATATTTTGCTGCATGATTCACAGGATTATGAAAGAGATTAATAATTATAGCAGTAGAAATAATCAGCAATGTTCTAGTTATAATTCTCATTAAGTGCAAAACTATTACATAAATGCTGTTATTATAATCGCTGATTCAGAAAGTCAGATTATAATGTTAAAAGATAACGATCTGGTTCCCGATTGAAATCAAACACAACTTAACACTGTGACATCATTGTACGAGTTATTGTTTGGCACATTTTGTTTTGAGTGTGAGGGTTATCCTTGTCTCTCACCCATTGACACACACTTGGATCTTAATATGTAGATAAAAAAAAAAACAAGAGAGAGAGAGATCGATCAAGTCATGACACATGACTAAATGTGAGGATTCACCCTGCATCCTTTTCAGACCATTAAGTAAACAGAAATATCTATAATAGTCCAAGACTTAGACCTATATTACAGTTATGGTCATTTTATTACCCTTGCGCCTAATAGTGTAACGCCGTGTGGTGCATTCTCAAGCAGATTCACAGAGAACTGCAGCTCCTGTTGCTAGGCAATGCCTCCATGCAGGTGACTGGACGAAACGCTCTGCACCTGGCCGCGCCTCTATAAACCTCCCAAATGGCTCGCTCTGCGTGCGGAGATGGTTCTGTGCCAGGTATGAGAGACGCTTCACGCTGCTCTGGTTTAAAAAAGAGAGAGACGTAAAAAAAAGTGTGAAAAAAGTTTATTTCAGTTCAATTTAAATTTATTTGCATAGCACTGTTAACAACAGGTATTGACACAAGCAGTTTTTTTGGAAATAAAAATTCTGCATACACAAAAGTGTTTAAAAGTCTTGAGACCCAATCATTCCTTCATATTAAAATAAATGATGATTACACTAAATAAATGTGAACTAATGTTTTCTTTAGGCACTTTGCAGGATGTTTACCTAAAAACCCCCGCAGCGACCTCATTTCCCCTTTCGTCTGTTCAAACCACTCAGCATTCAGCAACATCAGTATACTAATCACCAGTATACAGTATATCATGTCATCTGCACCTGTTTCTCACTGCTTAATGATTTAAGTAAAATGTTTTTTTTAACACTTTAATGATTTAATGATTCAACACTATTTGGCTTAACAAACGAACAAACACAAAAAAAGAAACTGCTGAGGTACTGGGACTCAAAATGAGAGATAAAAAAATTCCATCAGGAAGCCTGGACAACTATTCCAGAGGACTATGTTAATAAATAAAAAAAGAAAGTCTGGCTCTTTTGAGGAAAAATATAAAGAAGTAATATAAATAATATATGTAAATAAGGGGGGGGGGGGGGGGTAGTCAAGACTTTCGCACAGTACTGAATATTTTCTGTAAATACTGAAAATTTACTCTTTTTTTTTAGCTTTAACAGCTGAGCCTTAACGAGCAAGCCTGAGGTGAGACTAGCAAGGAAAATGCCATGAGGGAAAAAAAAAACCTTGAGGGGAACCTGAGTCAAAAGGAAACCCAAACTCACTTGGGTGTGAAAAGTGAAAAGTGATTTCCTGTTGAGCTCTGTTCCTGCTGCAGGACGATACCCGGGAGCGAACCTTAGGAAAGCATGTTCACCCTTATTTACCAAAAAGAGGGCCAATAATTTTAAAGCTGTCCGCATGTGATTCACACTGGCGTGTTAGAAACCGTATTGAAGCTCTGCTGTTCCTGGTTCAGGCAGCAACATTGCATTAAGGTTTGGTGCTCATCCAAAAATGGCATACGTCCTGAATACCAATCCTTCTCCACCGCTTCATTCATATACATATATATCCGGTTTTGAAGTGACTCAGTGCTTAATTTGCAGGGCTGAAGTGTTCTGTGCAGGAACAGTGTTTGTGAGCTGTCCTGTGCGATAATTAATCAGTGCCTCCGTGCCCGCAGGCCGGTCCTCAGAGAACAGAGCCGCAGAATGAATGATGGCGTCTGATTCTTCTGACTGCAGAATATTAAGTGCCTCGGTGAGCGATGAGCTTGTAAATGCGAGGCTGTATGGCAGAGAAACAAAAAAAAAAAAAAAAATGCTGTGTGTGTTATTGAAGACAGAAATGAAGCGTCCACTGCCCAGAGTCATCCTACAGCGCTGGTGTATTGCTCGCGCAAGGCCAAAGAGAGCTTTAAAAACGAACGTTTTTACACCGTGTGTAACTTTTTCCCAGTCACAAAACAGGAGGAGTGTACGCGAAAAAAAAACATAAGGGTCGGATGATGGTACACACATACCATCTTGATTTACATAAACAAATCCTGCCAAATGATCAAAGTGAAAACAGAGAAAAAAGTGTTTATCAGATAAACATCAGAAAATGTCTTCCTCTCTGAGGCGACGTGTCAGGCAACACAAGGCACAAGAAAAATGGTTTAATCATAAGATGTAGTGATGAGAGGAAGCACTGGACGGAGGGCGTTTGGAGGAATTAATGTAATACGATGTAATCTGGTCATTAAACCATATTCGATCATTTTGATTTACACGTATTTCCTCACACATTTCACAATCAATCATTATGACTCTGTGAAGCTGCTTTGTGACACCGAGCATTGTTAAAAGCGCTATACCAATAAAATTTACTTAAATTTGATGTATAACATTTTTGTAGTAGTGTATTCATTAATTGTGTAAAAACAATTGCTGTGATGCCCATGTACTGGGCCACACATAATAACTTCTATAAACAATTTTTTTAACTGATCAATAAAAATAAGCACATTGTTATATTTGTTTAGGATACAAATATAACGATGCAGTGGGATCTTGGATTGCGAGTCACTCGGTCTGTGAGTGTTTTTCCAAGACAAGCAAAAAAAATCTAAATAAAAATTAAACTTGTTAAACGAGCCAGGTCTTGAAATACAAGTACTGTAGTACTTCTGCCGAGCGTCACATGATCACAATTAATCCAGTGGTTCTTCTCTCTCTCTTGCGCGCACTGTGGGATTGTAGGTAATTCTCTCCCATACATCTCTTATAGCCAACATTCAGGCTTGCGGCCTCCGTGAAGAAAAAAAAAAGGAGACAAAAGCGTCACTTGTGAAAGATTCCATTTTGCAGACAGAGACAATTTCATTAGTGTGTGTGTGTGTGTGTATGAAAGTTATCCCCCCCAGCCTTCTTCTTCTCTGGTTTCACTCCAGCCATAATTCTTTTTTAAAGTGCAGGATAATTTGTTTTATTTTTACTTTATATTTTGTATTAATTATTTTTATATGAATATTTTAGGTTGTGGAACGAATCATCTGAGTTTTCATTATTTCATATTATAGTGGAAATTAATTTCAATAAACGAGTGCTTTGGATTACAAGCAGGCTTCCAGAATTAAATGCTCACAATCTAAGGTTAAACTGTATTAACTTTATTTGTCATTTGCTGAGTGAATGCACAGGCTTGGTTATTTGGCCTAAGGCTAAAATGTTAAAACCAGTTACATTTTGAACAAACAACTTCTGGGTAAGATATATATTTAAAAAATAGGACTTAAACAATAAAATATGCCTGCTGTGTTATGTTGTGCTCAAGCCAGACAAGTAACAAAGGCGTTCAAACAGGAAGTTGAATGGTTTATTTGACTTTTGAAGTAAGTTGGAATGTAATGTACAAACTATGCTTATTTGGAGGGAACATTGGAAAATGTGATTTTTGTCTTGTACAATGTTGTTTACATTAACTAAAGTCATCCATTGCTCTAATTTTAGTTGAATGTTTTGTTTAATTTTAGGATTTTTGTGGTTTATGTCTGTGTGCATTTGTAAATTTGTTACTTACTTTTCCTGCTGAAATGGTGCTTTATAATCAGCGTGTGTCTTGTTCAGAGAGGCATTTTTCTTGTTTTTTTCTTTCTGGTGATACTTCTTGTCCTGGTAAATTGTCCTCTGTGAATTCGAGATGCTAGAACTATGTTATATTGGACTTTTTCTACTTCAGTTGTGTCCACATGGAGCGGACTGTATTTTGTTAAATATTTTAATTTCCTTTTTTGTCTTTAGTCACCCCTCTTCCTTGTGTGAGCAAGTCTGTCATAATTCCACTCTGTTTGTGGTTATTGACCTTTTTTTGTTGTTGTTGTTGTTGGTGTGATTTTGGTAATTAAACAGGGCAGATCCATCACACTTGCTGATAATTACATTAATAGTCATTCACTAATCAGCAGTACACAAGTATAGTACAATCACTGTCTATACAGCATACACACCAGTACATTCATGAATAAAATACTACACTACACTGCCGTCTCCTGCTATTTCCTCATCCACTGGTTGAATTTTCCTTAAAGGCAAACACACACACAGGGTGATGGATTAAAATTTATAATCTTAACCTGATATGATCTACTTTATGCCAACTGGCACGCTGAGACTTCTGTAAGGCCGAATTGTTTTTATTTATATATTTTTTTAATTTCTCCTCTCTCTCTCTTTTTTTTTTTTTTTTTTTACATTTTAATGATAATCTTATCTAAATATGACTGCTGGCAGGCTGAGAGTGTGTTAGAGTGCTTCATAGATACACTACACTACTTTAGTATGACGGTTGTATTGTACATTGTCGTATGTGTCTTGTGTATCTTTTGTTTTAAAGATCAAAACGAAAAGATAAAGGAATGCTCTTTCATGCTTACAGTGCGTATTACCGCACAATTTCCATGCACCGAGTCTGTCTAAGAATGTGTTTCTCAAGAATTAAACTTCGAAACCACCAAAGAAAGCATCTTGGACCTTGTCTTTGCCAGTGAGAATTATGTAAACATGCATGAGATAAAGAATACATTTGTTTTGTAGGCTTGGAATGAGACCAAGCTCTGCAAGTTTGGGAAAAATAACGTGGACACAAGGTTGTGAAATAGCCCTCAAAAAAGTGCTTTTAGAATTTTTTTTTTTTTACAAACAGCTTTTTTTATGGTTTTGCAGCATTAACAGCTAATTACAGTGCTACAGTCGTATCAAAGTTTGGCGTTTAATAATATGAAAAAATTGTGGAAATAATTACGTTGCTCTGCATGCAGCTTCTGTGATCCACGGTCCAGCTTCTGTGATCCAACTTTTTTAAGAGGAACAAGAAATGTTTTTCTGGCCCAGCCATCAAACACAGTAGTTACAGTTGATAAAGCATACCAAACTGAAAAATAAAAATAAAAAAAACACCAGGTTAAAATGATCGAAATGTGTGAACATTTATTAGAATGCTGTGAAACCTGAAATGTTCACAAAGCAACTACTCCAAGAGAGTATAATCAACCCTGCTCTCTGTGTGGTGGAAGGCCTAGCCCTCATCTGTCAACAGGAGACATAAGAGTGCTTTCACATTACATTGTCAAGCACAGATTCAAGTAGACTTGACCCTAAAGTTTGATACATTTGCATAATGCATAACGAACGTGGTACGAACAAACCGCAGATCTATGAATGTTCATAGATGTGAACAAATCGCAGAAGTAGCTCATGTGTGTCAGATACCAATATTTACAATTATATGTTATATTTTTAGTGTGTAAGTGAATGTATAAAATGTCTGATATATTGTTTCTGTGTGTGGAGGTGCAGGAGAAATGACTCGGCCTCACCAATTTCAATGAATCATTCCAGGAGCAAGATGATAGAAAACGTCTGTCCTGTAAAAATGTCCTGTTGGTGAACAATCCAAATTTCGGAAAATCCTCAACGAGACAGAGTTCACAGTCAGAAACAGCTCTGTGACAAAATTCAAAGTTCATGCACGCAGTAGACACTATGTAGCGTTGTCTTCCCGGGGCTGCCTTTAACCAAGGTCAGCTGAACCGGCTGCTGTGTTTTTAATGCTTCACATTTTATATTCGTGTCAAAGGTGTATATGACTTGCAGTGAGACGCTGTGTTAGGCACCGCAATCGACCGTCCCACATTCCCCCGAGGTTCCGCAGGATCCGCAAACATCTGTGAGACCCGGGAGAAGACTTAAACATGAGAGAAACATAGTAGGATTTGGAAACGTAATCAAGACCACAAAAAACTCATGCTGATTCACGATTAACTGTACGAAACCGCGTTACCAGACTCCAGGTAGGTTAGATAGGGGTGTTAGACTCTAGACTTTGTTGGATTTACGAACGAGTCCAACTTCTGAACGTGCTCCCAGAGTAACACTCAGACATCAGTCAACTTACTGTACTGATGTAATACCTGGTCGGTAGGGGGGGCAAATGCACCCGGGCCCGATACAAAAAGATAGATAGATTAATAGATAGCAAAAAAGTAAATTATTTGTCCCTTACAGCACACACAAATTGCAATCCCAATTAGGAAGCTGGGGTCATAGCGCAGGGTCAGTCAGGATACAGTGCTCCTGGATCTCTAGGGCATAACAGCGACAACTCCGATCGGTAACCCAAATCTTTAACCATTTGAGCCACCACCGCCCCTGAATCAGTCACGTCTGGTGTGAAAGCAGCCTGAGGGATACTTACTCATCTCAGGAGCTCATGAGTTGTACAGAGAGCACTTAGTGTCTCCTTCAAGCATGTCCAGCTGTCCTGTGATGTTGCATAAGCAATAGTTTCTCTCTCTCTCTCTCTCTCTCTCTCTCTCTCTCTCTCTCTCCCTCTCTCCTTTCAAGATAGGTTTCTTTCCAGACATTTTTTTTTCACATCCTCTTTGTCATTCAGTCTTTGGGCGAGTAACTGTCACTATGCGTTTGTCACCACTGATCATTACTTCCACCAAGCTTCACTCGTTTTTTTAAAAGCATTACATCATCTCACTGCTTTCCATCGCTTATGCCTGTGAAGACCGAATTTGTTGTTAAAAAGCTTCCCGAAGCGTAGCTGATATTTTTTATCATAAATTTTCTTTTACATTAATTTTAGTTTACAACTTAAATTAAATGACTTAAAAGACAAAAAAAAGAAGAAGAAGTGGATGGTAAAGAATCATGTCTATGTGTTTAAGCTTACACGTTCATGTGTATGTTTTTTTTATGCATTTTAGAAACCCTATCAGATTGTAGCTGAGAAGCAGTTCGGGTACAAGTGCATTTTACTGCAACAGTGTTTTTCATCAGCAGTGCGTCAAAGCCTGATCTTTCTCCTGTTGTCTCTCACACAGAGCGGCGCCGTCCATGTGTGTGACGTGGCTAATGAAGTCAACTTGGAGATGGAGCGATGCGAAAACAAAACTGCTGCAAATATAACATCAGGTAAGGTTTACAAAACTTGGCAATGCTGAAGGACATCCTACTAGATGGCTTTTACGTTTTATCGTTGTAACAAGTCCATCTCCTTTCAAGCCTCTGACGCAGTACAGGTTGGTGGATGAAAAGCTTTTTTTCTTTTCCCCACAAAGCCAGTCTCAAGGGCTTCTGAAAGTTCATACCAATGGTTATCTAGAAGTTTCTTTGAGATCCGTAATTATTTGTTCTCCTGTGAGTCATTCTTTGTGATGATGACAGACCAGTCCCGAAATCCAATTTTTTGTCTGAAGTGAAAGTCATGATCACATTGTAGGAAAATAAGAGGAGGAGTAGGAAGTCTACACTCATCACAGTAAAAAGATAGTTGCGTTTTTTCCGATTCTGTTACGGAAACCATCACTAAAGAAAGTAAACCCCACTGTGAGCAATGCTACTGAGCTAATGTGGTTTCTTAATTACATCATGTTTATTGATGTACACAATGCGACGTGAAGTGTTAAGTGTAGTATAAAGCAATTTTATTTTATTACAATACAAGGTATACACTACAAAAAAAAAGTTGCAGCCAGATGCTAAAAACAGATAAGAATCACAGTGTACAGTGGCCAAGAATTGCAAAACAAAATAACAAATCCGAAAACAAAATAACAAAACTAAAAAATAAATAAACACATCATTAAATCATTTACAGCTGATTATGTCAGACATCTGTTATTCAAGATATACAATAAGTATATCAAGTATATCTTGAGTGACAAATGTCTCGTCCAATCAGCAATGCGAATTTCATTCACGGTTTGTCTGAATCATCTGTGTGTTTTCTGATTTGTTATTTTGTTTTTAAATTTGTTATTTCGTTTTCAGAATTGTTTTGTTTTTGTATTTGTTATTTTGTTATCGGGTCCGTTCTTCGTACGTCGCTTGACACATCCGAGATGAACTGACACATCTAAGATGAGATCATCGTGCTAATTACGATCTGGCTAAGTTGGTTCTTCGAGCTCACCTGTTGTTGATGATTAGTATAGTTGGATAAAGTTGTCTAGGATTATTGCGCGTTCGTGCGCTGGTTTAAAGGGCGATATGCATCGACAGTAGAAACACTGATCACAACCCCTTTGATTGGTTGACGAAATGAAAAAAGAGCAACTCTTTTTTTAAAAAATTTTTGTAACATGTGTTATGCTGAAATGCCCCCCCTGCCATGGATTGACCCCCCTACATAATCGCCATCAAATATTATATTAGAACATAAATTCATAGTTGGTCATTCAGGTTAATGGTTTACAAATTACATGAGACAATAAAATAAAATAAGCAATATGAAAATAAATATATTGTATATGAAAAATAGAAATATTCAAATACAACATGTATACTTTTATATGTATACATATACTTTTGTTTTTTTATAATAAAATTAGCTTCGTCCAATTTATCATATATATATATATATATATATATATATATATATATATATATATTTATTTATTTATTTATTTATTTTATTATTTTTTAAATATATATATATATATTTTCCAATTTTCTCACTAATTTAGTCGTGGCCAATTCCTCCCCGTCACTAGGGGGCTCCCACATTAAGGCTACTTCTACCATTCAGCCGGGAGGGCGAATACTATCACGTGTTTCCTCCGAACCGCGTGACGTCAGCCGACCGCATCTTTTCGAACTGCTCGCTCACGCACCGTTAGGGGCGGAGTAACACATTTGGAGGAAAGCGCTAGCCACTCCTTCCGCGTGCGCAAGCTCACAGACGCCCCTGATTGGCTGTAGAACCGTGATTAATGTGGGAGCGCAAGTACCTCTCATCCCTCCCCCCTGAGAGAGCTCGCCCAATCAGCTCTCTCTGTGCCTCCGGCTGTGAGAGGAAAACAGCATCACCCGGGGTTCGAACCAGCGATCTCCGGATGATAGGGCGAGCACTTTACCACTGCGCCACTCGGAGGCCTAAAATATTTATTTTTAATATATATAATTTATTTGCATATTTTTATGACAAACCCCTGAAAAATAAATGTGTTACAAAATAAACATTAGACAAGAATTTGTATTAATGGTCTTGACGGCTGTCAATATAATAGTAATATCATATTTGATAATAATAAACCTATGAATTTATGTTCTAATATAATATTTGATAGCGATTATGTGTATATATATATATACAAGGTACTTTTTTTCCCACGTGAGTCAGTCCGCGTCAGTCGTGCTCTTTAATCAATCAGATGTGACCTCGTCATTTCAACCAATCACAACCTGCCAGGAGCGCAGCTTAAATCCTGTTTACATTAAATAAACCTGCTTCCGAGCAGGTTCAAGCTTATGGACATGTTGCTATGACAACAAATGCGAGAAGCGCATTGAAGAACGAAACAATCCAAGATCAGGACAAATCCACAACAATTAAATCCAGCTAACTGAGTTAGCGACATACGAAGAACGGACCCCAGAATTGTTTTGTTTTTGTATTTGTTATTTTGTTTTCAAAATTGTTTTGTTTTTGTATTTGTTATTTTGTTTTCAAAATTGTTTTGTTTTTGTATTTTTTATTTGGTTTTCAGTTTTATTTTGTTTCGGTTTTGTTTATTGTGTTTTATTTTATTTTGTCACATCAGGTGCAATTTAATACGAAAAAAAAAATTGACATACTGTGTAAATAGTAGAGCTATACATTTTAATCTGCTTGTGTAGTTTGACTGAGTTCTTTGAATTGACGGATTGGTTTTCAATTCATAATCTATTCACGTTTTGAATTATTTCGTTCAACATCCAAACTAAATACTTTTGTTTTGTGAGAGTAAGCGCTTCTTCTTCTTCTTCTTCTGCTTTCGCTCAACATTAACTATCGCAACTAGACTATAACCACCAAGGAGGAAGAAGGCTCTCACACGTTTCCTTCAAGACACGTGATGCCGCCAGCCAGCCACATCTTTCCCCAGGGAGTGAAGTAACACACTTAGCTCTCTGATGCCTGTGACTGACTAGCATCGCGATTTATGTGAGAGTGCTCGAATGCCCTTCCTCCTAAGAGAGAGCTCGGACGATCAACTGTCTATCTAGTAGTGTTGAACTCTTTAAGAAATATTGCTGTGTGAGAAAATAAACTAAATCTAATCATCATAACGCTTACAACTCTGTCTAATACTGAGGTGGTGACTGTGTGATCAAACACCTGAGATGTGACCTTTTCCATATATGGTTATAAATTTGATGTCAGCAAAAGGGGATTTGAAATAGTACAAACGTCAACTAATCCATTTGTAAGAAATTTGATTAAAACGAGATGTTTTAAGTGATAATCACATCAGTCATCTAGAGCAATTAAAACGGCGGACAGAGATTCAGACCGAGTAACAGTTCTTAATATAGGGCTTATTTTCTTTAGGTAGGCGTGGCTATGCGCGTCACTCAACAGAGCCAATCAACATAATAGTTTACACAAAAAAGCAACACAGCATGGATTACTCCAAGAAAAGGAAAGTAGTCTATGGAAACTGCACCTTCAAAGATGAACAGAGATCAGTGTATGTTTATTTTTCCTACAGAAAATTTTAAATCAGTTTTTCTTATAATGTACAGAAACTGCGGCGATAATAAAAGCAGCAGTGTGACGCGCCACTATAAGATAAAACACGAGTCGTTAGAGCAAACATATCCGCAACATTACTGGAAATGGAAGCCCGGTTTGTTAGAGTAACCCGTGCAATCAGATTCAATGACAACCCAGTGTTGTGTAAACCAAGATTCACTAAGGATTGCTAAAAGATTGTTGCTTTTATTCCATACAAATACAAGAAAATGTACACGTGTTTAAGACAGGTACTGAAAACTGACAATAAATTTTTTTGGAATGCTTTTAAGTTTTAACAGATATGTAGCTGGAGACATTGATATATTTTATCAGTTGGGGTTTTATAAGGAAATCAAGTAAAGTAAAACATCTGTTTTCTCTTTATGATGTGTGTTATGCTGGTTAAAAAGCAGTTACGTTCACATTAGGGACTTTGCTGATCCCCAGTGATTGAGTGGTAAATCCTCTCTCTGTTACCAGGCTGCAAAGGAATGTGGGACATCATCGCCTGCTGGCCGTCAGCCAGAGTCGGAGAGCTAGTGGTGATTCCATGCCCGACCTACTTCAGGCACATCAGCGAGCACAACGGAGGTGAGACACCCGAGGATCGCACAAGGAACTGAATGGGCCATAAATAAAAAAAACAAAGTAAAAACAAGAAATTTTTGTTGTACAGAGTTTTTACAGGTTTTTTTCTAGATGACAGAAAGCTTAGACTTTTTTCGCAGTCCAGGCTAAGACTTCACACATCGAATATGGTTTGTTACATAACAAACATTTTGAAGAGGTTGCTTTGTTGCTCTTAATGACCGCTGGCAGAAATGGTGGTGCGAGAAATCTCCATAATGGGATGTGTGGACTTCAGAAAGTTTTTTTTTTTATATATACCTCCAAAGTCAAGCTGAGGAAAAAAAAAACTACTGCATAAGCTTGCTTTAATAATCAGCGTGTGTCTACGTAAACACTCTAGTGAACAAAAAAATAAATCATCGCCAGGGAGTGTATACGAATAATATTTGAAGATTATACAGTATGTATTTAACAGACTGTCACTTTTGGTTTTATATATTTCAGGCAAGATTTTTAAAGTCATGTTGAAATGCGGATCACCGAGTTTCTTTTCTTTTCTTTTTCTTTTCTTTTTTTAGTCACATTCAGGGATGATATAAACAGAACGTCAACAAGAGAGCTATTTACTGTGATAGCCTCAACCAGATGGAGAGTTTTTATGCATTAGAAAAATCCTGATTCGTAAACGTATTATGAGCTTCAGTTCCCAGGACTTATTACATATTTATATATATATATATATATATATATATATATATATATATATATATATATAACTTATTCAGTGCACCAGAAAGAGTTAAATAGGTGAATAAGGAATAATAAGCTGCTTGAAACTTGCGAACACATCCAAGCGCCTTTTACACTGGATCCTTTGGTCATTTCTCTTTTTCGAATGGCTCTGTATTCCTAAAAGAGCGCTTGTATCGTAATCAGTCGTACTGTACACTGAGCTGAGCATCTGCCGCAGGGATTGATGCATAGATGCGTATCTGTAGCACATCAGCACTCTGAGAGAATCCAGAGGAAGTGCTGCAGTTTAAGAGGATGTCCAAATTACAAAGTGCATCTAAAATGGTGTCCATGTGAAGAGTGAAATTTATGTTAATGTCTTGACATGAGAGAGTGAGCAGAGGTGCTGGAGAGAAATCATTTTTAATATTTACGGCTCTGGAGAAAAGAGAGAGATAGGAACACTGCAGAATGAAAGTGTCCGGTTTTACTTTTTATAAATCATTTTGTTTTATTCTGAAAACTTTTGACAACATTTCTCCCAAATCTGTCTATATGCATAATAAATCTGTAAAGTGGACGTGTCTTTACATTGAAGATATTTTACAAAAGAATTATTTAGGGAAAGATGAGTAATGGAAAACTTAAAGATTGTTTTTGGATTTTTTTGTCTATCTGTCTGTTTGTTTGTGCACGCATTGCGTAAACGCTATTGACACTGATTTTTCCCAGGTGTATTTTGGCTGAGCTTGGCAAATTGGGAATGCGGGTTAGCCTAACCTGCATGTTTTTGGACTGTGGAAGGAAACCAGAGTAAACTGAGGAAATCCACCAAGCATGGAGAGCACATGCAAACTCCATGCACACAGACCCCGAGGCGGGATTCAAACCCTCAACACTGGAGGTCCAGTACCGCCAAACAATGTGGTACTAACAGTTTTACTAAGCAATGATCAGAAATTAGTATTTGGTGATTGTAATTACAGCATTAACACGTCTTAATATGTTCTCCGTCAGTCTTTGACATTGCTGTTGGGTAAATTCAAGCCAAAAATTCACCTCAAAGCTTTGTCTGTTGGTTTGTGGCCCTCCATATTCCTCTTGATGACGTTCCAGAGGTTCTCAGTGGGGTTCAGATCTGGAGACTGAGCCAGCCATGACAGAGTTTTTGACCTTGCAGTCCTCCTTCCACACCTTGATTGCCCGGACAGTGTGGCATGGAGCATTCTCCTGTTGCAAAAACCAATCATCAGCGATGAGGCATGTGGTCAGAAGTGTAGGAGACAAATGTTTTTCAAGGATAACTGTAAACGTGGTTTGAGTCATGTGTCTTTCAGAAAGACAAACCCACTCAGTTCCATCCAGCCTTGATGAAGCCTGCTCAAATCATCACAGATCCTCCTCAGGTGTGAGACGCTGTGGCTTGTAACCCTCTCTAGGTCTCCATCTAAACTTTAGAAGACCAGGAGCTGAAAGTCAGACTCATCAGAGGAGATGTTCTTATTCTTACAGTTCTTGTGGTCTTTCTCAAACCTCAGCCTGGCTCTTCCTTGCATCTCCATTGATGAAGCTGGTTTCGGACCAGCCTTGCCATGGACTCCACCCAAGCTTCAGTTTTTCACGGTGCTAAAAGGTCACTTGGTGTCATCCTGTAGTTGCCAAGTGACATTCGAATGAGTTCGTAGTCATCCCTGTCAGAAGAGATTAGTTTTCGCCCTCACTCTCACCCTATCAGTACCTTATCAAGCGGAATGATGTGTGCTCGTGTTGGAAATCAACAGTCAATAGAATTCAATGATTTAAGAAAAAAATTACAATGATCTCTCTTTTTTCTTTCTCAGAGCTGTGTCAAATTTGTCGGTAACCAGGAGAAGGTTGCCATCTTGTGGATCTGCTTCCTTTTATGGTTGACTGTCCTGTTCTTGTAAAGTAGAAATTTTTGTTCTATATGGAGCCTGTACTGCCGTGCCTTTGCATCAGGGTTTTTATTTTGGAGGATTTGGAAATATTAAAGAGTTAAAGCAACAGGACTTTAAAAAAAAGTTATCAGCGGTTGAAAATGAGCTCAAGCTTTCTGAGCGGCTTTGGGCTGCTCAAACCAATTTACCTGTTTGAGTTGCTGTATTTTACATATTATTTTCAAAACCTCACACAAATGGTTCTCTTTTAGTTTTCTGAATCTTTTGAGTATCGATTTCGAAAAACTCTAGGAATGAATAGTGACTCTCTGAATGGGTGTGAGCTCGTTATTTTATAATTAAATATCAAGCATGTGATTAGAATGATAATTTGGGATTACGTTTACGTTTGAGAGGATTTATGTTACTCAATTGAATGTACAATTACATTTCTGATAATGTTGAAATTGTGATGTTCAGTGTCTGGTGCGTTCAATGTTCTTCATTCTGCATTACGTCTGCGTTACTGTTTCAGTTGACGGATATTTGTGAAACTGAACACGTTAATGCCTTCGTAATCTGAAAAGGTCAGATGTTCCTCTCTGTTAAAGCATGTGTTAAGACAATGGATGGATTTGATCTAACACGGATCAGCAGGTTTTAACACAGTCTTCAGTTCAAGTGGCATTAAAGCGAAAAATGGGAAGAAAGAAATTATGGAATACTTTTTACTCAGTTATATGATTGCTAATATAAATTGCAAATTTATTTAAAAAATACTTTTGTTAGTGCTTTTAGATATTCAGAATACAACAGGGACCGGACGATACGATGTTATCATGATACCAGGATGCTGATTCGATTTGTATTGCGATTCTGTTAGTATCACGATTTTATAAATATTCCAAATCGATATTATAATTTTTTTTGTTACAATTATTAACAAACTATGCAAAGAATTTTTTCCCACCACACAAGATGCTGTGTTGCGCGAGAATGTGTGAATAGTTTAGAGTGTCACCTGTAGGATGAGAGAAGAACTGCAGTATTTGCTTTGAGGATGCTGGTGGAGACGTACAGAGAAGGTAATAAAGAGTTGCATTGTGTCTTTGTAGATTTAGAGAAAGCATACAACAGGGTGCCGAGAGAGGAGCTGTGGTATTGTTTGAGGAAGTCTGGAGTGGCAGAGAAGTATGTTAGAGTGGTGCAGGACATGTATGAGAGCAGTAAGACAGTGGTGAGATGTGCTGTAGGTGTGACAGAAGAGTTTAAGGTGGAGGTGGGTCTGCATCAAGGATCGGCTCTAAGCCCCTTTTTGTTTGCTCTGTTAATGGACAGGATGACAGATGAGGTAAAACAGGAGTCTTCATGGACCTGTGTCTCTTAGTGTTTTAACATTACCGCTCTTTATAACGTTCTTTCTAAGATATTACTGTAAAGTCAAGTCTAGTCCAGATTTATTTGTATAGCATGTTAATTAACAACCACATTGTTGACCCAAGTGCTTTACAATGTTTGATTAGTTAAATAATTTGCACAGCATCTAACAGGACAGATCTCAGATGTTAAACTCTTTTTTATTCTTTTTTGACTAGTTCTGATTTAATGTTTTGGTTTATTTTTTACCAATTGAGGTTTATTTTAGTTGCAGCAAATTGCGGAACCGGAGTCCGAGTCCTGATTGAGTTCTGATTAAACCACCAGATCAGTTGCATAACGGAAAAAACAAACCTTCTGTCAGCTGGATGAGAATTTTATAATGGATCTGTTTAAAATAAATACTAGAAATTAATATTGTCGTAATTAATTGTTGTTGAAGTCGTATTTGTCACATAGTACCTGGGTGGTTCATTCGCCGTAATCCCGCGGTCATGTAGTCGATGCCGGTCTGAATAATCAAAGTAATTCTAGCTCTCGAAAAACAACCTTAATAACAGGGTCTGTGACGTTAGCCATCACCACGACAGTTTGACAACAAAAAACTCGCTGCTAGAAAGAAATTTACAGTGGAACCTCGGCATACAGTACAATCGCCCTCCCTTATGCATTTTCACCTTTTAAGAATTAAAATTTTGCAAGAAATTTGTTCAGCAAACAAACGAACAAACCTAATCAAACACCACGGAGTTGCACGTATGTCGAATTGAGTTTTTTTTTTACTGTTTTTTTTTTGTCAGTGAAAGCTGTCAAAAGAGTCAATCCACTAACCTCCAGCTTGTTCAAAAGCTTGTAATATCGGTCATATTTTTGTGTGGCTGGAACACATTATCTACAGTCTTGTTCACTAACTACAGGCAACATAAACGTCAGTTATTATAAAAACACTACTCATAACTAATGTTAAAGGAGTTGACTAAATAATTTATTTAACAGTTGTACAGTTAATGAAACTCTTTGGAAAGGTTTGTCTATCCTCCCATAATGGTTTGTGTGGGTGTTTGTGTGGTGTGCGTGCTTTGACTTCAGTGCTCGCTGTGTTTCTTTCGTCCTTTCTGAACTGGCGTTTTCCTCCCACCTTTACCATCAGCATCTCATCGCTCTTCTTTGACAGAAATCCATCCACATTCAGCACCGCCCACTCCCAGCGCGGCGCGCCTTTATCCGAGGTGACTCACAAGCCTGGCTTTGGATTATCATGCGCTCCGCCGCTGACGGACAGATCAGTGATTCATCACATGTTTCACTCAGGTTGTGTGAATGAAGTGATTTTCTAAAAGAGCGGGAATGTGATAGCATCTCAGAACCGCTGTTTATTTCAGCCGAGCGTATCGTATTTTTTATTATTATTTTTTTTCAAAATCAAAACAAGTGGAGCGCAGAAATCAAGAGCCGGTCCTTTTGAAAGTATGAAGTGTTTGTTTTCACATCTGGTTTAGTAAAGGGTTTTAGCGAAATGTTAGAAAACCACAGAGATTTTACACAAAGATTTTGCTTCAGCTGTTGAAATGCAAAACAATAGCACGTCCAAACACACAGCAAGGTCATTTTGGGAGCGGTATGACATATGGTCTGGGCGATTTATCAGAAGCATAGTCCTCTTCCCTCTGGTCTTATTTCTAAATCCGAGCTGTTTTTGAGATGACCGAAATGCAGTTCTCGCTGGCTCTGTTTAGTCTGTGGATCTGACAGCTGGAGCCCCAGCTGTGTTGTTTGTGGAGGCCTCACTACGGTTTACAGTCGAACCCTAAAGAGCATCCGAGCAGCTGCGTGACTGTCTGCTGTGGAATTGCAACATCTCAGATCGGTAGATTTTATTGCCGTTAGTGTCCTTTTGGTTTATTCTGTTAAAACTACAGTGGAGTGTGCTTGTCCTTGCCCTTTTTTGGGTGATTATACAGTACCAGTGGTTTCCAAACCAGAGAAATGCAACTATAGTGGAAAATTCATTTTACATTTTAAATCATATTTTATTCTAGTCTTTCTCATTAGTTTCCCATCCAACTGACTTCGCTAAAGACACTGGTGATGTGAGTTCTACTGTTACAGTTTTAACAGTTCAAAAAGTTCAAATAGTTCAAATTTAAAAATATAAAATTTCAACGGTTACTTTAAAGGACATTTTAACCATTTTAACATCCTGGTAAAATTCTGAGGAACAAACTGTGGAAGTTGTAGAGATGAACCAGGACGTGTTACAGTATCTCAAGAGAGGAAGAGAGAGAAAGATGTAGAGAGAATGAGAAAGAGAATTTAGGAGAGTTAACACGTTAATATCAGATCTATCATGAGAAAGACAGGAAAGTAGTAGCATGGAAGATTTAACATGTTATTGTAGGATCAAAGAGAAAGAGAGTAAACACATTATATATATACACTGTATATAAACACTAACATATAGTACATGTTTGGTTAAAAAAACAAAAAACTTCAAACTCATGGAACGGTCTGTTTTGCCTACCGGTCTTCTAGATTATAAGAAACTTTACAGACAAATTTATGGTCAGAGTTTGCAATTTGAGACGCAGCCCAGAAAGCACAATCAAGCTACACTTGCGAGTTTTTTTTTTTTCTTTTAGCAAAACAGCAGCCTGTTTGATGTCACTGTGCATGAATTTTTTTTTTCCCAATTCGACTTGTAGAGAGCGTTCCAGCCAAACCTCCAGGTGTATCCGAGATAGGCAGGCGAGTGTGTGAGTAATGCTGCTCGCATTGACACTGGTAACGCAATGTTGTGTCTAATCCAGGCTCTTCTACAGTATATCATCTCAGGCTTTATCACACCCACCCAAGCGGATTATTTGGATTATTTGTTCCATATCAAGTCTTTGTATGTTCTGATGCAGAAAGAGATGAAAGATTTTAAACACACCTCCTGACTTTTCAAAAATGACATGAAATGGAAGGGTGATCTTAAAACTAGAATGGGATGCCAGTGGTAGGAATATTGCTGTTGTTTTATTTTGTTTCTTTTTTTTATTCAGATCATGTGTCAACTATATATTTCTAAATTATAAGTCTTAAATATAACTATACAGTAGTTTGTTGTTAGTTTTTTGGTTATCCGACCTGAAAGGTTTGTGCAATCTCTATGTGAAGCAGTTAAATATTGTTTTGTGAGATTATACAGTACCGTGTTATCCCATAACATTATAATTAGTTTAATCACGCTCAGGAACCGTCCCCAAAAAAAAGTTTCATCAGTCCCAAAATTTAAGTTCTATTTAAGTTTTTTTTTTTTTTTTTTTTTTAACATCATTTATGTCTACTGTATAGTTGTTGATGTGGCATTACAAAATCAACATTGGAATGAAAAAGAAATAGATCGAAAAAGAAATAACGTTAAATGCTTTCATTTATTTTGCTACATTCAATGTCTATTTATTTTTTACTCTGGGAACTGGTGATAAACATTTTTTACATTTTTTATGGTCATCCTGTAAGCTGCACAGCCCCATTTTAAAACTATTTTTCCTTTCAGGCAGAAGTTTTCTTCACACTCAGATTTTCTTCGTATTTGTGGATTAAACGGAACATACTGTAATTAATTTGGTCGAAAAACTTGTTCATTCATCATTACTTATGAAATACGTAACACATGAAACATATGCTACATACAGTGCTACAATGATACACACATGCATAAATACGCACAGAATATTTTTTTATTTATTTCCTGAATCGTCGAATCTGACACCAAGCAGAGATAACTCTGATTAAAAAAGCTCAAGGTTTGCGATCCATTTGCTAAGCAGTACTTACTCAAACACACATACTGTACACACACACACAGACACACAAAAGTGCCTTTTGCGTCTCTGATTGTACTTTATTTCCTCCGTAATATTGATAATAATACCACTTTTTTTTATTGTCCTTATGATGGACAGACGCTGTCAGTCCCGATCTTTTGTAATGGAAGACATCCATCCTGAGCAGGACATCCTTGATCCAGTCTCTTCCAATAAAGAAAAAAAAATTAATCCAACAGTGCATTAAAAGAATAAACATAATGAAAATGGCTTCCAATATCCTATTAATTGTAATATAATTATCATGATTATAGACCATTTGAATTCAACTAGTAGTTCATTCTTAAAATAATTAAGTACGGTACTGCACAAAAGACACCCGATAATAGTTTGCTGATAATAGTCAGATTTAAAAAAAAGAGGAAAGGCTACTCTATATTAACATTTCTTAACAAGTCTTGATAAAATAAAGGCCCTGATTTTTTATTTTATTAATTAAAAGATAGAGATGTCTTGGTTGGATCCTGGCTCTAGGGGTGTAGTTCCACCTCTGGATTTGGGAGTCTTGGAGCGGTATGTTAAACCCACAGCGGCAAAGTCAGGTGTTATTTTGTAATTCATGCAATTCATCTTTGGTACCAGTATTATATTTGTTTTATATTTTATATAGACATTTAGCTGAATTTATGGTTATATTTATGTTACAGAATTAGTAAATTGTTCTTAATAGTTTAGCGTTAAATCGCATAAAAAAAGAAGCCATAAAAAAAAATCTGCAAAATAGCAGGGCTTCTCATGAACAATTATTAGTCAGGTTCTAGGGAAAACTGCGCTCAACTTAGGGGGTAAATTGTAATTTTTTTTTTAATTATATAGTATAATTAGCATGGCTGATCATAGACCATTAGAATTCATTTAATAAATTTATTCTTAAAAAAATTAAAACACACTCTCACCGTCTAGACTGCTTTATTCAGGGTCGTGGAGGCCTGAAGTCTATCGCAGGAGGCTTAGGGCACGAGGCAGGGTACACCCTGGACAGGGGGCCAATGTATCATAGGGCACACACACAACAGGCAATTTTGGAACGCCAATCTAATCTACATGTCTTTGGACTGTGTGTGTGGTTCTCCAGGATATTAGCACGCTAAATCAGTCTTAAATCTACTTTCATTTTTTAAATGCAAATTGAATTTTATCAAATATAAACATTGTCATTATTCACAATTAAGTGCATTACAGTGCCATACATTTTTACTTTAAAGCCTTTTCTCAAATGCAAAAACTAAAAAAGTTATTTCAAATGACTTTAAGTAACAAAAAAAAAAAAAAAAAAAAAACTAAGGCATACTGTTATGCGCTAAAATGCCTCCCTGCCATGGATTGCCTCCGCCCCTACATAATCTCTATCAAATATTATATTAGAACATAAATTCATAGGTTTATGATTTACAAATAAAAAATTGCAGTAAATGAATTTGATTATAAAATAAGCAATAGTAAAAAAAGACATGTTGTAAGGGGAAAATATATATAAATTCTCTATTTTTTCATATACGATTTTTATTATAAAATAAGCAATATAAAAATATACTTTTATATTGCTTATTTTATAATAATCGTTTTGTGTAATTTTTTATCATAAACAATATTTATTTAGTGTAAATATTTTTGTATTACATGACAAACCCCTGCAAAGTAAATGTGCCACAAAATAAACATTATATGAAAATTTGTATTACGTGTCTTAAATTTCCTGTATTCATTTGTTACCTGCCTAGGGTTGGTTATAATAGTAATAATATATTTGATAATAATAATAATAATAATAATAATAATAATAATAATAATTATAATATAATATATTTAATAATAATAATATGAATTTTTGATTGTGGTGTCCTAATATATTTGATAGAGATTATTATGTGGGGGGGGGGGGGCAATCCATGGCAGGGGGGCATTTTAGCGCATAACAAACACATTAAAATAAATAATTATACAAAAACACTAAGTTGTGCAACTTAACTTTTAGAGCTAAAAGTTTTAAAATTTATAGCTCAGGTATAAAATAAGCCTTTGCTGAGAATTTCTGTTGTTTTCTCTTGCTGGTTTCTTCTTCTCTTGTCTCGCAGTGATATTTTTATCACTGCCTTTTATTTTGCTGCCCTGAACACAACGATCCCTCAAATCAATACACAGCTAACTGTTTGCGTCTTCTTACGCTTTGTGGGTGACGTAAGCGCTTCTTTGTCTGTGTTTAGTGGCAGCTTGCATCCGGAAGCGGCTATGTAATGCCAAACAAATAATAGCGCAAAAACATAATGCAAGCTTTTAAAATTAATTAAATGAATCTTCGAGGCAGAAGATTTTGCCTCGATCATTTTTTGTAACCGAATTACTCGAGGAATCGTTTCATCCCTAGTTTTTTTTGTTTGTTTTTGTTTTTTTAATAGTTGCTCTATAACATTTATTGGCAAGACTTTTGCACAGTCCTATTAAGTTCATATTATTTTAGACTGTAATTCTATCACTATTGTAGATACACTGTGGCAGTGTTAGCGTCTGTGGCATTCACATATGGTGTGTTTGAGGCTCAGGAGTGATGCAAGAGAAAAGGTTTCACCCTCACATTGTCACAGTCATGAGTGTACAGAACAAAAGTGCTGCAAGGGGGGATGGTTTACTCTTTCTGTCTTTTCCCTGTCAGTAACAGCAGCCACTCTAACCACCCATCAACATCTATGACACGCCCGTGTGCAGAAAAAAAATTAGTCTAATATGAAAATAGTAATTATAATTGATACTTATATAAAAAAACTGACAACAATCAAAAGTGTGATTCCTGCGTCATTATCGATCCGTCACTATAATCAGTAAGAGAGCGGTGACTTCCTAAACATCGATTTCATGTCCCAGTTTCCATTTTGTTTAGTTTTTTTCCGGATCCTGCATCTTTCTAACGAGATCGATTTGAAATAAACGTACTCAGCCAGAGCGGCTAAGGTCAAATTGTTGTCGAAATGTCACTCTTGTCTCGTGATGTGGAGTGGAGGTTAGTGTAACAGTAGACCAAGCCACAATGCCGAACCGCAGACGATGGATCGATGTGAAAAAGGGAGACGTGTGATAAATTCAGTGCAGAGTGTGTCAGGTTTTTCCCCATTTAAGCTTAAAAAGTGTTCGTGCCTTAAGGGATCTGAAGTGTGGTAAAGATGAGGAGAGCGAAGGGATGACTCAGCTGTTAATCAGAGCTGTGAATGTCCTGAACGGCGCGAAGCGCGAAGCAAAGCGCTCGACCGAGAATCTCCGGCCACGATAACGAGCGATGACGCATCAGGTGATTCTTAAATTCTAATAGACGTGTGCGATTGTGACTCTGGGAATAAAAATTAAAAAAAGAATGGTTTTGGCTAAATTTACTACTGGCTTATGGTGAAATGCTAATTAGGGCTTCTGGGTTTAATTTAATTTTAATTAAGGTGTGATATTACAGGGGAATAAAAACCAAATCGAGTACAGCGGAACCTTAGATTGTGAGTAACTCAGTCTGTAAGTGTTTTGCAAAACAAGCAAAAATTGTTATGAGTGATAAATGAGTGAAGACTTTATAGTACTGTAGTCTGCATGCATTTTGTCTGAGTTTCAAGTGATCACAACATGAAACACAATTTATTTGAATGGTACAACATCAACAAAAAATTTAAATTTAGAATAACATTTGAAAAATCCAACCAACTAAAATAAAATAAATTTTAAAAAATACTCATTTATACTTATTTTTCAAAGCGGCAGGGGCCCGCGGAAGAGGCATGAAAGAGCCACATGTGGATCCTGAGGCTTAAACAAATCATTTTTTTTTTTTTCATCTATTGTGACCTCATATAAGAAGGTACCCTCTCCTGGCTTTGTCCCTCAGCTAGCTACACTTTTTCCCGGAGAGGTGTGGCTTAGCAGGAGTTCATTTACAAGACCTTGAAGAGGAGTGAAAGAAAAGGCTGTTTAAAGTTTAAAAAAAAAAAACATCAGATGGGGTTTTTCAGCTGGAGCATTAACATACAGTATATATTACATACTGTACTGTGGGGGTGCAGTGAGACCGGATGTTAAAATTGTTAAGTTTGTTTTAGTAAAAGTAAAATATGGGACCTTTAACAAAGTAAAATGTTAGCTCAGGAAAGTGTTCAGGACACAGAACAATTTACTTTCTGGTGTCTCAGGTAAAATAAAACAGAGAGAGACAGAGTGGTGTGTGAGTGAGTGTTTATCACAACTTTAATGTAGGTGAGAACAGGAACTAACTTAGACAGCTCTTGGGCGTTCCGCAGCATTAATTCCCACTTTATTGTAGAGATGGAAAAATGACTTTAGTTATATATCGTTATTCTTTTGTGGGCAATTCATGTATCATACCACACTGACTGAAAATTATATATATATATATATATATATATATATATATATATATATATATATATATATAGTATATAATGTGCGTTTGTCTAAAGTCCACACACACACGTGTTCCCAGTAGTGAGCTGTGTTGTGCAGTTGTTGGAAAACGGTTTCTCAACTAAGGAAAACTTATTTTTAGTTGAGTATTGTTTCCGCTCATACAGAAGTGGCCGTGAATGAGGACCGAGTTTAAAAAAGGTGGCACAACAATTATTTCCCATACTCGTCCCATTCCCCCGATCTGACACCACGTGATGTCTACTTGTGGGGAATGTTAAAGGCGACTGTGTTCAACTGTAAAGATCTGTGTGCCTGCATTACGCCAGCAAATCGTCTCCTTTTGCATGAGTCTGCAGCAGCATCCTTTGTTTCAGGAATCCGGGTTAAAAATCTCTGTGAATGCTGTGAACACTGTCTACAGCAAATAATATTAACACTCTTTCTAATTTTAACACACAAATCAACACAAATAAAAATTGTGTATGTTAGATTCTTTCAGGAAAAAATTAACTTACAGATAACAACAAGGTTTTGTCAATATTGTTCATCTTTTCATTTCAGTACTGTATATCTTGGATGCGTACTGTACTGTATATAAAACAATATTAAATCAGGATATTAATGAAATCCTGATACTTGTAGAATCGTAAAACAAATCGAATCACCACCTTCTGTAGCTATCGTGGTAATATGGTATCAGGTGACCCCTGGCAATTCTCATTCCTGCCGTCTCACATTAAAAAGCATGATGTTCATTAATCAATTTTAAACTGTGCATTATCATTCCTTACATAACAATGAAGAACTTTATGACATATTTATTCACATGTCTTAGCTATCATTTCTTGCTCTGTCCTCGTTTTGGTCCTTCATTAAGCCATGGGTGTAACTCTGATTAGTGATCCATCCGTTTACTCATTAATTCAGGACCGTACTATACAGTACGCAGTTGTCAGAAAGTTACAGATAAATAACTATAACTTAGATGGTTAGGCAGAATAGATATGCTTATACAATCGTGCAGGAGAATTATTTATTTATTCAATACAGCTTTTTATAAATGCTGAAACTCAGCTTTTGTTTTTAAAAATGTGAAAGTTTAACTACTAGCAAATCACTTTGAATGTAGATTAATGATTCTCTGGATTATTCATAGTTTATCCTTAAAGATTTGTCTTTTATGTCTGTGTTGATTATTAATCAGTTTGCCTATGTTTATTTATAATATCATGCAAAACTCTTAGTGACTGAATTCTGCTTTGTAATATTTCAGCTTGAGAACAGCCAGACGAGATGAGATGTTCAGATAAACTCTTACGTTACAAAAGTCCATGCTGCACTACTGTATATCAACACTGGAGAAAAGCCACTAGGCTTATGTTTTTTTTAAATAAATTGTTTTCTTTAATATAAGAAGCTTTCTATCACACTGTGAGAAAGTATTTTTATTTGCTTAAACACTTTTGCGTGTGTGTGTGGGGGGGGGGGGTGTATTAGGGGGGTTGGAAGGGGGTATTTGACTTTAAAGTGTCCAAGCTTCTGTAACTGCTTGTGTAGAAACACGGTTATATTATAATGCTGAGTTTGAGTAAATCACTCCAAGCTGTAACAAAGTTATATTTAATTTCTCCTCTGCCAGGTAAGTGAAGGGCATTTGTGAATTTACAGTGATATTGTTCAGGCTCAGTGCCAGAATGGTACTTAGAGAAATGCCGTAGGGGCGAGGCGGCACAGGTGCGTAGACACCAGCTACATTTACACAGGCAGCTTTTCTACAGTGCTTTTTCAGCTTTACTGTTTACGCGGTGGATGCTGATCTAATAAAATGTGCTGTTATACAGTAAGAAACATTTCTGATTTCTAAACTTTAGTATTTCAAAAAAATATAATAGTACTGGAAAATAGCAAAGGACAGGAAACAGAAAGCAGCGTATTATGTAAAAGTCCAAGTTTCTGTTTTTTTTTATTGCTTCATATTTAATCTACATACATATATGCTGTATATATATATATACTGTATACATATATACTGTGTATATATATATATATATATATATATATATATATATTTTTTTTTTTTTATGTTGAAAAAGTTTTTGGAGACATAATTGCTCTACAGCAGCTCTTTATTTACATGGGCTTTTACAATTAATTTCACCTTCTTAGTTATCGATTGGTTACAAGAGTTCAGTCTTATTTATGATCGGTAAGATGTTTTACTACGGTTGAAATGCGAACCAATCAGTGCTCACCTTCCTCGGCTAAAGAACCAGTGGATGAAAGTAAACACACAGATGGGAGAGAGAGAGAGAGAGAGAGAGAGAAAGAGAGAGAGTTGTGATATTTACCCCTTGAACGGATTATGAAAGGTTTCCAACTAATTCTTTGGGTACATCAAATAACATAACGTTCATTTTTGTTTCTTGGGATTAAAATTCTGTCAAATCACGATGAATTGAAAGCAGACAAGGCTTTTGATATCTCTTATGTTTCATCCAAGACGCAAATAAATGTGCTGAGAAAGTCATGGAGCTGTGATTGTGGCCATCAGTTGGGCCAGTTGTGGGAATCAGTTTAGCCAGTGTTGTCTGCCTTGATTTGCGCCGTCACTCCACCGTGCACCATGCGACTGTACTGTAGCCTAAACGGCAAAATGAGCAACATTCCAGAGAAACTGCAAAAAAATTCTGGATAAGGGTCTGATAGAAGTGTTTACAGCAAAACATGATATTTGGCGTTGCTACAAAACAGTCAAGAGCTTTGGGGTGTGTGTTAGAAAATGTACGTGTTTGTGAGGCCTGACTGCCAACATGCCCTTTAATAATCACTGAATTGCTTATATTTTTTTTTGGTTGTACTTTTCTACATCAAATCAAGACTTTAATTCCAAATGATTTAAGCATGTTTTGCTTATTTTTCTTAGAACATCTCCTTAGTTTAGTTTTAATACTTGCACATGGGATAAAATAATTTTGTGCAAAGTGGAGTGACGTCCGAACCTTTGCAGAGAAGCGCTAAACCTTACAAACGCTAAACTTTAAGAGCGCTAAACCTTATGAAAAATAACACGGTGTCTTACTTTACAAATGTGCAGCACAGATGAAAAAAAAACAAATGTCTCTGGATAGATTTTTAGTGAATCAGGCTGACGAAAAAACATCCCTCCATCCCTTCACATCAGCGAGTCTCCTGGGGAATTAATTAATTCCATTTATATGAAAAAAAAAACTAAATCAGTGTATGATCAAATCGGGTAACAACAGAATTTAGGATTATAAATATTGTCCTGCATCAAGTAAAGGAAAAAAACAACAACAGTAGAACTCAGCAATGTTTAATAGTCAAAGTAAGAGCATTTCCACACACACAACACAAGAAAACTCAAGGCATTAAGAATAAGAAACCACTTAACACATGCCTGTTAATCAGGTCCAGGTTCAGCAATATAATCTGGCCAAAAAATGAGGTCAGTTGACGACCTGAATGTACTGGACGACCAGGGTTTTTGCCCCATCAACGGATTTTTTTTTTCTTCTCTGATGGCCCCGGCATAGTCCAAGATCACGAATTACAAGATTACCAGGATTCTTCAGGCTCAAATTGTTAAAGAGTGGTTCAGGAAGCAAAAGCCATCATTTTTACACATGGATTGGCCACCACAGAGTCCAGACCTTTTTTGGCTGGACAGTGTAATTCTTGATTTCTTGGATTTTTTAAAATATTTATATTCAGCGTTCTTTACAAAAATGTTTATGGCTGTTAATGAAAGTGAGGTTATGTTACAGCAACAGCCTAACAAATTGCAATCAGACAAATGCTGATGAAATGGCTTTTGGATTTTGTCGTGGGGGGTAAAATGACAGCTGTTAAAAAGTGCTTGGCCCCTTT